>NC_142086.1:50764529-51082029 GCF_054644295.1 Miniopterus natalensis | reverse complement strand
GATAAAATAAGCCAGTTTTTGATAACTTCTTTTCACATTTAGATCTTTCTTTCCTTTAAATCCAAAATTCCATTTGTTATCTTTTCCGTCAGCCTTGAACCACCTTTTTTTTTTTTTTTTTTAATCTATTGTAGGTATGGTGGTTATAAATTTTATGAGATTTCATTTATCTAAAAATATATATACTTTTTTTTCCTTAAACATATCTTTATTGATTTCAGAGAAAGGAAGGGAGAGGGAGAGAGAGAAACATCAATGAGGAGAGAGTCATTGATCGGCTACCGCCTGCACGCCCCCGACTGGGGATCGGGCCGCAACCCAGGCACGTGCCCTGACCCGGAATGGAACCCCGATCGCCTGGATCCTAGGTCAATGCTCAACTGCCCAGCCACGCCTGGCTGGGCTGAAAATATATTTATTTTATTTTATTTTGAAGGACAATTTTGTTACATATTGAATACTGTTATAAAAGGTATTTTTTCTTGTTATTACTTTAAAGTTGTCATTTTATTATTTTCTGGCCTATGATCTGATTAGAAGTCAGTCATATGTTACTTTCTGCAATGGCCCCCAAGGTATGATTCCAAAATAATGTCTGTGTTTGCATGATTTTTTTTATGGACCATATAGTCAGAGCCCATAAAAGGATAAGGTATTGGGACTTTATCAAGTTTTCAGAGCAGGTTTTATGACTTTTTTGTACCTACTTGCTGATAAATGCATGTATATATATAAATTTGGTTTCAAACGTACTTTCTTTATAACCTGGTTGGGAATTTTTGGGTGGAGTTGCTAGCCTGTAAATATCTTCAGTAATTGGCAGATACCACTATCCAAAAAACTCCCCAAACTGAATTTTCATTGGCTTAGGTCACTTTTTGACAATGTGGCCAGTGGTATAGAATCATCTTGGGAGATAAATGAGATAAGCAGTAATACAAAAAAATAAAAAATATATATATTTCAAGGTCGGTAGGGTCATACCTATTACATGGTAACAATTAGCCAGTAAGAGGAGGGCTGAGAATTCACCTCTGAATTTGGCAACGTGGTCATTGTTAATGCCAATAAAAATAGCTTTTATGGACTAGGAGGGTGGGGGTGGGACAAAAAGTATGATTGGAATGGGTTTAAGGAAGGATAGGAGATAGACATGTAAATAGGTGAGTATGTCTTACGATTTTATGGAGATTATAAGAAATTAGGGGAATTTTTAAGGAAAACAAAGCAGTGACCCTTTGGCATATCTTGTGATATCAGGCAGAGTCTGAACAGAAAATAGAAACCACACTCAGTATGATTTAACTGAAAAGAATACAATGAAGGGACTATTTAGAGAGGTATGAGTACCATTAAGGGAACCAGGGAGACTGAGAAACCATTACCATTTTAGGCCCAAAAGGGCACCGGAAGGAATGGTATTAGACACCCATGAGAGCTGGAGCCACAGAAAAGAAGCCTCTAGACAAGCCTTGTAGTCAAAGAAACACTGTATGGCCAAATTGTTGGCCTAGCATCAGGGGGAGGGGAGTGTAATGCATATGTTGATATCTCTCCTCTCCCTTGTTTTGATCTGCCAGTGCTTTGCTTGGTGGAACTCAACAGGAAGCTACAAGGCAAGGAGGCCCTGGTCATGCTTTCATAAATATGAGCCTCCCAGGGCTGGGCACGACAGAAAGTGGAGACAATGGATTTGGGAAGGGAAACGAAAAATACAATATTCTCTATGACCACAAGAAGTTTAAAAAAATAGTCACTAGAAGGCAGGGAACTTAAAAATCCCCATAAAAATACTTTTGTAATATTACCTCTTTCCTATTTACACATTTTACTGGATGTTCTTTCTGCCTAGTGCAGGGGTTGTCAAACTTTTTCTGTAAAGGGTCCAATAACACATACTTTATACTTTGAGACCTAAGTGGCAAAATTGAAAATGTTTTATCTATACAACCACTTAAAAAGCGATCAGTTAAACACATAAAAAGCAGCCATTCAAATCCAGTGGGTGGGTTTGACCTGTGGGCCGTGGTTTACTACCCTCTGGCCTAGTAAGTCTTGTAAATTTTTGCTAGCCGAAGGTCTGCTTATCTTTTCAATGTCAGGTCCAAACAAAACCTCTTCCATGCGGCCTCTCATATGGACTCTGAGCAGAGTGACAGCAAATCCACGTTTACTCTCTTAAGATGGTAAAACTACTAGTTTAAATCGAGAGGGTGCGAGGGGCAGGTTCTAGAATCCAGGACGCGCAGGACGCGCAGGACCCGCAGCGGCTCCGGGACCGCCTGGCCTGCTGCGCGGCACCCTCGGGACAGGCCCTCTTCTCTCTCTTATCTTTGTCACGATCTTCAGTTTGGCGTCACTTTCTCCCGGCGAGGGCGAGCCCTCCGCACCGAAGGAGAAGGCCGGTGTGTTCCAGCTTATATCACAAACCCCGGAGGCCTTCCCCCTGACCCGGCCGCACGCGCGTCCCGGCGGGAAGCGTGGGTGGGGAGGCAGGAAGGGCGCTGCAGGCAGAGGTGCTGCGACACCGAGCTCGGGAGGAGCGGCTCCCAGGCGGGTCCCCCGCACGAGAGTCCTGTTGCCAGGAGGTGGCAGACAGAAGATGTTGCCAGTTCCGGGGAGACAGAAGTCACAGGGACAGTGCAATGTGTGACAGGCTACGAGAGGGAGACTTCTGACGCTCGGTTTTATCAGCCCCAGCACCGAACTTCACACTTGGTAGACATTCGGGTGTTTTTGATGAATGAATGACTCAGTTCACCCAGCTGGTGAGCATTGGCCCAGATTTTTATCAGCTGCTCCCTAGTTCCCTGCGTCGTAGTAGTTTTTTTTTTTTTTAAATGCCCATATATTCTCTTTCCTCTAATCCCGGGAGGCCAAGGTTGCACACACAGGAAGCATCTGGGGCAATCTCAGCCTCCCCCGCCAGAGCACAGAATGCCGACTACACGCTGACAGCGACGATTACAGTCTGGGTGACCCCTGGGGCCCCCTGTTGAGGCCTTTAGGACACGGCGCCCCCGTCCAAAGGCGCGACCCGGGGCTGGGAGAGGGGCAGGGCTCGGCGGGGGCGGGGGCGCAGCGGGGCCCAGCCTCGGGCGCGGCGCCCGGCACAAAGGAGCGCGCGGGGAGGAGGCCGCCGGAGCCCATCTCCGCTCGCCAGCCGCTCGCAACTGCGGTTTCAGACCTGCAGCTTCCCCCGCCCCCCGCCCCCCGCCCGCCGCCCCCCCGGGCCCGCCCGCCGCCTTTCTGTCTCCTCTCTCCCTCCGTACTGGACGGCGCGAGTCCATTTCCGGGCCCCGGGTGTTAGGTAGCGACCGGAGCCGGGGGCGCGGGAGCAGGTGGCTGCGGCGGGGCAGCTGGGCCGCCAGCCTGGGGCGCCGGGGCCGGTCCGCGGCCGCCTTCGTCGCCCGCCAGCGCTCGCCCGTCCCTCTCCCTCCTCCCGGGCCGCGCGCGCCGCCGGCCGGACTTTGCGCCGCGTCAGGCGCGGCTGCTCCGCGCGGGGTCGCGCTCGGCGCCGGCGGCCGCGGGGAAGCGGGGGGCCAGGGGCCGCCCGGACCCCGGCCCGACATGGCCGAAGTCAGCATCGACCAGTCCAAGCTGCCGGGAGTCAAGGAAGGTACGGGCCGGGGCAGGGAGCGCGCGCGGGGCCCCTCCCCGCTCACTCGGGGTTCCCTCCGGGCAGGGGCGTCGTCCTGGGGCCCCCGCGGCCCTCGCGCGGCGCCCGCCCGGTGCGGGCCTTGCGTGGCCGGGAAGGGAATTGGATTTAGGCTCTCCGGGGGGATCCGGGCAGATGCCTTAAAGCCTCAGTCTTTCCCTGCGTGAGGAGAGGGGGGAGACAGGAGCACCGCCCTCATCAAGTGGTTGTGCGGCGATTCTAGCGAGTGGCCAGGAGCTGGGGCAGTCGGACCCACTGGCGTCCTTAGAAATCGAGGCTCAGCCTCGCCGGCTTGAAGGCTGGGACGCGGGGAGGGGTTGACATTCGGCTCCTAGTGGAGCCTTTGTTTTGAAACTTGACTCTTTCCCTCCTTCTTTCTACTTTTCCTCGCCCAGCGTCTGGCTGGCTGGCTTTCCCACCTTCCCCAAGGTTTGAAAGTTTGGTCTTGGCACTGCCCAGCGCGGCGGGGCGTATGGGAAGCTGTTGTAAGCATTTTCTTACAAAAAGCACTGAGCTAGGGGAAACTGGGGACGGACTGGTGACCTTGATGTCTTAATGGCTCCCTATACTGATGTCCAGGAAAATAATGCTTGGTTAGTACTGGGCTGGCTTGGCTGTCAGCAGGTAGCCCTTTCCCTTCCCTTCCCTTGTTTTCATCAGCTGCCCCAAGAGCTAGCGTTTTTTATTGAGGTCTTGGATACTGGATCACCTTAACCTTTCGTTGCTTTTGGCTGTTCTTTGGCCCTAGGAAGCATAGACGCTCCAGAGTGCTGTCTGGGTTTGCAGAGATTGCCTTTGTTGTGGCAATCATTTATTTCAAGTGAGCATTGTGGCCTGAGGTGCCCTGGGAATGTGGAGTTGAAAAGAAGAATCTTTGCTTTCTTGAAACTGTGTTTCTTTGCCAACTTGACTTGACTCCAGTGGTCTTGTGGGTGCTCAAGTCGACTCTGAAATCCCAAGAAAACCTGACTTTTGTTTCCCAGAGATCCAAACACTAGGAGACAGTCACTGGTTTTACGTGGAATTTTTAATGAGGCTGGGCCTGAGCCTGTCTTCTTGTTCCTGAAGGATATTAGAGTTTAGGCCTGAAATCTCAACAGTAGTATTTTTCAACCTTTAGTTCCCTGCGTAGCTTTGGTGAACATTATGGCATTCACATGCAAATGTAGGTTTCACAGCATTGTCCAGACTAGGCCGTTCCACAGTTTGAAAGTCTTGGAGATTTTTTGCTGATCTTTATTTAGCCTTTTGGGTCTGAGTTGTGCGCATGTGTTTGCTGTAAGGAAACTGATCCTTGTGTAGTGTGCAGTGCTTCCTTGAGGGTGGGTGATGAGTAGAACGAGAATTGGGAGTGAGAATTGGGAGTCCCAACACAACCTTAACATGTGAAGTGTTAATTATATAGTGCCGTGATTTTGCCCAGCCCCCTCTTCATGTCAGTGACCTGGAAGAAACTTGAGACTCACTTTATGTATATGCATTTATATTGCTCTTAAGTCTCCTGGTTTCTGACCGAGACATGAATGATTTATTCTAGTATATTCATTCTCAAGAGGTTCAACAAAGACTTCCATCTAAAAATGCAAAAATTTTCTATTGTTAAGCTCTGGAATTTAACACATGTGAATTGGCTTTCAAGGCACATACTATGGTGTTTGGCAACCCAGTTTACATAATATGGTAAAGTGGTAAGGAAATTTAGTGTGGCTTTTTTATTAAGTTAAAATTAAATATTGGTTGATTTTGAAGGTGGTCAGAAATTGTTGAGAAGATCATTGTCGTTGTAAGTATCTCACTTTTCTGGTTCAAAGATCATCAAAGGAAATGATGTATTATATATTAGCAACGTCCTAATGGTGATGTAGTTTTTGATCTGGGAAGTATTCCTGTCTAATAAAGTGTATCTTTCTCTAATATAACTCTTAATTATGGCCCAATTACTCCCTAACAATATCTTTGGACCCTAATTAAAGAGAACAGAGCTTGTGCTTTATGATTGGGTAAAATATAGACAAACATTGAGACTGTTCTTAATGCTGAAACTTCAACTTAGTTTGAAAAGGAAGTTTAGTTTGCTTAATATTTTCTGGCACAGATTTTTAAACCCCATTTAAAAAAATCTGTTTCCTCCACTTTTCTTTTTTCCATCTAAACCTTTAGTAGGTTTATATACAGTTACAATTTGGGATTATGGAGTAGATTCAGTAGAGATTGAGAATAGTAATGCAGTGGGTGTCTGCCCTTTTCCCACTGCATTATTTTTTTAGGAGGGGGGAGGGGAGCCCTGTGATCTTTGTTATGAACAGCTCAACAGAGGTCATGGGTAGCAGCTGACATCAGGGAAAGGGAATATTTGAAAATTTTCTTTCCTAGGTTAAAGTCTAGAGCTTGTTTACTTGGTTTTAAGGCAAAGATATTCATCTTTTGGACAGACCTTTAAAAAAAAAACAAATTAGGGCAGTATTTTTATCTTGGGAAATCTCTCTTAAAATAGGAGACAAAGGGACACATTTGAGTTCATATGTAGGTGAAAAGAATTAAGTCTAACTCAGTGTCAACACACATCATTATTCCTGGTTTAAAAGCATATTTGGAAGATCTGCATACTTTCTGTTATAGAAATACTGTGGCCACTGCTTAGGAATCATGCTTTATTTCTTCTGAAGCATTTGAGGTTCTGTGCAGCAAGATTTGAAATAATTTCCAGCCATTTTTTTTTCATCAGTAGATATATAATTCAAATGAATCATGCAGTTTGTGAATGTTAGACAAAGGTATAGTCAGGTTCTGACAATATTCTGAAAGTTTCTTAGTTTAGATCAGAGCTGGGAACACATTTTTCTAAAAATAAGTACTTTTCATCAATTAACAAACAGGTTTTTGGTCAATTTTAGCTTCCTTGCCGAATTGTTTTTCTGAAACAATGATCTAGACACCCCACTTTCCTTTTTGCTCTCTCCAGTCCTATTTCCATATCACCACTTAATTTGAATTGCTTACTTATCATTGTAATCTTGCCTCCCCCCCATCTAATAATGGTTTCACATTATCTTAAACTTTTGGTTTAAGAGCATTAGCCTGTTCATCAAAGCCATTTCTAGACCCTTTTAAACTTTATTAACGCCTTTGGATTTTTTCCCTACTTTTAGCCATGTAGCACTTATGTTGTAACCCTCCCATCTTCTCCCAGTGCCAACCTTCATTTTTCTTTCCTTACAGCAGTAAGGAGTTTTATTATGTATTTTGCACTCTTACCATTCTTCAGATGGAAGATTTCACCATCTCCTGTTAACTGTGTGTGTGTGTGGGGGGGCAGACACGCATGCACGTGCGTGTGTACTCACACACTTAGCATCTGAAATTCCTGCACCTAGTAGTCACTTACTTCTTGAAGTAAAGGTAAACAGCTATTCTGAGAGCAAATCCTTTTTTCTTTAGTGAAAGACAAAGGTTAGTATCTTTTCAGAAATACACCTAGAAAGCACTGATTCATTTTAGGTCCAGGACACCCCAGTTGCATAATGGGGCAAATTGAATTAATGGCATAAATCCAGAACTTTAAGGGGAAAGATACAAAAATCATGTCTGGTGCAATAAGTGAGCTAAGTAGTCCCAGAGGATCTAAAGCATATCACATGCACACTAGGCATCTAATGTGATGGCAATCTGTGAGATGTACATTATCTGGCTCCAGGGCAAACTCTCTTTCTCTTTTCTTCAGAGTTTTGGTTGTTTTTTAATAAGACCATGGCTGGATCTCCTTGAATTGGAGGTTTGTGTCTTGGCTTTTTTATCCTCAATCTGGCTTCAGGTCTCTTATTTAGCCAGCAAATACTCATCAAATATTTGAATGTATGAATGAATGAATACATTAATAGATGCTCTCTTTTAGTTCAGGAATTTTTATCTTTGGCATAATTATTTCATATTCCCTCTCAGAGTATAAGCTCTTAAAGGGCAAAGATAATGCCTTTTAACCATGGTTATCATGTATCATAATGCCAGTATTAAATTTATAAAACCTTTTAATTTTTTAAATAATGTTTATTTTCTCATGCGTATGTATTATAAAAAGAATTCATCCAACATAGGTATAACAGAGAGTTAAAAAAAAGTAATTCCATACTCTTCCTTCTGGCCTTGAAAGTAATCATTATTAAGGATAAAATTTTAGTAAAAACATTTTTAAAATGCTATTTTGTGGTTTTGATTTTTATTTGAGTTATAGGTTTAATTTTTTCCTCTTAAGTGTAAAGCAGCATCACACAATTGGGCGGCTAGAAAGAATCTAAGGTACATATTTTAAAGTTTTTTGTGTTTTTTTTAAAATTTATCTTTATTGATTTCAGAGAGAGGAAGGAAGAGGGAGAGAGACAGATAGAAACATCAATGATGAGTCATTGATCGGCTGCCTCCTGCACGCCCCCTGCTGGAGATCGAGCCCTTAATCCGGGCATATGCCCTGACAGGGAATTGAACCCTGATCTCCTGGATCCTAGGCTGATGCTCAACTACTGAGCCATGCCCGGCCAGGCTAAGGTATGTATTTTAAAAAACAGCTTATGTGTCCTGTGCCATCCATTGAGGGAGGGTACTTTCACAATAAAAAATGCCCTGTAGTACATGGACATGATCTTCACTGTGGTGGAGAGGCAATCATATAGAGTTCAAGGAGATGTAAAGAACCCTCTAAATTATTACGTGGACCCAAAATGCCTCTCACATAAGGGAGAAAAAAACATTTCAGTTCATTGCTATATGCAGGTATGCATTACTTTATTAAATGAATCAGTGATTTTAAAAAAAATAGATATAGCTGTTCTTTGCAAAATAAAAATTCTTTAAATAAGCATTTCTGAAACCATTAAACATTTTGTTTGTTTGTTTTAACTAACAGGTACTTAAAGGACATCTTCTCCCTTGTGGGAAACTGTAAAGTTAATTGGTATTTTTAAAAAGGATCTCAGAGTAGAAAGCATTAAAACCAATGATCTAGGCCAACCTCCTCATTTTCCAAATGAAAATCTGAGGCCAGGTTGGAGAAGTGAGTTGTATAAAGCCACAGAGGCTAATGAGCTAGTAATTGGGACATTGGGGCCTAGACTTAGAAAAGCTTAAAACTGAATATTCATATAGTTCAGTGTACCCACCTCTTCCCTTTTCCACCTTTGTCCTTTCTCACCTTCTCCCTTCTTTATAACCTCCCTTTCTCTCTCCCTATCCACCGCTTCTTCACTTTTAAATTATTCTGTAGATGCGTAAGAGCCATTCCTGATGTGTTTCATATGTTTAAAACAATGGAATGAAAATAACGAGTGATAGCCCGGCTGGATGTGGCTCAGCGGTTGAGCATTGACCTAGGGTCCAGGAGATCGAGGTTCGATTCCCCATCAGGGCACATGCCCGGGTTGCAGGCTGGATCCCCAGAGGGGGCCATGCAGGAGGCAGCCGATCAATGACTCTCTCATCATTGATGTTCTGATCTCTTTCTGTCTCCCTCTCCCTTCCTCTCTCTGAAATCAATAGATATATTTAAAAACAAAAAAATGAATGACAAAACAATTTCAGATTTTCTCAAGTTATTTTAGGGATAATGTTGGATATGAAGGTTAATGAGTTAACATAGGTTTTGTGTTTATAATTAATTTTTTAGGTTTTAGTATTTTGATTCAGCAAATGAATTACTGTGGGAACTACAGGGGGTTACACTCCTTTCCCCGTGGTTTTTCTACCTGCAAAATGCATTTCTTCTCTGGTACACTCAGCTTGAAGGTGTGGACACTTTAAGATAAAATATATTAGGAAAATCAAGTCAAAGGGAGCCATAGGCCGTGGTTTTTCCTCAGTTCTAATCTCAGTAAAATCAGGAGTTTTTATTGAAATAAATGAATTTTGCCTCAGTAACAAAAAGCAATTATGATACTCTATTGCTCATGAAGAAAACAGGCCACAAAACTTAGGTAAACTCTGCTTGAAATTCTACTTGAGCACAGGAGCATATATTAAAATGGACTATCCTGCCCTATGGGGGAAAACAACCCTTACAACACATACATTGGCACCTTCAGAAGCAGCCAGTGGAAGGGCTTTGGAATTAATGTTTTTTTAACTGATAACCCATTTAAAGATGTCCTGTGCTTCAAACTGTAAAATTAGGATACCCTAGATCATGTATACGACCTACAAAGGATAATTGGTTTTATATTCAGAAAGACCTTGGGGATTATTTAGACCATTTATTCCCAGATGTTTGAATTGAGAAACTAGTGTAAAGGTTTCTAAATACTGCTTTTAAAAGGACATGACAAACACACACGAAAAAGAACTACTTATTATTGCCATCATTTTATTAAAAAAAAAATCACACACACATTAAGATTTGCAACAACATGGATGGACCTCGAGGGTATTATTCTAAGTGAAATAAGTCAGACAGAGAAAGACAAAGTATGATCTTTATTATATGTGAAATCTAATACACACATGTATATGTATACATACATATATACATTCATATATAACCAAGCTCATAGATAGAACAGATTGGTGATTGCCAGAGATGGAGGTAAGGGTTGGGGTAGGGGGTGTGAGAAATGGGGGAACTGTTTGTTTTTTAAGTGTGAATAAATTGGAAAAAATACAATATTTTTAAAAGAATTTATTTCTGTGATTACAAAAGAATACAGGTATATTATAGACAATTTAGAATAGTACAAGGAAGAAATTGAAAAAAATATATAATTCACTGTGGGGTGGAGCTGGTCTTCAAAGATGACCTCTGAATGAGCCATGCTTCCCAGTACTCACACCTTTGGTATCCCTTCTCCTTGAACTTGGGCTGGCTCCAAAACTTGTTTTTGACCAGTGGGATATAGTAGAAGTGATGCGGGATGACTTCTGAGGCTCAGTCACTAGGGACCTTGTGGTTTCAGTCTGGGTCTCCTGGAACACTTATTCTTGACCAGTGCCCTTGTGGAATCCAGCTGCCATGCTGGGCAAAGCCAAAACCCAGGGAGAGCCCACGTGAAAGTGCTCTGGCTGACAGCCCCCGTTGAGCTCTTTGCCGACAGCCAGTGCCACCTGCTAGCAATATATGTAGTATGGACATCCAGCCTGGCCGAGCCTTTAGGTGACTACAGCCTCAGCTGCTGTGTTCTGGTGACATGAGAGACCCATTGTGAGGACCACCCAGCTAAGACTTTTTGACCCACAGAACCATGAGGAATAATCTTAAACTATTTTAAGCTACTAATTTTTTGGGGTGGTGGTAGTGGTGTGGTACGCAGCAACAGATAACTGGCAAGGGTGTTGGGTAAAATTTCAAAGTAAACTTGTTTTAAGGGAGGGTGTTGAGGCAAGAGAGCTTGATGGGCATTACTGCTCGGTCACACACTCACTAGCTGTGGGCAAGTTATTAGCTAATGTAAACCCTAATTTTCTATATTTGTTAAATGGAAATTGGGAGATTTATAAGTATTCCAGTGTAGTAAAATGTCCACACTAAGTAAATGTTAGTTTCCATTAAAAAACACACACACATAATAGTATGTAGGTATGCACGTTACAGTTGGTAACTATACTCATAAAAACAGTGAAAACTTTCTAATAAAGTAGAACCAGTGTCTAACTAGTATTGTTTATAAATCAGTATTTTCTTTTTAGTCAAATTCATTGAGGTATAATTTACATATAGTAAAAATTTATCCTTCTTATATAGTATATAATTTTGGGTTTTGACAAATGTATAGTCCTCTAACCACCACAACAATCAAGATATAGAACAGTTACGTAATCCCTAAACGTTTATTCCCCACCACTGCCAGCTACTGATTTGTTTTCTGTCACTATAGTTTTGCCTGTGCAAAAATATAATATAAATGGAATCATACAAAAGTAGTTTTTTGACTTTGGCTTCTTTCCCGTAGCCCAAGCGGAGATATATCTGATACTATGTTGTATTAGTAACTTTGTTCCTTTTTATTGCTGAGTTCCAGTGTGTGGCTGCACCACAGTTTGCTAATATGCTTATCCGTTCAGTGGTGCTTTGCACCTTTTAGTGGTTATAAGGTTGCTGTAAATATTTGCATACAGTTGTGTGTGTGTGTGTGTGTGTGTGTGTACATAAGTTTTCATTTCTTGGGTAAGCACCTAGGGTTAGTGGGTATAGGGGTGAGTGTATATTTAGCTTTATAAGAATCTGCCAGACTGTTTTTCAAAGTGGCTGTACTATTTTGCATTCTCGCCAGTGATGTATGTGAGCTCCAGCTGTTCTGCATCCTTGGCTGCACTTTGTATTTGTCTAGGTCTTCTTTTTTTAAATTAAAATTTTAGCTATTTTAATAGATGTGTAATGTTATCTTACATGTCTTCAATTTTCATTTCTCTAATGACTTACGGTGTTGAACCTCTTGTCTTGTACTTATTTGCCATTATATCATTTGTTGAAGTGTGTTCTAAGCTTTTGCCTTTTTTTAAAGAGAATCAGACTTTTTTTATTTTTGAGTTTTGAGAGTTCTTTGGATATTCTGGATTTTAGTCTTTTATCAGATACACACACACATATATATTTAGCTTTATAAGAAACTGTCAGTGGTTTTTACACCTTGGTGCAACATGAAAATGATGTGGGGAGCTTTACTATAAACACATTTCCTGGCCCTACTTGATGTTAACTGAATCTCTTACAGATGGTACTGGGAATCTGTAGTTTTTATACCTAGATTATATACTACTTGGATTTACACAGTGCACATTTGGTTTATCCTGACAGAATACTGTAGCCACCCTAATGCAGGGATCCTACCCTACTCTCATTTCTTAACCTTTTACAGTGGCAGCTCATTTCTCTATCAGTGTTAAAGAATGAGTGGCATTTTTTCCCATCCAGTTATTGAAATTTGTTCCCCTAAAAGAGGGATCTGCAAAATATGGCCCTTGGGCCAATCTACTCACCTGCTGCTTGTTTTTATATAGTAGGAAGGTGGGCTGAGAATAGTCTTTACATTTTTTAATGATTGAAAAGAGAGGAAGAATGTTTGTGCCATGTGAAAATGATCTGAAGATTAGATGCTACAAATATTAGATAAGTAATTGTGGCGGAGACCCTATTACCAGCAAAGTTTAAAATTTTTACTATCTGGTACTTTATAGAAAAAAAAATCATTTTCAATGAAATTTTTAAAAACTTCCTTATTTAATTTACTTTAAAAAATTTTCTTTATTGATTTCATAGAGAGGAAAGGAGAGGGAGAGAGAGATAGAAACATCAGTGATGAGAGAGTCATTGATCGGCTGCCTCCTGCACGCCTCCGACTGGGGATCGAGCCTGTAACCCGGGCATGTGCCCTGACCAGGAATCAAACCCCGATCGCCTGGATCCTAGGTGGATGCTCAACCACTGAGCCATGCCCAGCCAGGGTAATTTTCTCTTTTGATATTTCAGTTATCACTGTGAGCATCAGTTATTACAACTTTTATTTAATGTAGTGGTGCTGGTGGGGACTGTTGTGGATAGAACTTTTATGACACCATGTTTTATTTTTTTAGTGACTTTTAAAAATATAGACTTTTTTAAGAAGAAAAAATTTATACTCCATATAAATTTCTAGGGGCTTCAGAATTGATGAACTCAGTAGGAAGCTTATGTAAAGTGAAAGTATGCCCTGCTGTGGAGTTTCATGAGTGAAGTGCATGAGTGAACATATTAAGTTGTTTAAAAAAGTTTGCTTATGATTTTTAGCTTGTTATTATCTGCTCTCTTCAAAACTGTGTTATTGACATTTGCAGGAATGAAGTGTTACTTCGTCTCTTGGAAACTTGTATCGGAAGTACTGGGCTTATTTACCACCAGACTGTGAAGGCTTAGTGTGCAATTGGCAGTTCCAGTCCTGATATAGCTCTTCAGTGACCAAATACCAGGGGAGTCTCCACTGGACTTTTTTGGCTTTTATTTTTCTAATGAGTCATAAAGCCTGAGTCACTTTCCATTAACTTTACTCCAGGACTTCTAACTGCATGTGGTAAAACCGTGAATGACTTATAAGGAGATCTTTCCCTCCTCACCGCCTCCTCATCCACAACAAAATTTGTTTTCTTCATTGACTGTATAGAGGAGTCTATGATTTTTAAGTATTCACTAATTTTTGAGTATCACCTTCTCACCAAATACCTGAAAATACTAGCTTTTTCTTCCTATTAAGAGCTTCTGTACAGTGTGGACTTAGGGTTGGCACATACTGTCAGAAAGTCATTGTCTACATGGGAAGCCTGAAGAGGAGAGAGGAAGAAGGAACTTGGGTAGTACCCTAACCCCCATCTGTCCGGTTTGAGTTTGGCCTGACATGGGGCAGCAGCCGGCTCGGAAAGGGCTGTTCACTCTGTCTGCAGTTACAGGTCACTCTCTGGCTTTGTCTACAAGCCGTTTCTTACGCCGTCAGTGATGGCTGGGTTCTAATGTGACATGTCTGCTTCTATTGTCTCCCCAGGTTTCCGTGGTCAGACCTCATTATTTCAAATTAGGCTTTAGGGTACCCATAAAGCATTTTTTCTTTTCTTTTTATGGTTACCCCATTAAAGCTCCACAAAGTTATCTTTGAAAGATAATTTGGGCTCTCTGTATGTTGGAGGAGACAGACGGGGTTTAGCAAGTGGTTAGGGAGCTATTGATAGACTCCACTTTACATTGCTTTTAACATCTCTGAATTCCAGGAACTTGCTTTCAAAGGCACTCAAGCTCCCAAACGTATAACTACTGAGGCTTAAAGTCAGGGTTATTAAATAATTTATGGGCCAAACTCGTACACTGTGTAAGAAGGATGTGATTCTAATAATTTCCCCAGAATAGGTGTATACTGATGACCATAGAACTGGAGGAGACATTGCTGAAACACTGCAGGCTGTTGGATATGATGATGGAGTGAGGTCTTTATTATGAAACCTTTTCTGGATACATAATGTAAAGTTTTCACTGGTACTTTGAATCCAAAGGACACCTGTCTCCCATAGACTGTTTTGAGGTTCTTAATCTGTTTTCTGTTTAATAATTGATTACTAAATAAAACATGATATCTTTTCTGCAGAATGTAGTGTCAGTCACTAGGGTTTTTATTTAGCTCTTCATATTTGGGTATCAAAATTCTATTTTTATTCAGCTTTCTTTTTGATACCTATTTATGGTTTCTCCCCACATAGTCTCCCCAAATGTGGGGAGCAGGTGTGGAAAGGATTTGTGCAATTGAAAGGAGGTAAGAAGTGCACACACTTCTGATTCCCACTTACTTGGAATGTATGAATTATAACTGTCATTTTCTTTGTCATTTTAAATAGAGCAAGAGGCTACCTTTTATTGTATACTTTTCTGCCACTCATCTTTTCTTTGTCTGCTATGCATCTTTTCAGTAATTGAGTTCCTTCTAGAGTTATTTTGCAGTATTTGCCCTAATTTACTGATACGTTAAAGAATATATCTAAGCTGAAATCCAGTTGTAGCTTAAAACTTAACTTCAGCAGACTAACCTCTTTACAAAGGGAAGTATCTTGAACTTAGGCTTGTGAAACCTGGTTTTACACATCTCGTTTTTACTTACTAGGTATAAAGACTCAGAGAAAACACTAAACATTTCTAAGCTTCAGTTTCTTTATCTATTTATTGGAGATAATATTTACTATGCCTAATATAGGAACTTGTAATGAAAGGTAATACAAGAAATGAATACCAAAACATTCTGTAGAACACTGTGGTATACATTCAGTCTCTTGATATTACTGTTCAAGTTGCCCTGTAATACTTCTACTTTTCCTTCTTCCAGACCACTGTTCCTGTGACCCCAAATCCTCTGCCCTGAACTTCCTTCTACAGTAGCCAAGTCCAGGCTATTTGTGCCCATCCCACCCTTCCCTGGGCTAGCTCAAGTGCTGATTCTCTGTTATGTCTACCCTGCTTCTTTCCTGTGTGTCTTCACCCCACTTTGAAGTACTTCCTTAAGCAACATGTCTTAGACTCTCTGTCTACTAGTTCTCTCTCAAGAGACTGTGAGCCAATTGATCTCAGTATTTCTCGGGGATCCTTACACATAGCAGATACTCCAGAAAACTTGTCAGACTATCTGACAGCTTGTGCTCAGTAGGCCAGCTGACCTGAGCTAACTGAACCTATGCCTCCAGAATAAGAGCTGTGTTCACTTGCATGAATTCACTAGGGTAGGAACAGGACTAGCCAGTCATTTACTTTTTCTTGTATGAGTTTTTCTCGTTTCTCAAATTCCTGTAAGAGATTTATTGGTGTTAAGCTTAATTCAGGACTTAAATTCATAGTAGTCTCCTTTGGAAACAATGATTTTACCTGGCTGTGAATCGGTTTTAATTATGTAAGACCCTGTTAATGTGTGCACATTTTTAAAGAATGTTGATATGGTGTCATTTTGTCACTGTTACTGGTGGAGGTGGTTATGTTCTTTGATGGTGTTGGAATCCATTCAAAATTTTTATCTTTGCTATTTTCTCACTTAGATTTATTTTTAGGTAAAGGGGGCAAAGTTCTTATAAAGTTTTAACTAAGTTGATAAAACATAATATGCATTTTTTTAAGTTCTTGATTATAAGGGGTGCTAATTGTGAAGAATCAGAAAGTTTTGGGTTGGAAACTAAAATGAAGAATGTTCAGATTGCAAACTTGGGGTGGTTTATGATCAAAAGAGGGTCAGAAAGTATAAGCTCAAGAGTTTTTGCTTTGGGGATGGATATATTTAATGTGTACTTATTTTAGAATAGTTTCCTAAATTAGGGCAAACTAGACTCTTTCAGCTTCATATATTATATTAGAAGTTAACACTACTTTAAAAACATACAGCACTACCAAAAAATTATACTTCTAGGTAGATATTATATCAGATTTTTTGAATTGTCAAAATAATTTTGACTCTTTTTTAAAAAAAGTGAGGCAAGTGAATCCTCTAGAGCAGAAAGGTATTTGGTCAGCTTGGCTTCCTGTTCACAAATGCGGGCTGCCCCTGATTTTCTTTCACTTCCTCTCCAGGGGAATCACATGGTAACCAAGTATACTGTAGGATGCACTGAAGCCAATTTCATTGGTAATACATAAAGAAATCCAAGGCCTTTAGAAAACATTCCAGTTAAACTGAAATAATTTGGTGATCTCCAAGAAACTTTCTGAATACAGAAGGTGTTCACCTTCCCAGCCTGACTCTGATCATCTGACCCCAGGTAAACCTTTTAGTAAATGGCACAGTTTACACTCGTATTCATTGGACAGTAAGTGACTGAGAACATGGTCTCATTTTACTCTGACACTGAAGGCTCTGTGAGAACTGCCAGTTAAAAACAGGAAAAGTCTACCACTTTATAAGACATCAGATTAAACAAAAAGTTATTTTAAGATTTATTGGTGGTTAAAGCTACTATACAGATGGATAAAAGCAGATGTTAACCATTTTGTATGTCAGAAATAGTAAAATCAACAGCAGCAATGAAGAAAGCAATATTTGACGCAGAAGGAAGTTAACACAACAGTCATCCTCTGTGGATAGTCTTTCATATTGGCCGCGACTATCACATTTTAGATGATGTGCTTGTATTGAAGAGATAAATGTATGTCACTTATTCTCAATCAACTACATGTCATACAACCTTATATCTGAATTGGATATGCTCTTAAAGAGAATTTGGACTATTTCTTTACAGGTCAGGGCATTGAGGTTTAGATTTGGAAAGGGACTTGTTAAAGGTCACTTGGTGAGCTGCTGACAGAACTAAACTTCTGACAGGTATCTGGAATTAAGAACAGGGTTCTTTGTACTTCCACTTGTTTATTCCTTCTATGCTACAATAAAGCTATTATATTTCTATAATATAGGTAAGAAATATTCACCTTTCTTACAGTAAAGTACCAGAATGTCATGTGGATTTGGCAGAAAGCTTTTACTAGAACAACAAGAATAGAAATTAGGAAATGTATTTAGTTTTAGGCATGCGAAATTTTAAATCTACATGTTAATATGTTGTCTAGATTTTGACCGGCTATACTTTGACTCAATAGTCTACCCTCCTATCTTTCTTGATAGTGATACTTTGGTGATTCTTCTATTTTAATAAACTATAATCACATGACTTTCACATAGAATTGTACTTGCTTTCTAACTGTAGACATTCAACTGAAAAAAAGTTCAGAGTGGTGGAGCTAATTTAACAGTCTAGACAGACTGATTTTCCTTTTACTCAGGCCCACAATGTGTATAAGAAGCTTGTTCACTCTCCATTGGACATAAGAAGTTCGAAAGAGTTATAGAAAAGTAGTGAACTGCTGATTATATTGTAGTTCCTTTCCAGGAAACATTTCCATACATTTATAAGAGGAAATAGTGATTGCATATCCCATTATAGATTTTATACTATAAAAGTGAGTGGATCTTTGATAATCAGTGACTTAGTGGGAAATGACTAGAAGCACTTGATAGAAAATAACTAATTATAAGAATTCATTAACTCTGACGATGACAATATAATAGGTTCCATTTATTGAACTTCCTTTTACTGAGTGACAGATGTTTTCTTCACTTATCTAACTTAGTCCTCACAGTATTTATCTTATTTTATAGATGAGGAACCTGAGGCTCAAAGATATTAAATAACTAGTCCAAGGTTTTTTAGCCTCTAAGTAAGCAATATTTCAGTCTTGATTTGTAAAGTTGTTTTTCTTCTGTGCACTACTCTATAAACACCAGGCAAAATCCACAACAACCAGGTTGCCACTTTATGCCTTCTGTTTACTTTTGAATTATTGAGGACATCTCAGTTTTCTTATCGGAGTTTACCATGAAGCTTCAGTTTTTGCTTCTCTCTTCCTAAAGTACTGGCTGAATTTCCAGTTTTCTTTGGGAATACAGAACCATCAAACAGTTCATGTTTCGCTTAAATACCAAGGTGAATACAGAATTCTTTCTAAAAGTAAAAAATAAAATATCCCTATTTGATGTACTACATAGAGAGCCACAGTGGTTGTTGACAGAATCAGTTCTAAAAATCTACACACAACTCCCTGTTGTGTGCATAGGAATTTTCTCGGTGTACTTTGAGACACAGGCACACTTCCTCCAATTTATTGTTGGGTTGTTTCCTTCTTCTGTATGGACTTTACTTACAGGAGAGGAAATCTGATTTTCATTTAACTCTACAGTACTTGCATTATAATTAGGAAGATAAGTCTCCTGATTTTCTGGGAGGCATTCCCCTAGATTAGTATAAACTTGAGTTGATTCTAGGAAAGTACCCATGATCTCAACATATCTTTTAGAAAAATATATTTCTAGTCACTAAATATCACCAATTATTGAGCATATGGGAATGGAATTCCAGAAATCTCGAGATTTACCCATTTGTTATCTGTCCATACTTTTAGATTTACATAAATCCAAGATTACTGGAAATGTGTGTAGAGTTCTTGACAAATGGTTACCAGAGTTGAAATGTGAGTGTTGCAGTTTGTTTGATTGGAGTGAGATTCTAAGAGAATATTTTTACCACTCCTACTTTTCCCATGACCACTATTTACAATAAAGTTTTCTGTGGGAATTTTGAGTATTACTCTCAATTTTTTTGAAATTGAAATTAATTTACTAATCCTAATAGGAAAGAAAGTGCTAGCTAAAGTATCTCCTTGCAGAAGAGAAGTTGAAAGTGGAAATATCTGACTCAAGGATAAATAGAACTTGCAGTAGTTAGTACGTAAGGAAACTCTGGTAATCTGAAGCCAATAAACCAAAATGGTTTTTCTTCCCTTGGTGTAAACTTGTACTTAAGTTGGGTTGAATGTGATCATTTGGGTTTTAATGGGCATGACTGGGTTTATCCTGCAGAGGTTTAAGGAGATGGGTGGCTTTTCTTTCTAGGTTAAGGCAAACAGAGAAACCAAACCATTTGAGGGCTGCCAAACCATTTGAGGGCTTGTTTAAGTGCCAGGAAAAGTGCCATTCAAATAGTGGAATAACAGAAGGTTGGAGTTTCTTTAGGGATAAATGGGATCAAAATAAAAGACAAATTCTTACTATCTGTATTTTCTTAGTGGAAAATTGGTTTTAAAAAAAATCCTGCCTGCTATTGCTTATCTAATTGTATTTACCCTTTTGAGGACCCCATGTGATTATCAGTGGCCTGTCGTTTTCTACATAGAATGTCTGTCTATCTGAATAATTTGTGAGTACTTTCAAAAAGTATGTACAATTTTTCTGCAGTGCACAAGTACTTAGAGTGGCTATTATTACTCTCATATTACAGGTGAGCAAAAATAAGTGATACTAATTTGTTGAAGATTATTCATCTAATGAGTGTTAGAGCTAGGATTGAACTCAAAGTAACAGTACTCTTGGTTACAGCATATTGCATCCCTGTGCAGTAAGTATTAACTGAATATCTCATGTTCCCAGTGCTCTGTGCAGTGTACTACAGGAAAAACTGTATGAGAGTTTCATCTTTTTCTAAGTATAATTCTGATAGTCATTTTTGGTGTTTAATTATGAAATTTTATAAAGCCATTAAAAAATAAACTGAACTGTTTTAAAACAAGAGTGCTTCCTTTTAATCACTTTTGTGATACTGAGATTAATTACTTATTTAGCTTCTGTGTAAATTCATATGTTCCTAAATTGTTCTGAAGTGGAGCATCCATGTAAATTGTAATTGTTCTTTAAAGAAGGCACCACAGGCAATAAATGTAGGAGACTGCTTCTCCAATTGCTACTGAGTGGTCCAGTTATCTAAGCTAGCACCGTTCGTTCTATCTGTCACACTCTGATTATTGTTCAGAGCAGTGCTGGTCAATAGAACTTATGTGATGGGTAAGAGGTTCTATATTCTATACTGTCCAAAATGGTAGGCACCAGCTCCATAGGGCTATTTAGCACTAGAAATGTGGCTAGAGAGACTAAGGAAATGAATTTTAAAAATTTAATTTTAGTTAATTTAAAAAAATAGCTACATGTGACTAGTGGCTACCATATCAGTGTGAAATGTTGTGTGTGTGTGACCTCGTTGGAATAATGATAGATCGATAGAACATACAGATTGGTTCAGTTTAAGGAAATCTTTTCTTTCTAACATCTATTCCATCCAACATTGGACCATGTGGATGCAGATCACCTGGTGTTTTGAAGGCAGCCTAGTGACCATTTGGTGGGAATGCAGATGAAGAACCCAAACATCCATTTATTGTGGAAACTCAGACTAAATGACCTGGAGATTATGAGATATTTCTTGAGAAGAAAGGAAGCTCGTTTTGAGTTGTGTTAATATCTGCATCTACATTTTCTAAGAATAAATAAGATCTGAGTTGTTACTTTTCTTGGGTGCTTTTTTGTTTTGTTAATGCCAGCACAGAAAAGTTGGGCTTCAAAAGCATCAGTTCATAAAGTTGATGCCTGCAAGACAGGAACCTTGTGAGGTTGTTTGTGTTTGTGGATTTTTTTTTATCATTTATGATAGCTTGAGTCAGATATTTCTTATGGAAAACCTAACCTCTATCCAATAGTTCTAAAAGCATGAGTAAAAATTGCTGTTTCTACCCTGCCACCTTCCCTCACCCCCCTTTTCACTGTTCCTCTCACTCCCAATCTTTTACCCTGGAAATTTCTGACTCAGCCATTTTCACTTTTCCAATAAGTTACCCAGTTACTCTGTGGTCTCTGATAATGATGTAGATGGTCTGTGATATTAAAGTAGTACTTCTGATTTGAAGACTTATATTATCTCAGCATTTTCAAAACCCACTTGCCTGTAACCTAGTGTGTCTGTGGTTAGCTATAATATATCTACTTGCCAAACAAGTGGTTTGGGTTGCTGGGATTTTCATTTAACTTTGAATTTGGGGAATTAGAAGAAAAAAAAAACCTCAGGAAAATATTTTGATAAATTGCATCAGAGTGAAATGGTGGGATTAAATCAGTTTTGTTTTTGAAAATAGGTCTGTTTACTGTGCTCAGTCTTGTGCTTTTGCTGAAGGGGTGTGTGTGTGTGTGTGTGTGTGTATGTATGTATGTATATAGGCACACATTTAAAACTGATGCTTGAACTACTGATGATGTCCATTATATAATTTAGTTATTTCTATTTAAATTCCAGCATGATAACTGAGTTTGCTTTTATGTTTGGTACTAGTAAAACACTTCTCTTCAGTGAAAAAATAGTGTTATTTCTCCTTTACGATAATGAGAATTGAGCAACTTTTCATATTTTCCTGATTGCTTTGTTTCTCAGGAAGATCAGATACAAATTTGGTCCTTATATAGACTTTGTTTTTGTTAGCATACTTTTTTCCATTAAAAAAAAAACACAGAACTTTTTCATTCTATAACCTTAAGGAAATGGTATAGTTAAATTGAATCAATAAAACAGAGCTACTACAACTCTTTTTTTGTTTTGTTTTGTTTAGTAAATACAGAGGTGGACAAAACATTTACAGTTGTGAGTACATGAAACAGAGTTAATACAGCTATTGTAATAACCATAACCTACAAGACTTTTTCTATATGAACAACCTACTTGGGGATTGTTCATATAGAGGGGATTGGGGGGTAGAGAGGGAGACAGAGAGACATCGTCGATTGCCTTCCATATGTGCCCCAACTGGGGATCAAACCCGCAACCCAGGAATGTGCCCTGACAGACATTTGAACCAGCAACTTTTCAGTGCACAGGACAGCACTCAACCAACTGAGCCACTCTGGCCCAGCTTAAAAAGGAAAATTAAGCTACATTGTAATCCTAGGATACATAATCAGTGTTAGGATTTTGACGTTTATCCATCCTTTCTAGTATTTTCTAAGTAAAATTTAAGTTGAAAGTCAGGTATTTCAACTGTAGTCAAAGTACACTATAGGCTTATAAGATCAGTCCTGGAAGAGGACCTTTAGGGCTTTACCTGTGCATGGCCCATGTGGTAAGCCACATGACTGGTCATCTTTGTGGTGGGTGGACAGCATCTACTTAAATCACCCATAGCTAGCAGTAAATGTAACATTGTAGTTGGGTTTAGCCTCTTCTTTGAACGTCACAAAGCTTTTGCTTATGATCCGTTATAATCTCATGGGACCTCTGTCATATATGCGGTCCATTGTTGAAATGTGTTTATGTGGCACAAGACTGTAAATTAATTGCTCAAACATTACTTAGATATTATTCTCATTGTTTTCAACATTCTATCTAAAAGAGAAATTTCAGTTGTTGAAGGGACCAGCTATGTTTGCTATTTTGGGGCTCCTAATTAGGGCAGGCGGTTAGGAGAGTGTCTGCAGTCCCTACCTGCTGCTCTTGCCACTGGTGGTGGTGGTGATAGGGCTGGAGGTTGGTTTTGGTGTTGGTATTAGCGGTAGTGATGTTGATGTCATCTAAGTCAGGTATACATAAACTGCTGGGGCTGAGAATATTGACGATTTGACATTAGGATGAGGTCTGTTCACAGTTTCCCTGCATCCCATTTCTTCTGTTCTACTGAGGCAATATTATTAGAGCTTTAGATAAAGAGAAGAAACTCTAATAAGTTAGGGAGACATTTCTTTTGTAGGACAGCACACAAAGGCATGGGGTTTATATATGTTATTTCTTATTTCAGATTGGCTTAACATCTCTTAGATACCTTCATGTAAAATTCATTACTGCTCTCTTTCCAAAGGGAGAAACTCATTGATGTTGGATGGAGGGAGTCGAGGGGTAGATCTCAAATGGAGATTTTCTTTGGAATTTCCCACTGCATTCACTTCCTAGGGTTTTTCTTGTAGGTCACCTATGAAACACTGCAAATAAAATGAACTTTTTATTGCCCTTGTTTTCAGAAGTAGAGACAGGCCAGCTGTGATTGCTAGAGGCTTATTCTTGGGAGGTAGTGAGACAAAGTAAACTGTGTCCCATTTTTATTGCTTTATTTGGGGATCTAGAAACCACCTTCTAAACACATGTACCACCCTTACCTAAATTTTATTTCATCCTCAGTTTCCAAGAATCTAATGCATATTTATTGTATTTTAGTTAGAATTTAATAATATCACTCTTTGCTGACATACTGAAACTTAGACCTGTGTGTTTTTTTTTTCCCCTAGGAGTTCTTTGAACAGAAATATTTGGGGTCAGAAGAGCTCAGTTTAGTTTCCTATTCATTTGTTCACTTATTGGGTTATGTTGGTCAAGCTGTTTTACTTCTCTGAGCCTTAGTTTCCTCATAAATAAAATGAGGATATTGATAAAACATTTACCTTCAGGTGGTTAGGAGGAATACATGTGACTGTGCATTGTAATCTGCAGAGTGCATTATCAATGTCAGTTGTGGCTGCCTGCCATTGCCAAACTTATAAAGACAAAATATGAGTCTGGAACATCTTTCTCATTCACAGAGAGTGTTTTTATGTATACAGAACAAAGAAAAGCAAGTATAATTCTTGCTCTCAAAACAATGAATATGTGTTCCATCTGCTAATAGCATTTATACAAAAACAGAATAATTCACAAAATTATACCAGAATATAAAAGGAATACAGACAGAGTTGAAAGAAATAGCTTCTAGTGATTATCTCCTTAATCCAGGCATTTTTATGTGGGTGGCAGCTTGTAAAGATTGAGTCATAGGAATTGTATTTTCAGAGAGTTTTGGGATGTGGGTAAAAGAATGACAGAAGGGGATTGACTTCACTCCTCTCTTAGCTTGTGTAGAATTAATTTGGCCCTCTGCCAAGAATGTTTACCACTTCTGCCCATAGGAATTAACCTTCCTTTGTGATTCATTTTGTATATTAACTCTTTAAGGTGCCCCTATATGTTCTCCCTAAGTCACATCTGAAAGGTTAAGGTCCGTGGTGTACAGGCAGGCTAAATAGCCATCTCGGTGAATTAAGAAAAATTGAATTTATTTAGGGAAAAGGGGATGGAGGATGGGGCTATCCAAAGGGAAAGGGTATTGGGTCCATGATGGTACAAAAATATACTTGTGAAACAAGGAAGAGTGTAGGAGAAGCAAAGGAGAACATAGGCTGGGCTGCTTTGGCTCACTGAGAAGTCAGAGAGAAAAGGGGGCCTTGGAGACAGGTTCCACTGATAAACCCAGGACGAGCTGCCACTGCCCATTGCTCCCCTGGTTGCAAGTCTAGTGGGTTCCCCTCAGAGGGAAGAAGGGGGATGGAGATAGTTGCCGCTGGCCTGCTCCCCTGGTGGGGAGTGTGCACTGGGTCCTTTGTCCTGAGAATATTTATCTTTTTCTTGGAGGTGGAAATCTTAGGGGAGGTCTCGGAAATATCTCAGTAGAATATTCATCAGCTTTCCAGGTGTGCTTTTTCAGGGTCCTAGTATCCACTGATTGGTCGGTGCCAGGGCAGGAGTCATTACTTAGTGTAGCTGATCCTGAGGCAACTATGGCACCACTTGTCTGGTTTCACTGCTTTTCTGGGCCTGGAGCTGAAATACAACTGAGGCCTAGATGATATCTTTAGGGAGGAAATGCTCAGGGGGTCTAAACTGCCCGACCAGACCAGTGATATGCTAGAGGAGGATAGGTTACCCTGGGGACAGGGTTCTTATTTTTTCATTTTTGCCCCTTGCTAGGCAGCTGGGGCTTCCTGCCCTGGTGAATTTCTGTATCACAGTTTTTATGCCTGGGTTTCTGTACGTTGTCCATCTAACAACACCCACTCCTTAACCTACCTCCAAATTATAATAAGCATAACTGCTCCATTGTTTATACCTTCAAAGAGTTTTCTATAGGTCTTTATAACATTTATCACATTATATTCTCATTTGCCATTTGTCATCTCCACCTCCTAATGTCTTGGAAGTGACTTATTCATCCAAAATAGTGCTCTGCAAATATTTGTTGAATCAATGTGTTTGCATACTTTGCCATTTATTTAGGGGGATCCACAGAGAATGATAATCATCTTTCTCTTCAAGGAAAATGGATGGAATATATATATGAGAGAGAGAGAGAGAAAGAGAAAGAGAAAGAGAAAGAGAAAGAGAAAGAGAAAGAGAATATATATATCTATCTATCTGTATATATAAAATCCCAGTTCTCATTTGTGAAACTTGCTTGGCTCAATGTAAACTAAATTACTGTTTATGTGTACCTATCTGGATTTAAAGAAAATCACTAAAGCTGTGGCTCAGTTGGTTGGGCTTGGTCCCATGCACTAGGGGTCACCAGTTCCAATTTGGATCAGGACACATGCCTGGGTTTCGAGCTGGATCCCTAGTAGGAGGCAGCCAATTGATGGTTCTCACATCAATGCTTCTCTCTCTCCTCCCTTTCTCTAAAAATTCAATAAAAACTTTTTATTTTAAAAAAGAGATTTCTACTTTTATTTAAATGATGTTTGAAAACTTTTGCTCAGCTCTGTGATGCCATCGTAAGGGCAGAACTTAATTCTGTTTATAACATTGTTTTCTTCCTTTGTTTAGGGAATTCTTCCTGTTCCTTGGCCATAACTACCAGTTTTTCTTCATTTTTTTCTGTTAATTTGCATCTCTGGAAGCGTTTCTGTATGCTCTATCCAGTGCTAATTATGTGGAAGGTACAGAGATGGGAGGCAGCTTTGTGCTTAGTTGAAGGATAAAGTGTGTTTCTTTCTGTTGATGATTTTCTAAGCAAGGAGGCAGAGTTACATGGCGATTAGAGTGCAGAATAGACTTAGTCACCATGCTCTGACTTCGGGGAGAATGTTTGTGTCCGAGGGAAGAGGCTATAGGACTACTGAAGTCTGGATGGGGGTGAACAGGAGTGATGTGGTTGGTTTAATGGCAAGAAGATAAGCCTGAGGTTGGGGTGAGTGAAGATGCACACTGGAGGGAACAAGCTTGAGAAGTGGGGGGATGAAAGCCCAGGTCCAGTGGTTTATCTCAAGTCCCCAGATAAACATTATCTTATGCTGGTATCCTCTGTACTGTTTATACTGTTTACTTCAAAAGAGTAGGTTAGAAAAGAAGCCAACATCCAGGCTCTGAATGTGGCCTGGCTGTGAAATGTTTTCAGTAATTCCAATCTGGTTACTGTTTTATAAAGCTGGCTGGATGTGTGACTGTTTTCCAGCTTGCATTAGAGGAGTGGGTGCAGAGAATACAGTGACATATCCTGAAAGAACTGGAGTGGAGGCAGAAGAAATCATTAATTGAGCAAATAATATGTCAGTATAAATGAGATTATATATTTGGAAGTGCTAAGGCCGTGTATTAACAATACAACTCTCTGTGTGTATGAGTGTGGATACTTCCATGTAGCTTTTGAAATTTTTTACACTGACTTGTAGCTCAGGGCGTACCCATATTTTGTGGGTACCAATTCAGCCACTGCTGTGAGAGGATTCAGGGTCAAATCACAGTAATTGAATATACTTTTTTTCAAATTTTTTTTATTGTTTTCAGAGAGAGGAAGGGAGTCAGAGAGAGAGAAATAGAAACATCAATGATGAGAGTCATTGATCAGCTGCCTCCTGCATGCCCCCTACCAGGGATCAAGCCTGAAACCCAGACTTGTGCCCTGACCAGGAATTGAACTGTCACCTCCTGGCTCATGAGTTGATGATGCTCAACCACTGAGCCAAGCTGGCGAGGCAATATACTTCAGTTTTGATGTTTAAATATTAAGAAATTAAGAATAGTCATTAAGATAATTAGTAATACATAAATTCCTTGCACCTATTATGATTAGTTAAATGTCTTAAATATATGCTGTTAATGGAATAAAATACGTGTATTTTTAAAAGTTTTATATTATAGAATTAGAAATATGATGTATATAAATATAAAAAATTACAGAAAAACACAGGAAATATAGAAACCCAGGAACCTACCACCTAAATTTAATAGATGTTAAAATTTAACTTATTCTACACTATTCTGCTCTCTTCATTTATAGAGCAATAGAATAGCATATATAACTAAGGCACTACTGGCCCTTTGCTTTTCTCTAGAGGTAATCACTAGTTTAAATTCAGTTTATGTCAGTGCCATATATTAAAAAATACATATTTTTACTTCAGGTGTATGTATTCATAATGTTTTAGTGTTGTGCTGATTAAATAAATATAAAATTATTCTAGTTCTTCACATGGCTATCCACATGGAAAACTGCAATAACATTAAAATTTTTAATTTTATTCAACACATTAAAAACATAAAATATATTTTTCTGGTGTAACTTTCTACCCTAATAATGTAAATTGAAGTGGCTTTTAAACGATTTGACCGTAATCTCCAGAGTGATGTATGTTTTATGTCATGGCAAAATACATATCATATAAACATGTGTATACAACTGAAAACATTTCTTCAAACCATAGTTTCCGGTAGATGTGTGACATCCTCTATTTTCTAGCTTATTCTTTTTTTTTTTTTTTAATATGTCTTTTATTGATTTCAGAGAGAGGGAGGGGGAGAGAGAGAGAGAGAAAGAAACATCAATGATGAGAGAGTCATTGATTGGCTGCCTCCTGCATGCCCACCACTGGGGACCAAGCCCAAAACCCGGGCATGTGCCCTGACAGGAATCGAACCAGGATCTCCTGGATCCTAGGTTGATGCTCAACCGCTGAGCCGCTCTGGCGGGGCCAGCCTATTCTTTTTCAAAGGCTTGCCCCAGACTTAGTAAAATGATTTTCTGACCTAATAATAGGTTGCTACCCATGATTTGAAAAACACTAAGGTTAATCTAAGAAATTAATCTCATTTTAGTTAATCTAAAATGAATACTGACTTTAGTATTCAAATGTAAGCCTTTGTTGTATAATAAAAGTCCTTCAAATAATAAGGGCACGTGTTAAAATAGCATTCTTCTGCACAAGATGCGATTATGTTCGTTTTGTTTTTTTATGAGCTAAATCCATACATATCTTAGCTATTTATTTAATTAATATTAATTAGCTAAGTGTTTTAGAGAATTCATGTTGGTTAGTGTAGAATAACTCCTTTCATTCTATTCTGACCTGGAGTCCTGGAGGGAAGGAAAGAACTCTAGTTGGCTTAGAAACTGACTCCCAATCCTATTACCACCAAATTATGTGTAGCCTTAATAAGTTATTTCTTCCTTCTGGCCCTCATCTTCCTCATCTACTAAATGGGAGGATTAACTAACTTATCTTGCATGCACTGTTATCCTGTGAAATACTGGGTAGCTCATATCTGGGCCTCAGGTTGTTAGAATTTGCTGAGCATGTATCTGAACAGGACTTTCTGTTGGGATTACTGGTTTTACAGTTGCATTTGAGCAAGGGGTAAGCTGAGATCATATTCAGTTTAGTATAGTTTTGGAGCAGAAATGATTCCTACATCATAAAACCATTTCAGACTAACCTTGACTTCTCCAAGCTCTGCCTACTCTTGTTGCAGTAAGGGACAGTGCTGTATGAATGTGTATATGAACATACATAGTGCTAAGAATGGCAATGGAGTGTTTCTTCATTCCATTTCAGTTAAATGTCCTTCCAGGCAAATCCAAAGCTGCAAAAAGAAATCTATAACCTCTGGGAAGCCTGGGGGACATTTTCAGAAGTCCTATACATTGCAGTAGTCTGAGGCTTTGGGGAATTTTCTTTTTTAATAGAGAAAGGACATCACCTAAGCTGCATGCCCCTAAAACAAACAAAACAGCACTTTTCATGCATCCTGCCTGTATGTTTGCTTTGAGAAGCAGGAGTTTAAATTGCAATTTGGGATAGAATGGACCTTCAAGACTATCTTTTCTCATTTACTTCTAAGAAAATAGTTCAGCGAATGTTCTTGCCTGGATTTCCAGGTAGAGGCAAAGTTAGGGGCAGATTCCTGGTGTATTCCAAGGTTCCTGTTTTCTGTTGGTTTGCAGATTCTTGTCAGGCAGCTCTACCTTTAGAGAGGCCTAGAGAACCAGTTCTAACTCATGTCTAAGGGTATGAACCTATTAAAGAATGTGATTATCCTTAAAGTAGAGATCTGCTTCTACCAGAGGGACTAATGAAAGTATGTTTTTCCTTAATGACACCAGGATAGACATAGTCTGTGGGAGAGGATCCTCTGAACCCAAGGTGCTGAAGCATTGGCTAGGTTTATTTAACTCCTCTGACTGAGTGGGAACTCAGTTTTCTCTCAGCTGCACCATGCAAAACATTCTTGTCTTCTTATCTCAGCAGTCCTGCCCTCCCTTTATAGAAGTGGATTGGAATTTCTTGACCTCTGTGTTTGCGTCTGTGGTTAATATCTTTAGGCTAGGGACCAGAGCTAACCATTGTTTTGTGATACCATGTGCTTTTCACTGAGCAGGTACTATGTGGGTTTTTTGGGGGGAATGAAGACTATGCTAACTAGTCACTATTTTGTTCAGTGCAAGTTATAAAGTTGATCATCTTAAGTATGAGAATTGACTGTTGAAGTCAAGAAAATGTTTTTCTTTTTATGTTGAAATACTACTAATGAGCCTTCCTGTCTGCTCTCTCCCCCTCATCCTCCGCAGTGTGTCGAGATTTCGCTGTCCTGGAGGACCACACCCTGGCCCACAACCTGCAGGAACAGGAGAGTGAGTAATAGCCCTCATTCTTGCTGTTTCACTTTTCTTTTTTGTAGTGATTGCTTGAGGCAGGTGTCAGGGTGAGGCAGGGAGAGAACACAGTCACCAGGCTGCGCCATCCATCCCCTTGAGCGATTTGTCTAGGCCCATGACACCTGGATGAAGAATGAAGTTCTGTCTATTTTGAAGTATGACAGCTGCCAGGTAGTAGAAGACTTCTGGGTACGTTGGAGGAAGAGAAGGCCTTGAAACCTTAGTGTTGTAGGAGGGAGACTTTGGTTATATTTGCGTTGACATAAGAAATGTCCAAACCTGTAGAGAGGTTTTATGAGTTTATTTGAGCCAAACTGACGACAACTGCCCGGAAGCAAAATCTCAGCAGACTGAGAAAATGTTCCAGAGAATGACAGTTTAGTAGTTTATTTTATACATTACAGTCAGAGGAGGAGGCATAGGGAGGGTTACATGAAATCCACTGGTGGTAGATTAGGGAGATGGGAGAAAGCAAATCAGGGAAATCTCTGAGATTGGATAAAGTAAAATGGAGAGACACATACTCCTTTTACATTAGTGGGCACAAGATAGTTAATAATTAACGTTTATAGCACATAGAGCTAGTGTGCAGGGGAATAAGATAATGAGGGCTTCTGTGGTCTCCTTCTCTGGTAAAGTGGGGATTACTCTGACATTTCAGATGCATGTTATCTCAGATGCAGAAAGACAGTAGGCAGGCTCAGTTAAGATTGACCTTTGTTAAGAAAGATACTGGCCTAGAAAGACTAGCTGCCGTGACTCACTTTTAGTTAAGAAAGTAAGTTCAGTTTCAGACCATCCTGTGGTTACTTCTGTGATGCAGCTCCCCTGAGCTTGTCAGGTTTAGTGTGTGGCCTCTTTTTTCTCCACACATATATTTGGGGCTGGCCTAGGGAGCTATTTCTTCCCCCCGGAATAGGGGCCTGAAGGTCTTTTTCCAGGCAATGAAGGTATTTAGACTGAATTTTTCTAAATATTTATGTATATAATCATGAAAAATAACTTTGTTATATGTGTTATACAAAAGTACATATTTAGGAATATGTAATTTGTGAGTCATTAATGTGTCAATGTCAAAAATAAGTATTGAAAAAATGCAGTCGATAGAGTGTCAGCTTGTGGAGCAGAAAGAACACTGGCCTGGTTTTAGAATATCTGTGTAGAAGTCCTGGCACTGCCACGGTTTTGCATGTGACCGAAGGGAAATGACTTAACCTTTCGGATCCTCTTTTTACTTAATGGAAAGATGGGGATAAGGATTCCTGTGCTGCCTCTTATACAGCGTTACTGAGAGCGTACAGTAAAGTGATGCGTATGAAGCTCTTTGAAAAGCTCTTAAGTTTATTATAAGGCTTATTATTAACAAGCCAAATAATTATAATCCCTCGCCTCAATCTTTCTGTCCAGTTGAACATCATTTGGCATCAAACATTCAGCGGAACCGTTTGGTCCAGCACGATCTCCGGGTGGCTAAGCAGCTCCAAGAGGAAGATCTGAAAGCTCAGGCTCAGCTGCAGAAGCGCTACAAAGACCTGTGAGGATCCTGGGGAGTGGGAGGGAGTCATGCCAGGACTGGCTTTCTCTGTGGAGCCAGCAACCAGGGCAGGGAAGGAGGAGACTCTCCTGTTCCTCTGATTCCTGTCACCGTTAGATTAAAAAATTTATGTGTGTGTGTATGTACCCACCCTTTTCTTTGATTTGCAACATTTTCTTTGTTTTGGGAACAATGACTTGGTTTTGGGATGTGTGGATTCTGCTGTGAACTTTCAGCATTTTAACTCTATGACTGAGACATTTGGACCACTTCTCTGCAATATGGGGAGATGGTCTCTATCCCCTCTGCCTCATAGGTTGGTTATCTGGGGGATCCAGTGGAATACTGTGTATGAAAGAACTTCATGAGTTGTGTTAGGTTCCTTTACTATTTCCTAGCAGTGTTTGCTGGTCTAACTTTGCTTAAATCCCTTGCTTTTCAGGCACAGGCAGAGAGTCTTGTGGAAGGCTCTGAAATGTATACTCAGTTCTCTTCATACCTTTAGTGCCTGACAAAAGTTCTTTCTCAGTCTCTTCATTTAATAGTTAGATAAAGGAAAGATCATATCTGAGTTTGCTTACAGCACAATTACCCTGAAAGTCACAGGGTACATTTCTTCTTTGAGAATAGCTCCTATACCTAAATCTCTAAGGGTGGAGTTAACCACTAGATACTGTTTTGAGGTGGAAGGGGTAAAGGAAGAATCGAAGGGACCTCTCAGTTTTTTTAGTTGTCATGTTCATATAAACAGGAGAGCCTATTGTTTTTGCTGCCTTTGAGGAATGATTTGTCTTTCTATTTTATTATTGGTAGAGAGGAATTAATTTTTTGTTTAGCTTCCTTATTTTGTAAATAAACATTCTATTGACTCTTGCTATCCCTGACACCATAAAAGGCTCTGGAGACCACAGATATGAGGAAACATAACCATTGCCTTTAATGGCCTAGGAACATATTCTGAACACTTTATATTTAGAGATACATGCACGAAGCACAAAGAATTGAATAGTAAATTTCATATTTACGAAGAGAGAAGAGACAGAAAACTGTCCCAACATAGGTGATGTATTTAATCTGAACTTCGATGGTTAATTAGGAACTTATAGTGATAATTGGGAAAACCATTCTAGCTAGAGGGAGAAGCATGCATAAAGGTAACAGGTAAAAGGACCTGGAATCACATGGTAGCTGCTAGATGTTCAGCATTGCTGGAGTGGGGAGTACAATTAGGTAGAAGATGAGGCTTCAGAGTACTCAAAGGCTGGACCAAAAGGTCACATGAGTTATGTAAAGGAATTTAGGCTTTATAGATTTTATATTATAAATAATAGAGAATGAACTATTGAAGGAGTTTTAGATTTTCATTTAGGGACTTACTCTGGGGGCTGGGTAGGTAAAGGATTAGAGGGGTCAGGATCGAAGGGAGCAATTCAGGAGTGGTCAGATTAAGAGATGACGAGGCTTGAATAAGGAGGACAATGGACAATACAGACACAGAGAGGAGTGACTTGATGAGGCCTGAATTGGTGGTAATGTTATTGGAGTTAGGAGAGACAGATTTGAGATGTTTGGAGGCTGGCTTGGTGTCATAAACTGAGTGAAGATGAGAACCAGAGGTAGAATATTCAAGAATTCTAGATTATCACCTTTTACATTGTTCACAATTCTCTGTTAGGAAAGCCAGTTCTGAGATCGATGCAGAAGTTTAAGATCCTGAATTAAGGTAATGATAGTGCACATAATGAGGTTATTGAGAGATTATTGAGACCAACTACTGTAAGATATAAATCAGATTTGGAGAGTGATGGGTTACAGGTCCTAAATTAGAGGAGAACCAAGTAGTATATTCCTGCCTGGGACTTCAGGGGTTTGGAGGTGCTCCTGGATGAAATAAGTAAGTTAGAAATGAAGTTTTTCAGTGTTCACATCTTGGTAGATTTGACTGCTGAACATCAAGGGGAGGATTCAGTGCTGTGGATTTGAAGGAACTGGAACCTTTCACTCATTCTGGATCCTGGGCTTCTGTCCAGAGTCAGCTTGTGAAGATTGTTTACTACTCTTTTCTCACTGGATTTTGCTTCCTCAGGAGTCTATATAATTGGCTAAGAGAACTAGAACTGGTCCTTCTTAGAAAATGCGGCCCTTCGTTTGGATCTGCATTCTTTACTGTGTTCTGCTTTCTTCTGTCTCTCATCACCTTGCATGTAGTTCATAGTTGCTTACTCCTAATCAGATTTTATGTTAATTTGGAAGATCCAGGCAGCAGAGTTTTTGAAAACTAACCCTGATTTTGTTTATGAGTCTTAATTATTAGGAGTGAGTGAATGAAAGGAGGACATATGTATAAGTAAAAAGTATTCTGAGTAGATTTTTTTAACTTTAGCTCTTTGGTTTCAAAGGCTAAGAATCCTAGAATATTAGACCTGAAATGTGAAATTATTAAGTCCAACGACTTCTATAGCTGAACAGATGACATGAGCAGGCATGGTTCATTCGCAGGACCGGAACTCAGTTCTGCAGACATTTTGTCCCGCGTTTTTCCCACTGATTCTAAAAGACTTGCATCTCTGACTTGTGCTCCCTGTCTTGTGTTCTTTACCTCCCTTTCACCTACATCTACCTCTTTCCAAACATGCTAAGAGTGACTGTTCCCTTGTACAAATGAGAATAATTTTAATTATTTCCTTTTATTCCTCAGTTTTGTATAAAAAAGTTAGGATATTGCCACTCTCCTCTTCCTCCCACAACACTTTTCATTTTCAAAAGACTGCCATGAAACAGATGATACTGTGAGGGGAGGAAGAAGAGGGTAAAGGAGGGATAAATGATGATGGAAGAAGACTTGACTTGGGTGCTGAACATACAATACAATATACAGATGATGTATTGCAGAATTGTACACCTGAAACCCATATAATTTTATTAACTATTGGCACCCCTATAAATTCAATAAAAAACACACACGCTATACAACCAACACTGAGATTCCTTGAGTAGTTTAAGTTCGCCTGGCTGGGGGAGAATAAGAAGATATATTTGTTTAGCAAACGAACTATTTATATAAATCACAATTGTAATTTTATTCCAGCATCTTTTTAGATAGTAAACTTTTGTCATGTTTATGTTCATCTTTCTGAGCTAACAGTTTTGTGTAAAGGTTGGTTCCCCAGAGCTATCATATTCTAGAGTGTTTTTTAAAAATACTTTATTGATTTTTAGAGAGAAAGTAAGGGAGAGGGAGAGAGAGAAACATCAATCCGTTGCCTCCTGCAAGCTCCTACTTGGGATCAAGCCTGCAACCTGGGCATGTGCCCTGACTGGGAATTGAACTGGTTACCTCTTGGTGCACAGGATGACGCCTAACCAACTGAGCCACACCTGCCACGGTGTATTCTAGATTTTTAAGCTGCCCACTGACTTTTCTTGAAACCTGAAGCCAAAAGACTTGTATCCATCTCTGAGAGATCCAAACTCCATTTTCTGTTGAAACTGCTGTTCTGTGGGTGATTATTTTAAAGGATCTGTCTCTTCCAACAAAGTACGTTGGGGGCTTCTGAGCACAGGAGCAAGATTTGTTCATTTTTTTATCTTCAGTGTTGAGCATAGTGCTTGCTCCACAGAAGATGGTATATTTAAATTTTTGTTGAATGCACAAATGCCAAAACAAACAAAACTATGGTAACAGCAGTTTTCTTAGTGGCCAGAGTATTAAGTACCAGCCAGAGAGGTTTCTACTGAATATGGAAGCTGGGGAATATACATATTTTCTCTTTTTAAAAGCATTATTGAAACTGAAAAAAATATATATTTAAAATTTTATAAAAATCATTTTAAAGCCATACCACCCCCACTAGGTGACCACAGTATTATTGACGTTTTAGTGATCTTACTCTCAGTGTGTTTCTGTGTACTTGTTACGTGTTTGGATATTTGTGGACATTAATCTCACGGTGTACATCTCATTTGCAGAAAACATGCCAGCCTCTGAACAGCAGGGCGAGGTGATCTGGTAGTGCAGAAAAAGCATGTAGCGTTCCATTGGAGTGTCTGGGGAGTAGATTCTGGTCTGCCACTTGTTTGTGTGACCTTGGGGTGGTGATTTCACTACTCTGGGCCTCAGGTTTTCCATCTGTGAATGGTGACAGTATCAACCTCTGCAACACTGTTGTGAGGATTGAGATGAGATAAAAATATGCACTGGCTCATAGCGAGTAGTCAGTAAATTGTTTCTTACTTTCTTTACTCATGTTGTTTTGACCTCTGTTTTTTAGTGAACAGCAAGACTGTGAAATTGCTCAGGAAATCCAGGAGAAGCTGGCTATTGAGGCGGAGAGACGACGCATCCAGGAGAAGAAGGATGAGGTACATGGCCGACGCGCCCCCGCCGGAGGAGGGCGGCTCAGCTCTGCAGCGCTTCCTTGCTGTATGCAGGAGCCCAGGGCAGGGTGGCTGGATGGGCGGCACAACTCGGCTCTTTGCCAGCCAGTCAGTGACGACTCTCTCATCATTGGTGTTTCAACTCTCTCTCCCTCTCCCTTCCCCTCTCTGAAATCGATAAAGATATATTAAAATAAAACAAAAAAAAACACCTTGCCTCTTTGGGTGCATGGTCCAGGCATTGCCCTCCATGGACCATTGTTTATTGCTCCTTGATCAGTTGCATATGGTGAAATCTTAAAAGATGATAATGGATAGTTTAATATGAAGTCTGAATTAGTTTCCTAGGGCTGCTCTAACATTACCACAGACTTGGCTCAAAACAAGAAATTTATTTTCTCACAGTTCCGGGGGCTAGAAATTGAAATCAAGGTGTTGGCAGGGCCATGCTACCTGTTGGGAAAGGTCCTTTTTTACCTCCAAGCTTCTGTTGGCTGCTGACAGTCTGGCATTCCTTGGCTCCTAGCTGCATCACTTCAGTCTCTATGTCCATTGTCGGGTGGCCTTCTTTCCTGTATCTTTGTGTCCTCTTGTTTTCTTATAAGGACATCAGTCATTAGATTGAGGACCTACCCCAATCAGATAAGACTTTTCTTAACTAATTACATCTGCAAAGACCCTGTTTACAAATAAGGTCACATTCTGAGGCTCTTGGTAGAAATGAATTTTTAGGGGCCACTATTCAACCCAATACAGGGTCTCTGTCTATAGGGTATTCCCACAACTTCAGTGATAGCAAAACTTAAATGTGTCCTGAACAGGGCTCAGGGAGTGGTCACTGAGAAGCCAGGAGCAGTCATTGCTCACTCTTTTTCCCTGTGATATTCTGACTCAAAGCACTGTTCTGTTTGATTCTGTATATATTTTAAATTGTATTGTTTTTAAAGCCGAAAATGACTAAAATTAGCAATAGTGTTTGGTTTGTAAGATTCGAATATGCAACTAACTATTGCTTTTGTGTTATGTTTTCGGCATTTCTTAGTTTCTTTTCACTTTGTATTGATTCTGTGTCTGACTTCTTTCACGCCTATTGTGCTATCTTGGCCACTGTCTTGATTTATGATAAGGGAGAAAATGATTTATCTTTTTTTTTTTTAAATCCTCACCCGAGGATATTTTTTTCATTGCTTTTCAGAGAGAATGAAAGGGAGAGAGAGAAAGAGACATCGATGTGAGAGAGACATCGATATGAGAGACACATCAATTGGTTGCCTCTTGCATGCACCCTTACAGGGGCCAGGGATTGAGCCTGCAACTGAGGTACGTGCCCTTGACTGGAATTGAACCCAGACCCTTCAGTCTGCGGGCTGACGCTCTAACCACTGAGAAAAACTGTCTAGGGCTGATTTATTATATTTAATAATACAATGATCGTATGATTTATTGTGTAATCAAATACTTTCTAGGGTTAAAGGGAGCACTATTAATAATTTACATAAACTGGGACTGTCCTCTGCTAACTGGCACATACGATCAGTCATCCTATTAAGTAGGTATGATCAGGGTCACCAGTATGCTAGTCTACATACACTGCTCCTCCCACTGAGCCATCCTTCTTCCTGTGGGACACCTGGCTCATCACTAGGTGAACCTGGTGTTAGTGTATTTAGCTGTGTTTAAGAAACAGACCATGACTCTGTGGGCAACAGAACTGCAAGTAAGAATTACGGATTACTTTTTATTCTCCTGTTCCCAGCACAGGAGCTCTTTCTTACTACAGAATGTGTTGCTTCTCTGTAGTCAGGACTTTGCTTTGGGGATGAAACTAGGAACTGAAAGAAGTGATTATATTTTGTAGACAGGAAAGCTTCTATTTAAAATTAACAGGAATGGTTGGTTTCTGATAAATGCTACTGGTGTCCTGCGATCTTCCTCCGCAACCCCCACCCCATTCAGGGAAAAATGGACACAAAGTGAAACCAAAACACTTCCCCTTCAGGCATGTAGAGTCTAAGTAGCAATCACAATAAGTAATCTCATGGTAATACCATATAAAGTGAGCAGTGTAGTGACTAACTCCATGTTTCAGATGAAGAAATGATGGCTTGAAGAAGTAAATGACTGGTCCCAAGCTATAATAAGGTGCCACAGAAGTGTCTGTGCAGTACAGGTTTGACGGACTGCTTCTGACTTACATACACTGTAACATGGCATAAAACATGTAGACTTTGAAGTTAGCTGCCCTGGGTTTGAATCTTCACTATTTAACTTTAAGCCTTGACTTTCAGTATCTCAGCTAATCATGTAGACACTCAGGTTCTAAATTAGAGAAGTCATGATAGCTGTGCATACTTTAAAGAGCTGTTATGAGGTTTAAATGAGATCATGTATAAAAGGCCTCCGATACGGATTAACTTAATAATTGCTCTTAACTTTTTGTTTTCTTGCAAGGTGTTTTTCTCACCATTCTGCTTTTTATAACAAACCAGATTTACTTACAGATATGTGATAAGTAAGAGATATGTGGTAAGTTAGCGGGACAGATATATAGGCTTACGTATGTTCCAGTATGGTGTGACTTGAGGGCTCTTCAGGGGTTTTCTTGCCCTTAAAGACCTCTCCCTATCTTGTCTTCCAGTAGCATTTCACCTACTGTAGTGTTTCCCCTGCCCTTGGACAGTGGAGAGATTAAGTGACAAACCCAGTTGTGGAGGTTTAGTGAGGCTAGCCTTTAAAAATTCCTTTCAGACTTTCTGAGTTTTTATCTGATGCCTTAGATTAGAAGGGGCCTACTGTGCCAAGATGTTCTTTTATGGTAGAAAATGTGACTCTCAGCTGACAGGTGTGATGTTAATAATAAATGAACAAAATTTGCATTAGTGAAGTTTGTCCTTGAAGGATGTATGATAATACTAATTTGTTTATTTAATTCAAGCCTCCTCACAGAGGTGACTGAGTTAGTAGTGCTCATTTTCCTGGCCAGCTCTTTAAAAAGCATTGCCTGTTACTCATGAACTGTCCCAGTTCTCCCCCCTGCCGCTGTTCTACTTCCCTGTAGAGAGAGTCTGCTTAGCTAATATGTTTTTATTCAACAGCAGAGCTGTGGAAAATTCCTCTCTGGATTTTCAATGAAATTTCTTTTAGAAATTTTTGGGGTCAACTCTCTTGGGCACTTTATAATCCCCCCAAACAACCAGATGTAGAATCCAGAGCCCCTTTACCCTTGGGACAGTTTTTTTTCTGAACAATGTTGTACAGGAGAAGTAAGAGTTATACAACTTCGTGTGGGTCAATTAACATGTCTGGCCTTGTTATGGTATAATTTTATTGTGTTTTTTAACAGAGCACAGATATAAGGAAAGTAGCATTTCCTTTCAGGGAGACAGATGTTGAAAAGTTTAAAAAAAAAAAGGAAAGGAGAAAGATTTGTATTCTTACCAGCACTGTGGCCTCTCCCCACCCCTTCCTCTTTCCCTTTCCCCCCTTCTCTCTTTACACCTCCCTCCCTACTTCCTTTCTTTCTTCCTTTTTTCTTTTTTTCTTTTTACAGTGTCTTGAATATACAGTGGCTTGTAGGCTTTGGGAATGCTGGACCGTATGAGTGTGTGATTAGTACAAGTGGACTAATTTCACTGGCTCTTTCTCTTGATCACAGCATAAGCATTTGGCAGTGTTGTTTAATAAAACCAAGGAATGTGTGTTTAGTTAATTTAACGTAATATTCTTAAATAAAACTCTAAATAAGTGTGTGTGTCTGTGTGTGCACACGTGTGTGTGTGTCTGAAAGAGGGAAAGGGAGAGAATCCGTAGAAATACATGTTGTCTCTCAACCTAGGTCTGTGGTGGCAGCTAGACAGACATGAGTAGAGAGCAAGGATGATGGGCCAGGTACCTAAGGTCACTAAGGTGGAGGGCCCCTGGTGCTTACCAAGGGCAAAACTGGGAAAACAAGGACCTCACTCCCAGGGTAACCTTTCCTCCCCTGGCATACCTCTGCGCCTGGGGTTTAGATCTCCTGACCGTTCACATCTCTGGTTGTGTGGTTTGGACCCTCCCATGACCTTTCCTTCCCTGGCATGTGGCTAGTTATGTGGGTTAGACCCCCTTTGAGGAGGAACAAGGAGGCCAGAGAATAGCCCTTAATCATTAAGCCCTCAGGACAATGAGGTTCTGACCTGCATCAAATACATCTAGGCCTCAGTTATGTTTCAGCTCCAGGCCCAGAAAAGCAGCAGAACCAGACAAGCCAGGCCATGCCTGCCTGCCTCAGGATCAGCTGCATTGACTAATGACCCCCTGCCTTGGTGCTGACCAGTCAGTGGAGACCAAGATCCTGAAAGGACACATGGGAAAGCTGATGAATATTCTAATGAGATCCCCCCTGGGATATCCCCTAAAATCCCCACCCTTAAAAGTCCCCCTTAGGACAGAAGACCCAGAGCACTCTCCCTCCCAGGAGCATATCCTAGCCTTTCCCCTGCCCCTTTCTACCCTGCCACTCCAGGTGTTACCTTTCTCCTAAGCTCCAGGGGCCCTTCTTTTGCTTCTGTACCTTGTTTCCTGAGCCCATTTCTTCTACAGCTCACTTCTTCTGCCTCTTTGACTTTCCAAGTAAACTTTCTCTTATAGTTTGAGTCTTGGCTCTGAATTTTTTGCTAGCCAGAACTCAGGTACTGAGGTTGCTGAACCAAGATCTGGTCTGACCCCACTGGTCTAACACCTGGTGCCATTCTCGCTGCCAACAGGTCCAGATATATATGGCTGTTAAACTATTTTAGAGAAAAACATTTTTTATTTTTTGCTTAAGTAAATAGCGTGGCCAACCATGTTATGCAAAGTCTGTGGCACCAGTCCATCAATTTGAAATCATTTATAATGTAGACTGCTCAGGGATAAACTTAGTAACCAGTTTACATTAAAAATTAATCTACTGTGAACCATGGTACTTTTCCATAGCATTCTTAAATGATTAGAACTTCGTGTTCTAGAAGAATTTTTGTATACGTTGCTAATAGAGGATAGCTCCAAATAGTATTACATTTTAGCTACTAATTTTTTCCCCCATGTTTTGCCACTTTAAAAATAAGTTAATACATATATGGCCAGAAAGAGGAAGTGGGCAAATGGGAAGCTTCTGATTGAGAAAAAAGTATTTTCTCTTTTTTTGCCTGTTTATACTGATGTTTTTACATCCATGGAATTGTAATTATCTGGTTTCCCTGGTCTTCTAGAGTAACCCTTTTGGAATTATATATGCTCTGAGTTCCCTACTGAGTTAGATGTTAATACACTTACTGCTACTTGGTAAGGACTTTAGCAATCTAATGGAATGGCTTTCTTTTTTTTCTTTCTTCTTTTTGACAGTCATTTGACAATCATGATTTTAGATCTCTTTTGGGTTGTTGTCCCCAGGGAGATGTCCCCAGGGAGAAGTAACCCTGATATAAAATCATATAAAGAATAAAAATACTTTAAGGAATCCAACACATGGTTCAGTAATTTGTCAACTGCTGGAGAAAGCTGTGCCAGCCTCCTGGGTTCCATCACACCTTGCTTGTGTTAATGCCTTTCTTAGAGCACTCATCTTTGCACGTCTTACATTATGTAATTATTTGCCTCTGATATTTAATAGATAAGGACTTTCAGGATATTGACCATGTCTTGTTTTTCTATAGGTCTCTAACAGTGTTTCGCCCATTGAAGGGGATCAGTAAATCTTTGTTTTCATTAAAATGACTTTCCTTAGCATTCTAGAGGTTTTTAACTATGCCCCTTTCTTATGCTCACAGCTGCAAATTTTCTAGAATAGAGTGACTTGGATAACAGAAAAGAGAGAGATGAGGTATAATGGCAGATTCGTATTCCAATAAATGACTTAACTAGAAAGTCTTCTATGCCGCAGAGTTTATGATTAATTTTTAAAAATCATGGAGTATTGCTTCAAAAGCACTTATGGATTCTTTTAGGTTCCTTTCCTAAGTTATGTTTTATGGAACACTAATTTCATAAGGTTTATATGCTTTATGTAAAAAAAGGCTTCTGGCCCTGGCTGGTGTGGCTCTGTTGGGAGTCATCATTCTGTGCACTGAAGGGTTGCCGATTTGATTTCTGGTCAGGGCACTTTGCAGGCTCGATCTCTGGTGGCACACATGTGGGAGACAACTGATTAATGCGTCTTTCTCCCTTTCTCTCTAAAATCAACAAAAAATCTTTTTTAAAAAAAGGCTTCTATCACAAAGTAAATCTAGAAATTCATGAGTTATAGGAAGATAACAGGTGTCTTTTATCAAAGTTTTAAAATATGCTGATGTGTATTTTAAAGAGTTAGATATAATACCTGCTTTCCATGTAGTGCTTTAAGATTTTCAGGAGCACCTTTGAGACCCCTGGGAAATCCTGTTCTGGTCTAACCTTTGACAGGAAGGAGGCTCAAGACCAATGAGGTTGTTTATGTCAAGGGTGACTAAGCTTCATCCAACCATTGTGACTAATAATTGCCATCATAAGCTTGTTTCAGGGGAAATTCTTTATATTGAAATAACCCGACTGAACTCGTTGCACAGTAATAATGGAGGAAAGCAGGAGGGGGAGAATTCACTTAAGCTAAACCACAGTTATATTATCACAGCTATTTTCCACTAAATCTTTTTATTCTTTCCCTCCTCAAGCCCAGGTAATCTTTGTTCTCATCAGGTAGAATCTTACTGAAAAAACAAAAGAGCTGAGAACTTAAAAAAGGAAAAGGTTTGGGTGCTGAGGTGCATGAGACATTATGATTATTATTTTTCTACTTGATTAAAATCACTTCCTTTGACTAGCTAATGTGTTGTGCTGAAGGGGTATCATCCTTGTTTCTCTCCTGGGTCTCACATTGAGAAAATGGCTTATTACTATGTATTTATTAGGACTCAATTCAATAGTAGGAAAGCAGTTATAAGGTCTCTGGACTGTAGCTTAATAATTTCTGCTGGCATTTGGAGTTGGTAATTTTTCTTTATATTTTTATTCAGTTATAGCAAGGGAAACTTTTTTATTTTCTGTAAAGCAAACCACTTAGGAAAATGTAGTGTTGGGAGCTTCATAAACATGACAATTTAGGGAATTGTTAGCATTTTCCCCCCTACTTCTGCAGTAAAAAGTATAGGAATTTGGGAGATTCTACTATAACAGATATAAGTTTTGGGAGAACAAGTTATCAGTCCCACCTCTCTCTGTCTTACTAACTGATTGATACATTACTTTGTAAGACATGAAATGTAATAAACCTGGTACAGTGGTTGGCACCTGGTAACACAGATTTATTAAAATGATGCATAAAGGAGTTGAGATATTTGACTTTAACACTGAGTATTTCAAACTCTTCATTGCCAATATTTATTTCCATTCTCTGTATTTGCAGGACATAGCTCGCCTTTTGCAAGAAAAGGAGTTACAGGAAGAGAAGAAGCGAAAGAAACACTTCCCAGAGTCCCCTGGAGCCAATGCTTATGGCGAGCATTACTGTTACGAAGATGGAGGTAATGTTGCCTACATCGTGACCCACTCTGTCCTTAGATTCATCTGCGAGACGACCCTTTGCATGTGTCCATAAAGTGACCCCCGGGCCCATTTAGATTTGTGGCAGAATTCTGTCTGAATCTAAGGAATTCATCTGTTCCTTATTGGAAGATCAGAGCCATTTTTAGGGCTGTTAAAGCCTCAATACAGTTTTGTAAGCTTTGGCATTCTTTTGTGCTGTTGCCACTGAGGATGCTGTTGTTACATTCTAAGCACATAAACTGGGGTGTGGAAAATGGTGGGATGAGTCTCGGGGCTTGATCTTTCTCAAGAAAATCTGGTCAGGGCTGTTTGAAGCTACAAAGTAGCCCAAGTCATAAAGAAAGTACACCAGTTACTGGGTAACCAAGTTTTTTTCCTATTCGTCTTGTGTTTTAAAAATACGCCAGTGGTTTAGCCTGTTGATGACAAATTAAAATTGATGATTCTCTGGTCATTATTTTGCTCTCAATGCTTTCCTTGCTGTTTGATTGCCATATAGAAAACTTTCTGAGGGAAAGAAGTCCCTTCAGAGTTTCTCTTTCTAATGCCCCTGTTTGCAGTGTGGTGGTGACAATTTTGGTGGTGGCTCTTTACTCTCAGTGTGTTGGGAAATGAGTATTTGCAAGTATTGTTCAGTCCTTTTGAAATATCTGTCAAAGGAAAGACATTCCCTATAGTTTCTAGTATGAGTGTTTATTATAGTTCAGCTTTGAGTCCATACTTAGGATAACAAATAAATTAAATCTAAGGCTGCTTCTAGAGAGTAAATATTTTAAGTTCAACAGTTTTAAAGGCCCTTGCAAACTAATTATCAGTTGCTTCTGTATAATTTCATTTAAAAAGGTAAGTGGGTGTTCGTCTTTGATGAGTAGAATGAAAGGAATGCATATGTAGATGATAGGATTCTTACAGTTTAGGTACATCTTGCTTAGTCACATTGTTGCTTTAAATTGATCATAATCGTAGAGCTCAGCTCTGTGGCACAATTAGAGAGCAGGTTGATTCTCCATTTATTGCTTGCTATGTTCTTCTTCCATATGTAAAATCCCCAGCTCTTTTTTCATACCAATTTTTCTTAAACTGGTTTTTCTAATGCAATCGTACATTACTTAAAAAGAAAAATTATTGCCATATTTTGATACACTAGAGACCAGAAGGTAAAGTGTTACTCTTCAGACTTATTTAATATCTTAGAAATGCTGTCTGGTTTGTTTTTAACTCTACTCTGGAGGCACGTTTACTGCAAATAAAAATAACTACTTTAAACTTTTAAGTCTATAAAAACATTAGGATGGCAGTGAAGTACACTAAAATATTAATTTTAGCCTTTCTCTGTTAAAACCTGATACTAACTTGAATTGTAATTCAAACCTGGTGGTTTTGACCAGAGAACCCTCATCCTGATTCATATCTCTAGGGCAGGAGACTATGTTCAGAATTCAGTGGATTTTCAGGGACACCTAAAAGTTAAAAAAATATATAGTCTGTGTATATTTTAGCTGCTTTTGTAAACTTACAGAGAGTGGCATATATGTCACTTTTTGGAGTTGGGGGCATTGGGAATAGGAAGTAGTGACTTCCTGAGCATATATATGTAAATACTGGAATTCATCTTCAGTTGTATTGTGGAGAGATTATGTATTGCTGAGCATGTGATCCTTATTTATATGCCTTTGAGTCAGACCCGAGTTGAAGACACAGAAATCACATTACAATCCAGTTTGTGTTTACAAAGCAATCCTGATGTTCTCTGCAGTGGTCCTTTCCCAACACATAAGAGATATTCTTTCATTGTACGTCTCTGTCTTTGTATAATATGATTTTTCCTTACTTACGTAATAATCACAGTATGTTATTACAGGAGTGGTCTTTTCAGCTTCTGTTTTACTTAAAATTTAATAAATCTTTTAAAAATGATCATTTATAGATTTTCTACAAATTTGTAATTATACCAAATATCTGTCAGATTAATATCAACTGAAATGGTACATCTCATTCATTTGTGAATCCATGTTTTTCCATCAAAGGCACTTACCTGTATTGCAGGTATATTAGTGATTTGTTTTAAAGTTATGTTCTTTGGAGTCATGAGATCTTAGGAAGTTCTCTATTTTAATCACTCTAAGAGTTTTTCTCATTTGTAAAATTGGGATTATAATAATATATCTTTCTCATGGATGTTAGAAGATGAAATAGTGTAATTTTGGTGAAGACATAAACTCTCAAGTACTATTGTTTATTCCTATATTAATGTTATGTGTGTATAACAGTATTTTTATATCTAAACAAAAATTATCTTATTTTGAAAGACAAACATGGAGGCACAAAAATATGTATATATATATATATATATATATACATATATATATACACATATGCATGTATATGTATATATAGCGGATATAAGGAAATTAATTATATTTGCCAAATAACTTGGTCTCAAGAAATGTACAAGTCTCAATCCTTAACTGGACAGAGGTCTTAAAGGATTCAAACAGATTCCCCCACCTGTCTTTTTTTTCTTTCCCAGATTTAAAGATATCACAGCAAGTGAACTAGACAATAAGTATTTTTATCCCATCAACTCTGAAAATGTAGTGATTGATACCTCTGCTTTAATTCTTGCAACATATTTCCCTAAAGTAAAACTAATATCACTTAACATTTAAGAAAGAATTTAAAAAGAATAACAACAAAACAATCAGAGCCCACAAATCCATGTTGAAAACAAACCCCTTCTTGTTTCTTTTGGCCTTAAAGGCGGACTTCACTCATGCAGCTCTCTTTGGGAGCACTGGTGTTAACACTGTAAGCCATTGTTCCCTGGATGTGGTCATCATCCAAATAGCTGGTCTATAGTATTTAATTCACAGCAGTAGTCAATTGGTTCTTTCTCACTAGTCAAGATACACTTAGAATAATAGTTTGGTTAAAAGAGTAGATAAATTTTTTTTTAACCACAGAGTAATTGTTCTCTTGTTTCAACTTTGCTGTTATGTAAAAAATAAATTTAACTATAAATTATGAAGATAAGTACTTTTACTGACTTTTCAGAAGTCATCTTAATGTACATGTCATCTTTGAAGCAAATTTTCTTTTCAAATTCAAGAAGAAACAGTTTGAAGTGTTTGAAAAGTTTATGACATCAGTTTAGCATATATCTTTACTTCCTCTGTTCCTTTATTAGATTAACAATAACAAACTTAAAAAACAAACAAAAAACCAAAATGCAAAACAAAACCAAAAAACATAACAAAACCTAGAAACTAAAAATGTATAGTTCTTTATTTCCTTTATAGCCCATCAACTTAGGGTAGCTGTTTCAAATGCAACTCAGCAAATGGCTCATTCCAGCTATCTTAGCAATTTTCCATGGAATTAGGATTTCTTTTTATTAATTTGAAAATGTATTAAAGTCTTAGAAATGTTAAAATAACTACGCTCTTGCAAAGTGCATATTAATTTACTTCCTTTGTTTTCACACTGTGCTTGTGCTGCACCAGATAAAAGCACCTATCTGTTTGCTGCTTTTGAGCGTTGTATTAAACTTAGGGACTTGTATATTTAGCACTGTTTTTATATTAAGAATACAGAATCATAAAGTTTTTTAAGTGAATTTAGGAAATGACTCCTTTTTGTGTGTTCCATGATGGCATCCTTTTTTAATTTTTTGCTCTGCCACAATTCAAATAAGATTGAGAGCAGAATCATCCAAAGATAACAGGGCCATTCAATCCCTTGAAATTCTCCTGTACTTCACCCTCTGCCACACTGAACTGCAGAATGTTTGCTTTGGCCGCCTAAGGGGAAAGCGTAGAGAAATACTAAACACCGTGGGTCATTTCTCTCAACTGCGTGGAAACTAGCAACATTCTGATGCTGATTTATTGTTATTTCCAAGAAGAATATTTGAAAGCCTCTGACTGGAATCACGAAGCTTAGTTTTTTCTGTTTTATGAGATTCCCTCAAATCCCATTTTTTCCCCCATATACAGTTCCAAATTGGTTTTATAAGTATAATTTAACATTTAATGGCTGTAATTTTTGTTATTGGCAAATATTAAAGTGCTTTAACTCTTCCTAATCATGATCAAGATCTTCCAGATTTATTTCACTTAATTAACTTAATTAATTAATTAATTAATTTTTAAACCTTTTTGGCTATGTACCCAGGATCCTTCCATTAAATGCCCATCCCCTGTTTTCAGTTTGTTTAGTTGAAAAATTGGTCCTCTTCATTTTAAAGTAGAGGCCCTGTCTCACCTGTATAGGGAGTTCATAATCCGATTAAGTTAACCTGCGTTTCTGTTTTTCACATTCCTCCACCGCCACTCAGACCAGCCTCGGTCAAGGAGGGCAAGGGAATGGGGTTCTGAATTCTCAAGGTCTTGTAAACTCCAAAGTGATGAAAAGACTGTGAAGCAGAGAAAGGAGAAACCCAGACATCCACCAGAGAACTTGGAAGAACTAGAAGAGCATCGTTTACCAGAGAAATGTCTGTCCTCTAGCTCACGCAAAGTGAGGGACGATCCCCCAATTCACACTGAACATCAGGAAAGGAAATGGTCTGGTCATGAGAGGGCCCGGAGACCACCTCTCCCCAGGATCAGTGGTGAGGTGTTTCTGAGTACAGAATTTGATGACCATGAGGCTAACAGTAGTCATCGAACTCAGAATTGGGAAAAACAGTCCAGACACCAAGACCGGCTTTCACCGAAGTCTTCTCAGAAAGCAGGGATTCACTGCAAAGAGGCTGTACATGGGAGGGAGCGTGGGCAAGGTGAGCGCAGAGAGAAGAAGCCCGGGCCCAGGACTCCTCCCTTCTCGGAGAGTCAGGAGCGGCTCCAACTCCGTGACACAGGTAATGAAGGACAGTTGTTGGAAGGCCTGGTATCGTGTATACACACAAACAAATGTATTTAAGAAGCATCTCAAGCAACCTGTTCTTTCTCTCTGGTTTTTGCTCGTGGGTGTGAAATAAACCTGAAGTCAAAGTTTGCATAAGGTATTTTCTTAATCTCAGTCAGTGGGAAGAAGGAAAAATACTTGTGATCTTCCCTTTCTGTCTTCTGAGAGAGCACTGTGATTCATTACATGGTTCCTCCAGCCCCTGGTTGCAGTGGAGGTGCCCATCCCAGATACTGTTCTTTCTTTGCCAAGATCGTACATCAGAGATTCAGATACCAAAGCAAAGCTGCTGAATTTCTGGTTTTAGTTCAGTGAATCCAGAAGATCTGGTGGCACTGCCTTCATAGTATTTGCCTAACTGGAAGACCAACAGGGCTGGAGGTACTAGATTTTCTTGCCCTTATCTTTCCTGTCTGCAAAGTGAGAGATTGGAGATGCAGTTTCTTAAGAGAGTGCTTTTTATTCTATGGGCCTCGGTCCATTTCCATCAGAATCAGTGGAGCTGTTTCCTAAAAAGGCAGTTTTCTGGGTCTCACATATACAGGGTGTCCCAAAAAAATGTATACACTAACAGCTTATAACTAAATTGATGTTTTTTTTCTGTTCAGATTTAACCCATTGGAATTAATAATGAGTTAAAAGTATATATACATTTTTGGGGGATACTCTGTATTTTCATCTCTGGAGTATGGCCTGGCAGTTTGGGCTTGTTTTAGTCCTGGAGATGATTACGTACTTAAAGTTTAAAAATCCTTGCCTTAGGTTACTTTCTCTGCCTACTGTTCCTCAACTGTAACTCTACAGTTGGTGTTCTGAGGTGCCAATATCAGGTAAGTTCTTGGTGCAGGCGCTTCACCTAATTGCACTTCACAGATGTTGCATTTTGTACAAATTAAAGGCGAGACCCTCCTCGAGCAAAAAGGTTATGACTCGCTATATTGCCATACTCACTCTGTTGTGGTGGTCTGGAACCAAATCCACAATATCTCCAAGGTATGCCTGTAGTTTAATAGGAATGATGAGAACCTTAGGCTTAAGCTTCGGATTTCTGGCATCTCTGAGGCTTAACTCTGAAGTCCATCATTGACACAGTGAAAGTTCTCTCTATTTTTGTCTGGAAACCTTGTGGCTGTACAACTGTAAGTCATAGCACTGCTCTGTCTGGTATTAGACCATACTTACCTGGATCTATTTACTCTTACTGAAATGTTTTAGAGATGCAAGAGTTATTGGGAAACGAGTACCAAGGAGGCGTCAATTCTTATTTTCTTCTTTATTGTTTTCCTAGCCAAACTCTACTTCTGCCCTGGAAATTGGTTTCTGGGTTGCAGATTCAGGTAGATTTAGTTGCTTCTTCCTGTTATGTTAATCCTTTAAGTTATTAAAGGACTTGGTCGTAAAGACAATGAAAATTTAGTTCAGCAAGCCATACTGAGCATCTGCCACAAATATTCTTGCCTCAGGCTTTGTGTTTGGGAGTTTATGCTTGGGCCTGAGCCTTGGAGGGTTAATAACTCCAGCCAAAAAGATGGATGTGTAAACAAGCAATTGCAAATTAGATAGACTTTGTACAGAGAGCTGTGGGGCATAGAGGAGGAAGTGATATAATCTGGAGTAGGCTTTATGAGTCAGTTATACTACATCCAGATTTAGAAAGACGTGTTGGAGTCCTAAAGGTTTGGGGGGGGACACGGTGATTACGCTGACCTCTCTATTTTCTGATTGTGTGAATCGGACCTTATAAGTGTGCTCTGAGGGCTGTTTAACCTTTAAGGCTTTTAGTTGGACTTGAGGGTATCTTAAATAGGCTTAGGAAGGGTGAAACTAATATGAAACTAGACACTGATTCACATACCCAACTCCTGGAGTTGTAGGCAAATGCTTTTTGTTTATTTTTACTTATTTTACCAGCACAGGGGTTTAAACAGTGTCGCTCGGCAGGTACTAACGTGGCTACAACATAGCTGATTGGTCTATCATTTTGTATTCCACTTACTTTACAAATTTCACCTCAGTAGCCCCTCAGGCTAGATTTTGCAAATCCCCTGGAATAGATCAGAGGATTTCATTAAAATATATTTACTAAGAACAGGTGTCTATTCTTAAAGTTATTAGCATAGGCCAGAGTTTTATTTACCTTAATAATGAAGAAACTAGCATGATGACAAATAGCTCATTCTAAGTAAGCATTTGTAGGACTGGATTTTACAGAGTCATTGAAAAAGGAATGCAAAATAAAATTGCTAAATTAAATATAAAATTGGTCAGCCTTCTAAAGGGCAGGAAAACCATACCACCTTTGAGGGTAACTTCTCTCTCGAGCTGTTATGTCATACCAGCCTGTTAATTTTCTGCAGGTTAACCTCCAACCTCTCAGGGTCATAAAACTTCTGTGTCTTTCTGCTATGACATTCCCCAAGTGTCACTGGCTTATTACAAACTATTCTTGCAATATATCAAAGAATTTTATCAGTTATCATTTTATCTTATTTCCTAGCAGAATTTATTTAAAAGTAAGTTTTATTTTTGTTTATTGAGGAATGGTCTTATGTCCTCATTCTGGACAATGATAAACAGAAAAAGACAAGCAAAAATTAGATTAAGAAATGAATGTGGAACTGTTGGAATATGGTTCACCTGGCCATTTGAAAGTGAGTTTTCCGACTATGTTTAGGCTACCAAAATGAGGACAGCCATTCTGTTTATTTTCTTCAATTAACTGTGCTTTTAAAGTTTTTTTTAAAGCATCTCTATTATCTGTAGTGACAGCCTTAGACTACACTAGCTGAAGTTCCAGAAACTATTCTGGGCTATGCAGATAAGTTCCAGTGATATATAGCAAGAGATCAAATAAACTGTTTTCCCACTATTTATTTGGGACGTAAGGAGATATTGCTTCACATTCTAACTTTTTATTGAGGCATAGTTGACATATAACATTATGCTAGTTTCAGATGTATGACATAATGATTCAGTATTTGTATATATTGTGAAATGATTACCATAACAAGTCTAGTTAATACCTGTCACCATATACAGGTACAATTTTTTTGTGTGTGTAATAAGAACTTTTAAGATCTGCTCACTTAGCAACTTCCTAATATGCAACACAATATTATTAACTGTAGTCAACATGCTATGTATTACATTCCCATGACTTATTTTTTTTTATAACTGGAAGTCTGTACCTTTTGACCCCCTATTAAGATCGCCCATTTTACCCTCACCCCCATCCCCACCTCTGGCAAACACCAATATGTGTTCTGTATCTATGAGTGCAGTTTTTCTTTTTTAAGGTTTTACATATAAATGAAATCATATGGTTTTTGTCTCTCTCTGTCTGACTTATTTCACTTAGCATAATCCCCTCAAGGTCTATCCATATTGTTGCACATGGCAAGATTTTATTTTTTATGGCTGAATAATAATCCATTGTATATATACAGTCATGAGCCAGTAATGACATTTCAGTCAATGTTAGATTTTATTTTTTATGGCTGAATAATAATCCATTGTATATATACAGTCATATATACAGTAATGACATTTCAGTCAATGATGGGCTGTATATATGATTGTGGTCCTGTAAGAATACAATGGAGATGAAAAATCCCTATTGTCTGCTGACATCATAGCCATCTTAGTGTCAGAGCACAAGGCATTTCTCACCTGTTTGTGGGGATGCTGGCGTAAACAAACCTGAACTGCCAGTTGTATAAAAGTATAACATACAGTTATGTTTAATACTTAATACTTGATAATGATAATAAACAAGCGTGTTACCGACTTAATGTATCTACTATACTTCTTCTCGCTGTTTTAGAGTGTACTCTTTTTATTTATTAAAAAACAAAACTGCTGTAAAACAGTGTATCCTGTTATGCCAGCAGCAGCTTCAGACATCTCATGTTTACCTTGTCTCTCGATTACATCATTTTCTCTTATATTTGATTTAATCTCATGTTCAGTACAATAACATTGCTGTACAGGCTTGTAGCCTAGGAGGAATAGGCTATGCCTAGTGTGAATGTTATACCATCTAGTTTTGCGTAAGTGTACTCTTATGATGTTCCCACACGATAAAGTCACCTAACTGCATTTCTCGGAACTGTCCCCATTGTTAAGCAGTGCATGACTCTCTCTCTCATCTCCTTTACTCTTCCCTCCATTAGTGGGCTTTAGGTTATTTCCATGTCTTAGCTGTTGTAAACAATGCTGTAGTAAATATGGGGTGCATATACCTTTCAAGTTAGAGTTTTCCCTTCCCTCAGATAAATACCCAGAATGGGAATCGCTGGATAACTTAGTAGTTCTATTTTTAATTTTTCAAAGAACATCCAGACTTTTTCATGATGGTTATACCAATTTACATTCTCAACAACAGTGTACAATGAATGGTTCCCTTTTCTCCACATTCTCACCAACACTTACTTATTTGTTGTCTTTTTAATAATAGCCATTCTAACAGATGTTTTGATTTGTATTTTCTTGTTAATTAGTGATGTTGAGAACCTTTTCATGTACCTATTGATCATCTGTATGTTTTCTTTGAAAAAATGTCTTTAGAGATCTTCTGCCCATTTTTTAACCATATACGTATATATTTCCTATTGCATTTTAGGAGTTCTTTATATGTTTTGGATATTAACTCCTTATCAGATATGTGCTTTGCAATATTTTCTTCCATTTAGTAGGTTGCCTTTTGATTTTGTTAATGGTGTGTTTTTCTGTCCGCAAGCTTTTTAGTTTGATCTGTCTCACTTGTTATTTTTTCTTTCATTGTCTTTGTTTTTGTTGTCAAAACCAAAAAATTATCTCCAAGACTGATGTCAAGGATCTGACTGCCTATGTTTTCTTCTAGGAGTTTTATGGTTTTCAGGTCTTATGTTCAATTCTTTAATCCATTTTGAGTTAGTGTTTGTGTATGGTAGAAGATAGTTTCATTCTTTTGCATGGGGCTGTCTAATTTTTCTCAACACCATTTATACTGTTCTTTCCCCTTTCTATATTTTTGGCTCTTTTGTTGTAAATGGTCATACATTATAGGTTTTTTCTGGGTTTTCTGTTCTGTTCCGTGGATCTGTGTACTATTCTGTTTTTAACTGCCAAGAGGTCACAGTCTTCTCAACCTGTTAAGCCAATTAAGACTGTTGCATTTGAATGCCTTCCAAGTGTCTTTGATAGATATTAAAATATTTCTCAGTTAATTCTTTGGTGTAGAGTAGGAGGTATAATAGTGTAGAAAGTTGAGCATATCCCACTATATTTTTTCTTTCACTGGATGGTAAAACTGAAGGGGCAAGGCATAAGTAGGTGATCTTTCCTCTCCTCCTCAACTAGGCTTTGGGCTACTCATTGCGCCATTTTTCCACAGATAGGAATATGATATAGCAATCTACCTTGTCCACTGACTTTGCCCAATACTAACTTCCTTATATAATTTTATTTATTTTACCTAAAATGTTCCTTTCCAGTTATGACCACACTAATCATAACTCAGGGAGGCTTATATTCCATTTAAATATGGTCCACCCTTGGGAGTGTGCTACTGTTTTGTGATTGTCCCAAACCACTCAGAAAACCAGGCCAGCCTGGCATAAGATACAGTAGCTCTAGAAACGATGAGAAGTTGAAGTGGATTCTCTGTGCTGGGTAATTATGTACTAATTGGCCTGCAGCTAAGAAAACCATGTTTAATAGTCTCTTTTTGTGGGGAAGGCAGATGAGTCTGTGGCTTTAGGATTTACCACGGAGCTAGATTCAAAGCTCTACAAAGAAAGGCTTCACCAGATAACTTAAACTCTTCATTTGCCCAGAATTTAGTTGTATTTTCATGTCTTTCCTTTTTTATTTTTTATTTAAAGCAAGCAAATCAAATGTGGTGAGGCATTTTGATAAAAAAACATTTTAATGTATGGTTATTTTGATGGACATAATGCACTAAACTGGTAGTTCTGATGCTAATCACAAATAAGAATCAATTGTTAAAGATTTTTTAAAAATCAAAATACTAATGGCCATATTTCTTCAGGCTACTTAAATTAGAATCCCTGGGATTTGGGTCAAAGATGTTTATGTTTATTTAAAGCACCACAAGTGATTCTAGTATATAGCCATGGTGGCAAACCACTGATATAAAGAAATAGGCAGTTAGGAGTGAACTTTCTCCCGTCTGCAATCCATTTTCCAAAGTCACTGTTTCAAATGGTTAACCTTGTTCACTGCAGTAAACGTTTTTATTATTTCTGAATATAATGCATTCACATTATTGAATAGTTGTTATTTAGAAAGGTAAAAAGAGGGAAATAGCCACAATTTTGAAATGGCCATTAGCATTTACTACTCAGTTAAAAGTTACCAAAGGAATATATGCTGCATAAAAAATTCCAGAATAAAAACCCAAAATTCCACACCCATCCTGGCCAGTTCCTTTCTCAGAGGGATAGAACTTAGAGTCATTGTGCTCTCTATTTCCTCTGTGTTATATCTTCCACAGAATTTAGCAACAACAGTAAACTGATCAAAGCTACAGGAAAGATCTAAAAAGCAAGTGGGTTTGTTGACTGTCACAGCAGAAGCCAGGTCAGGACCTCTTGGTGGCTAACGGGTACTTGGTCACAGAACACCCAGGTGCTGCTGCTTCTCTCCCCTCTGAGGTTAGGTATGCAGGGCTGAGGCAGATAGAAAGGAGTCTCTCATTCCCTCTAGTCTTGGCAGCTTAGCTTCTTTAAAACTTCAGCCCTATAACTTTCTTCTCTCTAAATTCTTTTGATTTCAGTAACTTACCTTTTTCCCCCTTTCACTTTCTATTTTGCAAAGGCCTCCCTTACAGTTCCTTGCCTGATTTCCTGCTCTTGGAGAAACTATGAGAGGGGAGGTTTTGCCAGGCAGGGCTGGGTGGTAACTTTAAGTGTGTGTATTATCTGCACCACCACTTCCAAATCTTAGGAAAAAATTATTTCCAGTGTACCCTCCACTGAATTTTGGAGTGGTGACAGTATTGTCAGTGTTAGGTTATAAAGAAAGGGAAAATTTAAGGTAAAGATTTTGGAGTTTTTTACCTTAAATTTTGCAACTTTTTTGAAAAAACTTGATTGCCTTATTACATTGTTTTTTTTCTAGGACTGAAGCCGAGAGGGATGAAAGAAGCAGTCTCAACTCCATCACGAGTGATGCACAGGGACCAGGAATGGTATGATGCTGAAATTGCCAGAAAGCTGCAGGAAGAAGAAATTTTGGTGAGCACGTTTTAATGTAGAAGTTCAGCTGAAGAAGGTTTTTTGTGAATTGAGTCATTCTTGAGATTATATAGTAGGCATTACAGTCTTTTGTCAGTTGAGAAACTAATATGTATTTTTTATTGGTGGAAAAATCAAAACAACAGGATTAGAGGGTTTAGTTTTATTTACTGAGTAAGCATTAGCAATAGAATTCCATATCCCTGTCTCTCCATTATTGAGTTCTGGTCATTCTCTAAGAATCTGCTGTGGAATCTGGTCAAAACAGACCCTGCTCTGGCTGGTGAATGTTTACCTGAGGAATGTTCATCACAACTAGTTTCAAATACCAGTTTATTTTTATGTAGGATTTCAAAAAATGGACAGCATAGAATCCAATTAAATTATTATTTTTTTGTATTTTTTTATGCTGTAGGCTACCCAGGTGGACATGAGAGCTGCTCAAGTAGCCCAGGATGAGGTGAGTTCATGTTAGTTAATGACTTTGTTTAGCCAATATTCTTTGGAAATATCACAGTAATCTTCTACCTGCAAGTCTGTAATCAATGATAATACGGACTGGGTTTGTTTAGGAAATTGCTAGACTTCTAATGGCTGAAGAAAAGAAAGCTTACAAGAAAGCCAAGGAGCGGGAGAAATCGTCATTGGACAAAAGAAAGCATGACCCCGATTGGAAGGTAGGGCCTGTTTTTTGTTTGTTTGCTTTTTAGTTTTTTAATGAGAAGTAAAATTAGACATGTAAAGGGGACTCTGCTTTTAGGGTAAGCTCTGCAGATAGGTTTAGGGTATACAGATTATGTGCATCATATGTGAGTCTGGCTTGTAAAGGTTGCTTCCCTATAAAAATTCCCAGTAAGTTCTTGAAAGTAACTATTTAAAAAGTTGCTGCTAAGATTGAAAAACTCATTTCATTCATTTTAGGACCTACCCAAGTGTGGGTGTCCTCTGGTCATGAGCAATCTTGGTTTTACCACACTTACCTTTCATTACAGGAGAAGAGCATTTTCACATGCTTTCATGTTTCCACAGTGGCCTTTCCTCCCTCTCTGTGTTTTTCCTGTGTACTCAGACTGTGCTTCATCCCTGGTTGTGTACTCATTGTTTCTCTTTCTCTGACATCACTTGATCCATGTCAGGCCGATAGATCCTGTCGGCAGTCACTGCTTCTGTCAGAGTGCAAGAACTGTCTCGCATGAGCTTAAGCTTTTACCTTCAAGCCCTTATAAATATAGAACTAGGAGACAAAATAGCCAGTGACCTCAGTTCATTCTACTATAAAGTAATCTAATTGTTGTATATGGCAGTTGCAAATTCAATTTAACAGACTTTACAAATTAGTTATTGTGGGCAAAGCATCCCTCAGGACTTAATAGAGAAAGACAAAGGCATATGTTTTCTCCTGGTAATGTAGAATGTGGACGGGAAGACAGACTGCAGACAGTAGCAAACGCAAGGTCAGGCTGACTGATGGAAGCACAATGAAAAAGCAGCGGAGGAGGGAGGTTCATGCAGCACAGTCTTTCTGGGGGGGGGTTGTACTAGACCCGGAAGGATGCAACGAGGGCATGTATCCACCTGTTCTGTCTAACAAACTCCTCCCCTGGGTCCCCATTCCTGTCTCATTCTTGGCTATAAGGAAAGAAGATAGAGAAACCATGGTAATAGTATTGCTCTGTTTTCTGTTGCTCAGTTATAGTTGTCAGTCTAAAAGCAAATGGAAGGATTATTTCCATGTTAATTATATTTATCACCTTCTTTTTTACACTCTTTGTAATTCAAGATTTTTTCTAACCTATTTCATTTTTAGTGGAAAGCTTCCCAAATGCTTCTCCATTAATTAAGCCACAAATAATTGCCCAGGAGTTACTTACTCTATGTCTCTGTTAACACGACTATGAAGGAATAGATATTTTTAAGGATTACAGATCAGGAAAGTAAGAGGCAGGCCACAACTCTATCAAGTATCAGAACTTCTGTGTTGTCTACCTTCTTTCACTGGTGCTTGTACAGTCCTTCTAGAAAAAATGCCATGAAATGGGCCTTTGTTTTCTGGCTTGAAAATCACCATCCTTAAGTCAGGTATTCAGAAATAGGGTTGAGAGCACAAAACTAGATTCCGTATACTCTGGGAGCCCATCAGTCTTGTTAGCTGCTGTGCAGCTATGATGTTAATAATAGGTGGCCAGGCACTCCCATGGGGAGCGTGTTCACGTGTGTTCAGCCCACTCATCTGACTGCACTGAGAGCCTCCAACATACCTTTGTGACTATAATTTTTTTTAAATCTCTGAGATGATGTATTTAAAAATATCTCATGTTCTTCAACTGAATGCAAGTAACCTGAAATTTTTAAAGGAGAGTAGTTTGACATGAGTTAGGTATTTTCTAAACCTAACCTTTTCCTAAACCTAATATTTTTCTTTCTTTCTTTGCTGTTTTCTGTATGTGTTTTGCTTTTTTTTTTTTTTTCTTTCTGTTATAGCCCAAAACAGCTAAGTCAGCACACTCAAAGTCAAAAGACAGTGATGAACCTCACCGTCCTAAGAGTGACAGGCCAGCACGGTAAGTGGATACCCGCAGCGGAGAGGGAACCTGACTTTGCGGTGAGTGGGGAGATGGTGCTGCCTGAGAAGACCGTTCCTTCTTTGGAGAGGAGATCCAGACATCTGCCATTGCCAGGTGGCATCATGTCTTGCGGGGTATTCTCACACTTGATTCCAGTCTTAAATTGGGTTGAAAAAGTCAAATCAGAAAGATGGGAAATTTCATGGAAGCTGGGTATAGGTGGGAAGGATGTGCTTTTTGTTAGGACCAGTTCTCGTCTCTTTATTCACTGAACTGATGCCCTCGGCTAAGAAGACACAAGGTTAAACTTTTTCCTGAGTAAAACCTCAGGTTTTAATATTTTACTGCGGTTCATGATCACACTGGTGTGTGCCTGACACACATACTTCAACGCATTTCTGCGCGAGTGTCCATGTCCTAGGCAAATATTCATTGAGTCACTGCAGACTATCCTGTATCCCACCAGATCGAATCACTATGGTTGTGGTGTCTGTACTTCTGACTCCTCTCAAGCAGTCCTAGGTCATAGTAATGGAGTGACTGCTGTCTTTCCTCCTCAAGTTGTCAATCTTTAGGTCTCTGGGGGAAGCAACCTTTTTTTCTTCGTCATTGCTTTCTGTTGCTTTTCAAAAGACAATATGATTGGAGTAGGAGGAGAGAACATTAAATAGAAAAAGACAAAAATAACACTAAATGTGATATTTTGAAAATTCTAAATTATTAGAACCTTGAATTTTGGTCCTGATTTTTAATAATATATATATATTAATTCTTAAAACGTAAGATTTATTACACTGAAAACATACATGCTTGTTGCCCCTTATTGCCCACACTTATGCTGCTCAGCTTGTTTCCTTAAAGAGAATGTATTTAGTGTCCTTTAAACTCATGGGATTTCAGAAGATAAATACCCTTTAGAAAATTATATCAGGTTTGTAAAGCTCTTAGTGCAACAGTTGTATAGTTTGTCTAATTGTGTAAAATAAATTTTTCTTGTGGCTTTTATTTAAGCACGTGCCAAACAGTTTTTAAAGCAAATTTTAGTACTGCGTAGTTTAGGTTTATTTACATTCCTGCAATTTCCAAGTAAAATAACAACTAATCTGTTCTCAGTAGGTAAATAGCTGTGGCTTGTTATGCTCTTTTTAGTCAAGTGAATTAAAATTTTTAGGGTTATTTTGTCATCTTCAAAGTCCATGGGCTCTTTAGAACACTAATAACTTTACAACAGGTAAAGTAAAACAATCAGGAATGGCTATTTAAAAAGGTTTATTACAGTTGAAAACAAGTTTTTGGAATGTAATAGGAACTCTTAAAAATATTTGGCATATAGCAAGAATAAATAGTCAAATGATTCTGTATTAAAAATGGCTATTATAAATAGGTGAAAAGTGACCTATGACTACTGGAACTGAAGTCTAGGTCAGTTGAAGTCTTTTTTTACCTGAGAGGAACATTTGTCTTTAAATATCATTTACAGAGAGACTACATATGAGAAAATAGAAATGTAGAATTTTATGTAACCTAAATGTTCATACTTAAAAATTAAAGCCTATTATCTTACAGCTATCAGAATATAAGCTTTCTGGTTAGAATATATGTATTCCTCTTTTAAAATTAATCATCGTATCCCTGACTGGGTGTCAGTTGGTTTGAGTATCCTCCGTACACTAGAAGGTTTTGGGTTTGATCCTGGGGGTGGGGCACATACAGGAAGCAACTGATCGATGTCTGTCTGTCTCTCTCTCTCCTCCCTCCCCCCTTCCCTCTCTCCCACTCTCTCTCTTCCTGTCTCTAAAATCAGTAAAAACATGTCCTCAGGTGTGGATTAAAAAAATTAATCATGGTAGGAAAGTTTAGCCATTTGTATAGAAAGAAACGATTCCATGGATTGAAAAACCTGTATCTGTCTAGGCCAGGATGTTTTTTTCAGTTTAGTAATAGTAGTGGTAGAGGGGATACGAGTTCTCAAATAGAGCTTGTAGCATTTGTGGTCAAAAATCAATTTCTTTGTCTATTATGGGATTTTCTACTCTTTCTAAAGGAATAGAGAACAAATAGGCAATCTAAATTAAGTCTACCTCTTTGTAATTGGAAAAAGTTTTAAGCCAAGTTCCAAATTCTTTTTAACTATAAGATTTTATACTGGTAATGCTTCTTGCCGTTTTATTTTTCTCTTATGTGTACTTTTCAGTGAAGATGCTGCCACTGATAGTAATGCACACCTATGTAGCAGAGCATATAGTATATTAATTAAGAGCATTGCTTTTGAAGTCCATTTGAGTTTGAGCCCTGGCTCCGCCACTTAACAACTGTGCGAACATGGACAGGTCACTTACCTCATTTTACCTAATCTGACTCTAAAATATGTGTGTGATGGTTACCATGCAGGCTTAGCTTAAAAGTTAATTGAGGTATATTTATGTAGAACCTGTGGTGTAGTCCTTACTGTATATACACATTCACATCGCATGCTGACCTCTTCCGGGTACTAAATACCCGGGAGAGGCCTACTTCTTGGGACAGGGTGAGAAATTTGACAGCACGTGCCTTAATTTTTATATGCCAGAGCTCACTGTACCTAACTATAACGTCCCAAACTTCAGACTGTGCATTCGTTCCAGTCTGTGTATTAATCACACTGAACATCCTCCAACGTGGTTATATATTGACAAATCTTAGCCTCATGTGGTTCCGTGCTTTAATACCACATTTGAGTACACTGATGGGAGACGACAAAAAGGGAAGATTTTATTCTGCATCTTCATTAAAGCCAAATGTTTACAAAAATCTGTGTTACATGATTAAAATAATATAAAGTTTATAGTAAAAATTGCCCAGTGTTTTTTACAGTGTTTTTTTTGACTTAAAAGGTTTCCAGTGTGTGACTGCTGTTTCCTTCTCGAAGCTCTCCTTTGCCACCTGGTGGAGTAAGGAGCTTTGCAGTACATTTTATATGCTGAGCAGCGTCTCCTCTCTCCCTCTCTCCCTCCCCCCTTACCTGCTACCCTCCATCCCTCCCCTTTTCCATCTTCCTTCCTTAACTTTCTTCATTGCTTTCTTCATTTCTATTCTTTTCTTTCTTCCTCTTTTTCTTCTTAAAATCTACCAAAGCAAAGTAAGTTTCTCATCAGTGATAGTGGTCACATCTCGTGAGTCTGTTTCTCTAGTCCTCAGCACAGTGACTCATACATACTGGGTGTTCAAAAATACGTGTTTTTATTGAACTATTATGTGTCAGAACAAAGGAACGGTAAGATAGAATAATTTATCCAATATCATGCAACTGGCCAGGAACTAAAATGAGAATTCTGAAACATTCTGACTTTGCATTTGTACCAGAAATGTTTTTACCACATGACCCATTGAGCAGTAGAATTACAGTCATCACTGCTTAGAGTATCTCTAAATTCAGACTTCCCTCCAGGCCGCCACCACCTACCGTGACAGATGCTGAGGATTTGGATTACACTTATCCTACACGTCATTTCTCAAAATCAGACTCCTCTCATAAAGGTAAGAAAAATAGATGTGGCCAAGTGTAGGATCTTCTTAAATAACCCTCTTGTTATGGTGGAAAAATCAGACGCTTTCTTACTAGATCACTAGAGTAGAAAAATTTAGGCCTCCTTCCTCTCAACAGAACATTGTAATATTCTTAATTTATTAAAAAATAAACAATTTTTTTTAAAATACAGAAAAAAAACCTTAAATCAAATGTATGATTTTCTGTGTATTTGTATTTTCCTGCAGAAAGATTTCTTTGCTTTCATCAGATTCTTAAAGGGTGACTGTGTCTGCCATGGAGACCTGCTGTGACTTTTCTGTGTTAGCTCTTGTCCCCTTCCTCCCCACACTATTTATTGGACTTAAAATACACACACACATACACACAGCACACAAAACACTTAGGCAAAGGGAAAATGGGGCGAAGGAAAGAAGGAAAGTGTATGAGATCTAAGTTGGACCGGATCTTTAAAATGAAAGGAGTGGTTGGGCGTAGTGGTTCTTAAAGCATGTGCTGCACTAGTGTGTATTTTTGAGGTAGCCATGGAGTGAGATATGGAAAAAGTAGCTTCGTATACTAATGTCCTCATCTAAAAATGGAGGTGATTTTAATCTGTTACCAGGGTCATGTAAGTAAAATATCTGAAAGCAGATTGCAGTAGGCTTTATAAATATTAGGTCTTATTGATGCTTTTTATTTGTTATGGTTTTTTCAAAGATTCCTTAGGTAATGTTCTTATTGTCCTTTTTCCAAATCTAATGACAGCCTTCCCAAACAGCTTACATTTTTTTCCTGCAGTCATTACAAAATATCAGTGTACTTGCCCGGCAGGGCATGGCTTAGCCGTTGAGCGTCGACCTGGGATCCAGGCGATCGGGGTTGGATTCCCGGTCAGGGCACATGCCCAGGTTGTGGGCTCAATCCCCAGTCGGGGGCGTGCAGGAGGCAGCCCATCAATGACTCTCTCATCATTGATGTTTCTATCTCTCTCTCTCTCTCCCTCTCCTTTCCTCTCTCTGAAATCAATAAAGATATATTAAAAAAACAAACAAACAGTGTACAAGTGCCACTCCAAACTAAATCAGAATTTCAAGGGGAGGGGATTGCTAATCACTGGTATTTTTAGAAGTTCCTCTCCCCACCACTCCCCCTCATTTCTGACAGTCATCTAATGTTGAGAAGAAGACAAAAAACGTTATTTAAAAGGTGGGATTAGTTGGACTTTATCAAAACATCCCATACACTACAATTTCCATTCTTTGGTGGCCTCTTTATCACTAGAGTTTAACTGGAAGTAGCTCATGATTTTTTTCCCTTAAACTATATACCAGCATTACTTTTTAAGGAATGTCTTTCTGTTCTTGACATATATTTAGTACATAATAAAATAACACATGGAGTCTATATATAAATATTCTGCAATCAAGAACAAAGGAAACACAATTCACTTGAAATACATAGAAATAAAGATAAGTAATTTTGCCTAAACAGGGAGAAAAACTGAGTTTCAAGATTTATAAAAAATATATATATATTTTTATTTTTTCAAAGTATTTTTTATTCTTTTAATTATAGTTGACATATGTTACATTAGTTTCAGGCGTACAACATAGTGATTAGACATTTATATAGCTTACAAAATGATCACCCTGGTAAGCCTAGTACCCATCTGACACCATACATAGTTATTGCAATGTTACTGACTATATTTTCTGTGCTGTACTTTAATCCTTATGACTTGTTATAACTGCTAATTTGTACAGCTTAGTCCCTTTAACTTTTTCACCCATCCTCCCAACCCCACCTCTCATCTTGCAATCATTAAGTTGTTCTCTGGATCTATGAGTTTGTTTCTGCTTTATTTTGTTCTTTAGATTCCACATATAAGTGAAATCATATGGTATTTGTTTTTCTTTGTCAGACTTATTTCACTTAGCGTAATACCCTCTAGGTCCACCCATGTTGTCTCAGGTGGCAAGATTTCTTATTGCCTTGTATGTATATACTAAAAGTTTTTAATCTACTTGCCTATAGATGTATACTTTGGTTGCTTTCATATCTTGGCTATTATAAATAATGCTGCAATGAACATAGGGTTATGTATATCTTTTCAAGTTGGTGTTTTGGTTTCTTTGGATAAATACCCAAAAGTGGAATTGCTGGATCTATGTTAGTTTAATCTTCATAATGTTTGCCATTAAGGCTGCACTTTATCAACAACCCCAGCAACAGTGCATGAGGGTTCCCTTTCTCCACATTCTCGCCAACCCTTGTTGTTTGTTGATTTGTTGATGGTAGCCCTTCTAACAGGTGTGAGATCATATCTCATTGTAGTTTTAATTTGCATTTTTCTGATGATTAGTGATGTTGAGCATCTTTCCATGTGTCTATTGGCTATCTGTGTGTCCTCTTTGGAGAAGTGTCCATGACTGGGGATCGAGCCCACAACTCAGGCATGTGCCCTGACCGTGAATCAAACTGTGATCTCCTGGATCCTAGGTTGATGCTTAACCGCTGAGCCACCACACCTGGCTGGGCCCCATTTTTTAATTGGATTGCTTGTTTTCTTGGTGTTAAGTTGTTTGACTTTCTTATATATTTTGGATATTAACCCCTTATCAGATGTATGATTGGCACATACCTTCTCTTCATTCAGGGTGTCTTTTCCTTTTTGTTGCTGATTTCCTTCATTGTACACAACCTTTCCCTTTGATGTAGTCTCATTTGTTAATTTTTTCCTTTTGTTTCTTTTGCCTAAGGATTCATTTCCAAAAAAATATATTGCTAAGAATGATGTCAAAGATTTTATTGCCTATGCTTTCTTTTAATTAAGAGTTTTATGGTTTTGAGTCTTACATTGAAGTCTTTAGTCCATTTTGAATTTATTCTTGTATATGATGTAAGAAAGTGATGTAGTTTCATTCTTTTGTGTGTATCTGTCTAGTATTCCCAACACCATTTATTGAAGAGACTATCTTTACCCACATTGTATGTTCTTGCCTCCATTGTCATAGATTAATTGACCATATAGGCATGAGTTTACTTTTGGGGTCTCTTCTGTTCCATCGAATCATGTGTCTGTTTTTATGCCAGTACCATGATATTTTGATTACTATAGCCTGGTAGTATAGTTTGATGTCAGGTATTGTCATACCTCTAACTTTGTTCTTTTTTTGCAAGATTGCTGTGGCTCTTCAGAGTCTTTTGGGGTTCCATACAAATTTTAGGATTCTTTGTTTTAGTTCTGTGAAAAATGTCATTGGTATTTTTGTAGAGATTGCATTGAATCTATAAATTGCTTACTTTCAAAGATTTTTTTCCTTAATGGTGTTTCATCTTTTTCCTTCCCTTCCCCAGGTTTCCATTATAAGCAGTAAAAACCTAGGAATCTGCCTTGAAAACGGACTCACTGTAGAAAATATTACTGGATAATGCAGAATGCATTCCACGCTTATTTTTTCCTTCTATGTTTGTATTCCTGGGATTTATCCTCAAGTGTTTTTCTAACCATAAATAATTTTAATGCATTTAAAATGTTTTGGTTATTTCTGGTCACTTGGGCAGTACAAGAAAATCTAGCTTCTGAATATTGACCACCTCTACACTGCATCTGCTTCCTGAGATACAGTATCCAAGAGATCTGTAAAATGCCATTTTTCTTAGGTGTGGAGTATTGGTATCTAGGGACTAGGCTTTATTTAGCAATTAGAATTTAGTGAAGATAATAAGGTAAGACATAATGTTTGGATGAAATGCAGAATAAAAGAATGTAAGAAAATAGTTTTTTGGGGTGCATTAGTGTACGATATATTGAAAGACAGAGCCTTTTGCTTTTTGTACTCTTCAGGAAAAGAAAAAAAATCACAATCATGAAGTATTTAAAAAACCACACCTGGAACAGTTGAAATGTGTCCTCTGACTACGAGGACTGTAGAGGTTTTGCATATCCTTACACACACCCTCCAGGGAAAATTGGCCTCGATGTCACACTCTAACACTTTCTTGTTATTGCTTCTGAAGCCTCTGGGCATTGCCCATTTATTAGTATTTATTGGAAAAAAATAATTCTATCTTAACTCAGGTCTGTGTAAAGTCAACTAAAAATGAAAACTTTCTATCCCTTCTCATTTTACATTTAGTTATACAGCCAAGGCAAGTGGAATTGGGAAGACATGTTTCTACGTGTCATTCTCTCTGGCCACAGATTGAAGATTCCCTCTTGCTTAAAAAACATAGCAGTATTTGTTGACAGCCTCAAAAAGGATTTATGTATTTTCCAATAGTTAGATTAATTCAACATGAAGTTGATGTTGGTAAAGCGCTTCTTTATTCATGTATTTGGTTCTACAACTTGCTATTGATACACGGTCATTGGATCCTTTATACAAGACCTTTAAACTCCTCTTCAAGAAATCTAGTCTTTGTCTAGCTCCTTATGGAAATACTTATTTTCCTATACTAGTTAACACAAATGTCAATCACGCTATATATATATAAATAATATCCCTTCAGCTTGACTGCCTATTACTTGTCACTGTATGAATTGGACATTTTTGGCATTCTAGTATGCTGTTTGTTTAGGAAAGAAATGCATAGGTGACTATTGAAAACGTTCTTAATCCATTCTTTTCCCATTGGGAAATGCCTTCAGTTTGCCTTATCTTTCCCGATAGTCTTTAAAGTCTGACAATATTCAGGAAGCTACTAAGAGTGGTTTTAAGAGTGGATTTGGGTGTTTCATTTTGAGAAGGGTCTTTAGTTTCCTAAAGTGTTTGGATTGTAGGGATTTGGGTAAAAGGAGTGTAAGAGTTAAGTTTTGGGGAAATGATAAAGAAACAAAACCCTACAGGAGGTAGTCATTTCAGAGAAATGGGAAAGGGGAAATAACTGAACTTGGAATGGCCAAGATGAGATGAGTGAGTAAAAGCCTTCATTGAGCCAGGGGCAAGTAGGTGGAGGTCCTGGCCTTATGTCCAGTTGCAGAGAGGGTGGTTTCAGTATCCAAAGCTTAGGCTTGTTGACTTACATGTTTTTTGTCTGCCCTGTGATTTTGCTTTATGTTTTAAAAAGTTTTTATGGTAGCTTTAAACGGAAAAAAACAAAACCAGTGTATTTTTATTTGATAATTAGGCAGATGAGTGATATCATTTGCCATATTTTTATTTTATAAATGTTTATTTTTATATCTCATGCAATGATCAGTTTTACTTTTAAATTCTACATTCCTCTTGCCTTTCATGTACTTTATTCAATTATATTTATTATTGTGAAATGCTAACTGGATATATTTCATTCAAAAATGTCAGGCCACTTAACACTTAACTGGAATGTTATAGTGTTTCAACTGTCTTAGCGAGTGACCCAAGGTTGGTATTTCTTTGCTACAACCATTTCAACATCTGTATTGAAAATTTGATATTTCGTCTTTAGGTTTTTAAAAAAAGTGGTATTTGAGAATATGTTAATGTAACTTAATGTTCCGTAAAGCAAACACGCTTTACAGAGTATGAGAGTAACTCTCCCTGTGAATAAGGGGACGAAGTCAAACGCAGCCTGCTAAATCCCCCTGTCCTCGTTCACCTCACTCAGATAATGAGATTGTCTTTGGGACTGGGGAAGCAACTAACCACGGCATTTTAAGGAACTGCCAGTCGTTCTGCACTGTGTTCTCTGTTTTTCACTTTGTCATTTCTGCATAAATGTGGGAGCATTTATTTTGTTCCTGTTCCTGCCGCTGGAACACACAGTTTAATTTTTAGGCCCACGATGTATTATGCTTTAATGTTGTGATGTAAACTAATACTTCTGGCCTTGGAAAATGTTTCTGTTTCTATACCTCTCTTCTCTGGAGGCCAGGCTCTGTTAACACCAGTGTTGCTAAATGAGCACAATATGTTAAGGAGCCTTATACTGGGCAGATGCAGCCCCTCCCTCAGCCTAACTTTTTGTAAAACATTGCCTGGAAGCAAGGTGAGATGGGCCAGCGTAAATGCTCTGAGTTGAAAAAACAATTCTACTCTAGTGTCAAATCATTGTCAGCCATGTTATTTTATTAAGAGACTAGATAGTTGCTGCACATATTTTAAAAGAACACTGAGATTTTTAGAAAGTGACTTTGCATACCATTGAATTTCTATTTCTCAAATATCTTTACAATAACCAGCAACGAACAGTCTAATGAATGGCTTGAAAGACTATATAGCTTTTGATCATAGAGAAACATCTGAATGAGAAAGGAAAGATATGGATAGATGCTCCCAGGAGGAAAACCTTTTCAGAAGGGCAGTGGCCACGGGATCTAGATCAGCAAATCCCAAAATGTGTGACCTTTGTTGGCCTTATGTTCCACTGAACTCACAAAGAAAACTATGAACTGGACCCATTTTCCCTTTTCTTCTCTTCTGTGGCCTGCAGCCGAACTTGGGTGACGAATAAATTCCTTGCTGACTCTGACCATACCTTTCCCTCAATATCAGGACTTTCTGGTATAAAAATAATTAACTTTTAACTGATTCTTATTTTTCTTTAATACTTTCAAATGTTCTCTAAATTTGTCTTGTGCCAAATTGTTCTTTGGAAACACCTGTTATAATATGGTGCATTCAGTTCACCACATAAGTGGTTAACATTTTAGAGCCTTGATTTTTAATGAGTGTTGCCTTTGTATAAAAATATCAAGATTATTTAATAATTCAGTGATGATTTTCTCAAAAGGTAGCTGTGGTGATTGGCTGTAAGATCTTCAGCCAAATAAAGGAACAGGACCCCTGAGTAATCAGCATTCTGAGGACTGAGAACAGAGTAGAACTTGTACTCAAAGGCTTCTTTCCCTTTTGGGAAAACAGTCCTCATGTAGGGAGTGCTCATGTGGGAAGCGAACACTGACCAGGCAGATTCCACCATACATAACGTGCCATATCCTGATAACATTGGCTTTTTAGACACAATAATAAAAAACAAAACACCTGTTCTTTCAGCAAGAAGGAAAAACAGATTTTTAAAATGCTCTGTTCATTATTTACTGCTCTTAGAGAAGTGACTAGATAAATGGTCCCATTTTCTCCTCACATCTGGTGGTGCCTGTGAGTCTTAAAGCCATAACTGCTTACCTTCCTATTGCTAGAACGCTTTTCTCCCCTTAGCCCATAAGAGGCAGCCTGGGCAGGGAGAAGCAAACTGGAGACTGCCCTGACAATGCTGCGTGGCGCACAAAGTCATCCAGATTCCTGGCCGAAGAATCTTTGATCCCTGATGATATATAAGATCATTAAAGGGAGGAGTCAAGGCCATTGTTGCTCCTGTCATTTAACTGTTGAAAATGCTGAAATTTAATTCTGGAGAAGTCAAGAAGGAAGAGGTAAGCTGGAAAATCTCACTTCTGCAGTCGCTTTTCTGCTGAGACCTGCACTTCATGTGAGCACTGTCTGAGGAGCAGTATTGCCTTAAATTAGTCTGATTCCAACTGAGGTCAGAGTATTGTACTTCTTATATGTAAATGACTGTCAGCTCTCCATTGAGATAAAAAATTCACAGGTGATCCCCAAGCATCCTTGCCGTCTGAGCTGTGGACCTCCTCCCACTGAGCTGTGGGTAACCTCTACACAGATAGGCACATCATTTCATTTCAAGTTGCCCCTCTATCTGTGGATGAGCAGCGGCACGGTGAAAAAGGCTGGTAGGAGAGGGAGAATTTCCTGGCCAGATTGTTCAGGTTATTCCTGAATAATTGGGAGTTGACTGTCTTTTTCCATTATGACCATGTAGAAGATATTTCCAAAGGTTCTATTATGCATTGAAGTCAACTCATTACTGTCTTGTAAGAATTTCATCAGCACTCTTATGTATTGAAATGCATATCATTAACAACAGAGAAAACCAAACAAAATAGAGACCTTCACTTGAAATTGGAGATTAGTTGGTGTGAAGAGTCTTTCTGGTTTATTACTTTCAACAGAGAATTAACCCGGAAAACTTAGGCTGTGGTAGGGAAGACACCAGTGTTTTTTTAAAGCTTGTATTTGATGCCACAAATCAGTATAACCATCTAAGTAATCATGTTGATTTGTGGAAATAATCTGGTCCTAAAAACCACTCTTTCCCTTATATATTTGTGAAATCTGCCTAGAAACATGTCCCTGATAGATTTAGTAGGCATTTGTGTATTCTCAGCAAACTAGAAAGGTTCTTTTCCTTTTGAGTAACTTCATTGCCTAGGGAGCTGGCACCTGCTGGCTTTAGCTTTTCAGTTAAGGGCAGAGCTGACTGTCTGACTCAGTGCCCCAAGATTCATTGCTGAGGTTCATGTGGAAGGAATAGAAGGACTGAAAGACAGGGTTTGAGTGACATTTCCGTCACAAAAGAGCAAGGATTAAGAACAGCAAGGGCAGTTGAGAATATCCTGTTACACATCCTATGCTTAGGATATGTGTTTCTTGCACTGAATTTCAGACCCTCATTGCTAAAATAGTTTCTGGCTGTTAAATTTGGTAAGAGGGTTTTTGATGTCAGGATATTTTTAGAATTTCTCGTTGAATTAGTCTCTGAAATCCCCACAGGTTGTGACTTCAACTCTTGCCATACGCTGAAAGCCCAGTGCCCTGTCTCAGAAATAGCTGTATTTTTCACCTGCCTCTTCAAGGCAACCTAGTATTTATTTCATGAAGTATTGTAAATAATGAGGAGGTATAGTGGGAAGATAGCATATAAAAATGATGATCCAAAATGAGAATTCTCTGGAATGGTGTTTTCCTTAAGAATCCATCCCAGCACAATATTATATCTTGAAAGGTGCTGAACTACAAAGTACAACTAAGAGTTCACTCATACAAATCAAGTTGCTCAGGAAATTTGAGGTGGTGCTGTCATTTGTCTTACAATTTGGTAGAGTACTCTTTTGAGAGAGATACTGCACGGTACCCAGGCAGTTTCAGATTCTTTGCTAAGAAACTCTTTGACATTTGGAATGTGGATATGTTTCAGAAACACATGATGTATTATCCCCAGTGCTCATCAGTTGGTAGCCAAGCCCCAGAGGGAAAGTCAGCTTTGAAATAGTTGCTTCATGGAACTGAACAGAACCTTGATGGAATACAGTTGCCTATCTGAGGACAGAAAACAGAGGCCACCTCAAACCACATGCCTATGTAGAGATTCAATGAAACTGTGAGGGACACTCCTGTGGATGCCTTAAAGGTGACTGGTGTTGGGACTGGGTGGGTGTGTATGCACCCATCTGGACTAGGCCGATGGAAACAGTGTATTTTAATTCACCCTCATATAGCACAAGTCGTTCCTGCTCATGACCTCATCAAAGAACAAGAACCTGGTGCTGGTGACTTCCATGTGTCTTGGGAGGTTGAGGTGGGAATGTCATTTGGACTCTCCAGCGCTCAAGCCTCCCTTAAATGCCACTTAAGCATCTACATTAATTCATCTATGCAAGCTTGTGTTTATATGGTTTGTTTTTGACACCCATGTCCCATTTGGTTCTTTAAACATCAGGATTAACATTGATATGAATAATTTTTAAACCAAAGCATTGTATAAGTCTGCGTGCTTGTTTTCCTGGATGGTCTGAGGCAAACACCAATATTGTCCTTTTCTCTGAATAAAGTCATCCATTTGTTAAGTCAATGGTCTCTGACTCATGTTTTCTTTACTGCCTTCAAGACCTGGGAAGTTCTGGGAGTATTATTTGCTTCCACCTCTTACAAAGTAACCCTAATATATCTTTGTTTAAGTAAATTTTCTCTTATTCCAGTTCCATCCACTTTCTGTAACCACCTATAACATACTGGTCTATAGTACATTGCAATTCTTGACAAATACACCCAAGTCTAAAATTGGTTAGGAAAGTGGCTTTGTTTTGTGTGGTAGTGGTGGTGCGGGTGGGGGGGGGGGAGTTTAGGAAAGGCCAGCAAACAACAAGCAAACTCTGAAGGAGTTGGGCAGCAAGCTTCCCCAGAATCGCAGAAATCCCCTTGAAAACGAGGGAGACATTTCTGTCAGGAACTGAAAACAGACCCTTATCTTTCTGGGAAGCTTGCCCCCAGGAGAGTTACGGCCTTAAGAACAAATGTGAAGCATTAGCACAAAACAAAGCCATTTGTTTATGCGCATTTTATAGTTTCTACTGATCGCTGTCTTTCACACCTGCCTTTCTGTGGCTCACAATAAAAATCTCTGGATGGTGAGGAGGGTTGTTGCAGCTCCTCCAGAGCCTCAACCCTCTGCATCTCCACCTAAGTTCTACATTCTCCGGGTCTCGAGCTTTCTCTGCGTCCCGTGAGCACAACAGAGAAGCACGTGGATGTTCATACAATAATGCCAGCGACTGAGGACGCTGTGAGAGCAGCAACTTAGTCTGCTCTACACATGACACTTCATGAGTTTCAAAAACTGATGTTAATCATAATCACCATTTCATGTCACCTTTATAATGCTTGTTTCTTTATTTGGCTTGATAGGATAACCATGATGTGGAAACTGATTCTGCAGAAGTTTAGCAGGTTACTTAAAAATAAGATAACTATTTTCAGTGACTATTAAACTGATTTTTAAAGAGGTCATCCTTTCGTTTTCCTGGGCCAGATTTTCTAGGCCTTGCTTTTCTAGGCCTTGCTTCTCTGGCCAGTTTTCTAGGGAACCTGACTGATCTCTATTATATATCTAAACTATACATCATGACCAGATGGCTGAGGAGCACCAGTGAGGTGCAAATGTTATTATTTTATTTAGTTGAAGAAAGTTTGGGTGTTAATTTCAGCCTTTAGTTTCTGAAGAATTACTGGATGAAAGTTGCCAGTGATAAAAGGTGACACATCTAGAAGCCAATTTAAAAAATTAAATATGTAATTAAGGCAGCTCCCCTGAATCTGTGGCAAGAGGTCCCTAGTATGATTGGGTCATATTGTAGACAAGACAATCTGAGTGTGGAAAGGTAGCAACCTAGAAAGCCCCTCAAAAAAGGCAGCCAGGAGAACATCAGCCTCCCCTCCCAAACTGGAAAATTGGAGAAATCTTCAGGAACACTTTGGACTACTACACATCGTAGGGTATTTGAAGACAATTTTACCCCCATTTCAAGGGTCAGAAAGACCACTTGTGTCCTCTCCCCATTATATCTAGGTTATAAACTAAAAACTGTAACAAAGTCAATGTACTGAAGAAATTTACAGGAATAAGGGGCTCTGGGTCTTCATCTTGGGTTTGCTACAAATTTGCTTCAGAACCTTGGGACACCCCTTCTGCACCTCATTTCTTTTACTAAAAACACGCACTGCAAGCTAGTTGGTGATCCCTAAGCACTCTTTCAGCTCTAACATCCTAGGATTCCTGTTCTCAAGGGCTGCTAGGCTTTCAAAGATGCTCCAGAAAGAGAAGACCTTCATATACTACTGGGGGCCTGGAAAGTCCCAAAGACTTCGTTCCTAGGCATTCATTTGTAAGGTCTCATGGCTCAGCGGTTGAGTGTCAACCTATGATCCAGGAGGTCGCAGTTCAATTCCCCACCAGGGCACGTGCCCGGGTTGTGGGCTCAATCCACAGAGGGGGCCTTGCAGGAGGCAGCTGATCAATGACTCTCATTGATGTTTCTCCCTTCCTCTCTCTGAAATCAATAAAAATATGTAGTTTTTAAAAAGTCTTATTTCTGAGCTTGTGTTCTTTAAAAACATTTTTTATTTTTGATCAATAAAAGCTGTATGTGTACAACGTGATATTTTGATGTATGTATACATTGTGAAATGATTACCACAAACCCCTTCACCACCACCTCTCATAGTTACCTCTTTGTGTGTGTATGTGAAGAGAACACGAGATCTACCAAATTTCAAGTTTTTAATGCGTTATTATAACTCTAGTCCCCGTGCTGTACATTAGCTTCCAAAACTTACTCATAACTGAAAGTGTGTGACCTTTGCTGCTCTTGTGTTCCTGACTGCAATATTCTGCTACTCCTAGCTCTACACCCAGCATATTACCCTTAACTTATACATGGTCCAGTAACCAAAGTCTGTCTTTATTCCCAAACCTCAGATGAGAGCCTCCTTCACCAGAAGGTCATTGGCTGTTCTTGTGAGCTCCTGTGCCTCCAAGGAGCATACCTTGCTCCCCTACTCCCCACACGAGTTTCTTACCAGTTCCTGTGCCTGATGCAGGCTTGGTTTGGGTCATGTTAATCATGACACGCCTTAGTTAAACCCACTGTACTTGATGATTTGGTGTCGTGACTTACCTGATCTGTGCCCTTACGAGGGGTGTTCTCGGTGCCTGACTTCGAGGAAGTCCTGCTGACCAGTCGAGCTCCTGCCCTCAGATCTCCCCAGACCTTGGAGGGCTTCACACGCACAACTGGGACGTGTGTGTGTGAGTGTGCATGTCTGCAGGTATACCTAACCGGCCTAAAAGGTGTGTGTATGGATGACAATAGTTTTCTGGGCTGGAGAGGTGAGTACCAAGTGGTATATATCAGTGTTTCCTTTTATGGATCATGCGAAAGGTGTCAAGTCTTAAGAAGTCTGTCTAGCCCCGTCCTGAAGATTTTCTTCTCTATATTTTCTTTCTAAAAGTTTTGTAGTTTTAAGTTTTACATTTGAGTCCTTTATCCATTTTGAGTTAACTTTTACCTAAAGAGTGGGGTTGAGGTCAGGTTTATTTTTTTTGCCTGGATGTCCAATTGCTCCAGCATCGTGTTTTGAAAAGGCTTGAAGTAGGCGGGCGTAGGCACTGCCTACCGTTTTCCCCTGAGGGAGGGACCCAGCTGTTCTTGGTACTTAATACATCAACTCCTCTCTCAAAACTGATAAAACAAGTGCAGCAAATTCCCCTCCCATATTTACTTTCCCAGTCATTTTTCCTAAGTATATACGTGAGGCCTGGCCGGCATGGCTCAGCGGTTGAACGTAGACTATGATCCAGGAGATCCCGGTTCAATTCCCTGTCAGGGCACATGCTTGGGTTGTGGGCTCGAACCCCTGCAGGGGCTGTGCAGGAGGCAGCCGATCAATGACTCATCATTCATGTTTCTATCTCTCCCTCTCCCTCTCACTGAAATCAACAAAAATATATTTTAAATAAATATACGTGAGGATTTCAGGAGTCATCCAACCATATTTAGCCACCTACTTTGACATTTACGCATGATACTGTAACTTTAGAATATAGCACCTATGGCATGTTGTAAAGTAGGTATACAATGAAAGCCAGATATGTAATTTTAAATATTTTAGTAACCATATAAAAAACTGATAAATGAAGAGGCGAGAGGAATTTTCATAAGATACTTTATTTAACCCAATACATCTGAAATATCAATAAGTAATCAGTGTAATAATTAGTAATTATTATTTTAAACTCCCTTTCCCATAATAATTCTTGAAATATGGTGTGTATTTTAGACCTGCAGGCCTTTCAGTGGAAACTAGGAATATTTCAGTTTCTCAGGAGTCTCATGTGGCTGGTGACTGCTGTGTTGAGCAGCACATTATGTATTACACATCAGCTCGAATGGAGACAAGGAGAGTGCCATCTTAACATTTAACTGGCTATTGTGCAATAATTGAAGTGAAGCATAAACTGCAAATTGATTGATAAACACAAAATGGTGTTTTTTAACCTTCACCAAACTGTCAAACTATTTTTTAAACTGTATTTTTGACTGTTGAACCCACATCCTGCCAGCAGAGGGAGCGCTAAGCTGGCAAGACAGCACCCTGTCAACTAGACTGGCTGGATGTAAAAACCAACGCACTGGTTCTGGTAGGGAAAAATCATACTTTTACAAAAATAATACTTTATGAAAGTATATGTTAATTATAAAAATATTTAGAATATTGATAAGTAGAATCTAAATCAGTTAATACATCACCCATACTCCCACTGAAACACAAACACCAATTTTTACTACATTCAGTTCCAGGCTCTTTTCTGTAATAGGATTTCATTCCCTGTAATGATAGGCATACTGAGTGGAATTGGGGTTCAGGGATATTTGAACATGTTTAAAATCTGATGGGAATGATCAATTAGAGTGAAAAGCGTTTGAAGAACTTGCACTGCTATAGAGAAATGGAGCTGCTGGTAGAATAAAATTTATGATCAATTGAGGAGCTAGGTGCACACAGTCATACACATTATATTTGTATAACAGCCTCTATATAAGGGTTTCACTTTACAGAGCGCATAGAGCAGATCATATGCAATAGGACAGCAGGAGGAAAGGGAGTGCCGGTGACATAGATTTGGGGGTAGGAACTGGATGGGGTTCTCTTTTTCTTCCTTTCCTTGCTTTCTTTACATTTTCATACATGTGGTGGAAGGGGGTTTCCTGTGCTGAGAACAGAGGGCAAAGTTGGAAGTTTGAGGGGTGTGAAATAAGAAGCAAAGTCATACTCTACGACAGAAAAGTGAGATTTGGAAACTTGAAGAATGGCGGCAGTTTGGAATAATGGCTGGGGGAAATGATGGAGGGGAGGGCGAGGAACTGCTGAGCACTGTGTAGAAGGAGCGCAGCTGTGACTGGGGTCTACACATTTATGGTGGCATCAATCTTCACGGCTGCTTGGCTTTTGGCAGCTGCATCGGCACCCATCTGTAGAAGCAGAAGATATAAACGGTTGTAAGTGATCCACCGTTGAGATTTGGATGGGCGCGGGTAGTAGGGTCAAAGGCCAGAAAGCAAGAGGCTGAGGTGGGGCACCATGAAATCTTGGGGTGAGGCCAAGGGGCAGGGAAGTGACGTTCCTGAAGAGGAGGGACTGGATCTCGAGATCAGAGTGTAGGGGTCAGGAAGCGGGGTGAGGAGAAAGGGTGAACTGTTTTGAACAGAGAGAGGGTATTTGGTGCATGGAAAAGGGCATAAGCCCGAGGGATAAATAACTGCAGTGGGCTACAGAGGGGGAGGACTGTAGTTGGGTTCAAGGACATGGAACCCAAGGTGGTCTAAATTGTCATTTACGCGGGTACTGAGCCCCAGAACATAAAAGAAGGCGTTGTCATAAAGGCTTGTGTTAATAGCACAGAAAACAGGTCTGGGAAGAACAGTAACTTCCTGACGCTACCTCCAAGGTAACCGCAGGGTAACCAGGAAGTTGTGTCAATTTCTAGGCATAGGACCGGGCGTGAAACACAGGCTGCTAGAGCGTAAGAGAGAACGTTCGAGATAATAAATGTGAACTGTTTTTAGGCCATGCACCATGGGACTTGAGAGCATCAGAGAGCTTTGGGTTAAAATATACCTGTGACTCTTGCTAGCTGTGTGGCTTGGACAAATTACATGCCAGCTTAGTTTCCCTATCTTTAAAATGGGGAAAATAATATCTACTTCAACCTTTTAAAAAAAAAAAAAAAAGTTTTTATTGATTTGAGAGAGAGAGGAAGGGAGGTGGAGAGACAGAAACATCAGTGACAGAGACATTGATCGGCTGCCTTCTGCACGCCCCCTACTGGGGATCGAGTTTGCAACCCAGGCACGTGCCCCGACCGGGAACTGAACGGGTGAACTCTTGGTTCGTGGGTCAATGCTCAACCACTGAGGCACACCGGCCAGACTCTACTACAACATTTTACAGAACCTTTTTCAATATTTAATATTCAATAGATGATATTTGCCATAATCTAAGGAAAACAACCAGATATGTCTACTAATACAAGCCAGAACATACTCAAACTGAAAGGATGCTCTAAGTTCATAATTTTTAATTTTCCATTGCGGGCAAAGCAAAACAGAGAAAGAAGCCAAGAGATGTTCAAGATCACATGGCAGGATTATCAAGATCTCTAACTCCCAGCTAGAACCGACAGTGTCCCCTCCCTTTTTGTCAGACTAGGTGACCTAACTTCTTAGCGTCCGTGTTCTTTACTAAAGAAACTTTACCTGGCTTCTCTTTGAATATTTCCCTGTGTAGGGAAATTGCTACTGCTCATGAAAACTGCTCAGTTTTATTTTTATTCTTATCTTTTGACAGCTGTAAGAGTAGAGTCTTTTCCTTTATGTGGCATAAATCTGTTTTCCTTTATTTCCAAGTATTTGACCTTCTTATGTCCTCTAGCAGTGCTATTTTCTCTTCTACTGACAGCTTTTCAGACATTTGAAGACAGTGACTGTGTCTCCCCTTGACATTCCACTTCTCTGCCATCGACATCCCTGGGTTGTCACTGTCTTTTAATGACACAGCCCAGGGTCTTTGCACTTCTGATTGCCACTTTACCTGTTTCTGTCTGTCTCTGTCCCTGTTGGCACCTGAGCCCCAGGCATGATCTGAATTCCAGGAAACTGAGTGGGGCTTGGACACATTTCCCGCAGTGAAAGCCTTCATTGATCTTTCATTAAGCTTTCCATCTGTGTTGCCATGCGCTGCTGATACGGACTTTCCTAGAAGTACGGATGTATTTTGCAACAGAGGACAGGCCTTGCTCTTTTTCCAGGTTACGTTTCATTTTGCCGATTTACCTGTTATTCTACCTTTGATAATTTTTTTCTGGATTCTGATTCTGGCAAATTGGATTTGTGCGTAGATTTGAAGAACACTGGCCACGGCTCGGGCGGTTGGCAGCTGCTTCCTTAGAACCCTGGAAAACATCTTCAGTCGCAGGCCCCGAGCCTTGTGTCTCCCTGGCCCCGGTGGGCACGGGGCGGCGGGGGTGCACACAGCCGAGGGCTCCTTCCTTAGGGACGAGGAGTGAGAGGCAGAGGCTTCCACACGCCAGTGCGGGCGCTGTCCCTGGCCCATGACGACGTTTTTTCTCATCAGAAGCCAAAAGTATTATCCCTTCTGGAAGAGCTATTTTTACTTTCCAAATTATACTCTTCCCACCACTTTGAATTTGAGTGTTTTGTTTTTCTTTTTCTTTTTTAATTTACAAGATGGATGTGCTAGTAATGGATTTTTTAATTTGCTTACTTGGAAAAATAACATTTCTCAATCTGCCGATCTACCAAATTAGAGACCATTAGCCTCTAACTTATTTAGGACAGTAAATAAGTTGAGTGAACAACACATGCTCCATTTTGTGGGCAGAAAAAGGTTTTCTCTGCCCTCTATGATCCCTGGCTGGGTCTGAAAATGAATCTGACGGATTTAACAGGAAACAAAACACGCAGATCTTATTAAATTTTTACAAGTACAAGGGAGCCTTCATAGAAGAATAAAGACCAGAAGAAATGACCAAAGCAGGAAGCCTTTATATACATTTTAGGCAAAGGAACAACACATTGGTGAAGAACTGACAAGACAGGAGTGTGGGCTAGGACTACAGAATGGTGGAAAGGTAACTAGGAGATAAGGGCTAGTTCAGTCAGGTTGGTTTGTATAGATTTCTTCCCAGATTCTCATATCTGGTGGTAAGAATGTCTTCCTTCCTCCTGGTACAGGGAGGGCACCTTTCACATGGGAACTTTTCACCTGTTTCAGAGAGGAGGGCAAGGAAGGGGCGGTCACAGGGCCCTTCCTGATTCCACTGTCTTCTCAAACTCCTTCAACCTGAGATCTTCAATATGCCAAGGTGCCATACTTTGGGCCAGTGTGTTCTGAACCCATCAACTTCCTCTGAATACTAATTTCACTTAGCAAATAGTTCATAAACTAGAACTCACTGAGCGTTAGGATTAGAGAGCTTTGCCCATACTGACAGTCCCAATGCTCACCGCAATCCCAGGAGGCGGGGATAGCTATGAATTCCCAATGTGCAGAAGAGGAAGCTGGCACGGGCAGGGCCAGTGTGGCCCAGCAGGCTTGCCTTCTAACGGGCACGTGGGAGTGCCCCTCTGGGCCTTAGCTCAGGTTAGTGAAATACGGCTGGCACAGGAGCGCAGCTGTGACATGGAGGTGAGCGCCAACTGAGCGTAGGGTAGGAATCAGAGCTCCCCTGGAGCCCTGCGCAAGTCAGTTTAACTCTCTGGGCCTCAGGGCACTCATCTGTTAGACTCTATTTAGTGAATCCCCCTCCCAGCTCCAAAGTTAAAGTTTTAGCCACGTCTATAGAATGTAATAGAGACAGATCAAAGGACTCAATAGGTGACTCAGAAGATATGAGTTTGTGTGTGTGGTTCGGGGTCTTTTCTCTAATGAAAATTTGTGGTAGTTTAGGGACAAAGCCTTCTGCTGAGGAAGGAAACAAATCATAGGAAAGAGAAGAGACAAGGAGAGTAGGGTGAGTGAGACAGGCGTTGGAACTGGTCGCTGTGTCCGTGGTGCCGGTGGGGACCTGCCCAGTCACCAGGTCGCGTGGGACCTGGAGGCGTGAAGAGACCCATCGCTGCAGCGTGGGGCGGGCTCTCCGGGTGGCGCCAGGTTTGCTCGCTGGCCCTGCACCCTTCCACTCTGTTTTAATTGACATGTTCAGCTCGTCTTGATCTATAGCAATTAAGAGGCAGCTTCTGCAGGTGGAAGCCGCTCCGGCCTTTGAGCCTGACACCAAGGCCCGAGGGAGAGCCGCGTCTGCCTTGAGCATCTGGGATGGCAGGAGATGGCGGGGGCCTGCCCTTCCGAGGGGAGGTGGCCTTTGGTGGAGCGAGTGCTTTCACCCAGAGGCAGCCGCGCTAGTGAGACCAGAGCCATGTGCTCCAAGTTCACAGATGCGGAGGAGCGGCTGGCACCAAGAATCACATCACATCTGTCAGAGAGATTGATCCAAAGCAGCAGGACCCAGGCAGCTGGCAAAAGGTGACCCCTGGATACTGAGCTGCTTCAAAACCACAGTACATCCCAAAGATTATGAGAAAGTAAATGAGCGCTTCAGATAAGATTCTGCAAGTTAAATGGTCTGTCTCTTCTCCTTCTCTTTCTCTCTCTCCATTCTTTCCAGTTTACGATTTATGAAGTATTAAGATATAATATCCTAACCCTAGCTGTTTTGGCTCAGTGGTCAGAGGGTCAGCCTTCAGAGTAAAGGGTCCCAGGTTCGATTCCCACCAAGGGCACGTACCTGGGTTGCAGGCTCTACCCCTGACCTGGGTTGGGGTGTGAGCGGGAGGCAGCCAATCAATGTATCTCTCTCTCATCGATGCGTCTCTCCCTCTCTCCCTACCTCTCTCTCTCCCTCTATCTCTGAAAAGCAATGGAAAAAAATGTCCTTGGGTGAGGATTCAAAAAATATATATATATAATATTCTATATCCTGTCTGCAATTTGGGGTTGGGGTGTTCAATTGGACCCTGTTTATTGCCTGGGGAATTCTGACACTGCTGATCTGAAAGCTTCTTCAAGCAGGAGATGACGTTGGTTTTTCTTTTCCTCCCATCAGTTCAGAGTTAGCTGTAGAAATGAAATGAAAAACTGCTTCATTCCAAATTCAAAAACTAAAAGTATATTTTGCTAAAAGCCATGCCTGAGGCAGAAGGTAGTGTACCCTTTTCTATGTGGGAAGAAATATTTTAATCTCCCGAATCACGGTTCTTTGGCTACGTTCTTTCTTTACTGTCATTCAGCTGCGACTTCATAAAGAGAAAGGGTCACTTTCTCACGGAGGTAATTCAGTTTTTCATTTTCTTTATAATCACATGGCAACTATTTGAAATTGCACTCTCAGCAGGAAAACATTTGCCATTTTAAAATAAATATGTTCACTGCAGTTAAACCAACTATATAGCTTGTTCATTCTGAAGGTTTGAATTGTGTTAAGGTTTTATTAAAAACATACCATATGTCCTAGAAAACCACTTGACTCTTCCATTGCTGATGAAACGAGGCCCCAAACAGTCGTGAAATCTGCTCCATGTCACCCAGCTATTGATGGCAGACGGGTCTTGGATGCTTTACCCTGACTCCCCACCTTGTGCTCTTTCCAACCTGCTGTTCCACTTCCATTGTCAAGTAAAACTCTCTCATCTGGTGACAAGCAATCAATGATCTGTACATTCTTCTCAGTCATCTGCTATACTCCAGGCATCACGTTAAAACGTAGAATCTTAGGTCCCATCCCAGACCAACCGTCCCAAATCAGGACCTGCATTTTCCTCGGTTCCCGGGAGATTCACGTGTGAATTGAAATGAGTGGTGTGCTTTCTCAGGGGACACTTTGAGATTTAATGGATGGGGGTGTATTTCAATAGGGTGGCTCTTTAGCTTTACAGGATTGTAAAACAGTGTGCTGAACATATGTTTTCATTTCAAACCATAAGGCTATTGATTATTCTTTAACATTACATGACAAAAGTTTGTACTATCAATGACTAAAGAAATGATTATTTGCCAGAGTTGATTGGTGGCTCCTTGTGCTGACATTGTGACCTCCCTAGTCAACTCTGATGGATTTCAACAGGCTTCATTTAGAATCTTGATAACGAAACTGACTAATGACTGCTGGCTTTTGCTTTAAACTGAGAGGCCAAATGACAGCCCCTGCTTGCTCCAGGAGATCTAGGAGAGTCTTTGGGATCTTTATCATGGATTCCAATGCTCCCAGTGGCCTCTAGGACCATATTCTCCATGGGTGTTTGCCCCATGAGAGGGCCAGGAAAGGGATTCCTGGGGTTACAGGGCACAGTCAGCTCAAGGGGAAGCCTGGGCATCTTCACTGGACGTGGAAGTAGTTTAGGTGCTAAGATTCTGCCTCCAGGGGAGCATACACCATTGTGGGTTTGGGGAGGGAATTCATAGGGTTCCTGGCTAACGTGGCTTCCACAGAAGAGTTTAGGGTAAATCTTGGTTGTTCTCATACCTACTGTGAGCTACAGAAACAGTTTTGGGCTCCCTTTGGCTCTACACATTATCTAGAATTTCATAGGTTTGGAACTTTTTTGAGATGGTTTGAAGGATTTCCAAGCAAATTTTAAGATTCTAGGGCCTTTGGGGACACTATGACTAGATTCTGTAGCTCTAACTCTTTTTATGGCCAAGAAGGATAGTCTTAGGGTTTGAGGGCTCCAGATAAAGGAACGTGTTTACAGTTGAGAAACCAATGGAATCTTCTTAGAAGAGGAAGAGACTCCGTCTCCCAGCAACTGGACCCCCTGAATGCCATTAAGCCAAAATAAAGGTCCCCAGTCCAGAAAGAGTGACTATATTCCCCGCTCCCACTGTGCTAAGAAGAAACCCTTAAGCCCAACTCTGGGGGATGAGGGAGACCAGTTGGAATTGTTTAGCAGGCATCAGAATTACCTGGAGTCATTTGTAAAAGGCAGATTTGTATGAAGACCACCCCCAGAATTTATGACTCCGTGGGGCCCAAGAGTTGGCTTTTCTGACATGTCCTGGGCGACGCTGATGCTGCTGGTCCAGGGACCAAATTTTGAAGCGGGACGTTAGCTAGATTAGACTTATTCTGAAAGAAACTGGGAAACCCATGATGAGGTTCTGAGGCCCCTCAGACTCAATGGGGAAAGAGTGAAAAAATCCCCAGTTTCCAAGGATGACATTAGTCCAGTAATGACTGTCATTCCATTCCTGCCCTGGCTCTCATTAATGAACAGTGTTTGCTGCTGGATATGACTATCTTTCTTTGGCAAATTTTCACAGGTTTGGGCCTATTTAAAAGGACAGCCCTAATATTTAGAAGATCCATAGTATTTAGGTAAATTATTTATTGCCTGAAATCTTATACATTCACTCTTCAAAGGGGTAATGCAAAATGGATGAGGCCTGAGTTCTGCCTCAATGCATAAACCATGCTCAGCGTTAGTCTTCTCTGTGTGGAATCTTTTGGTAACCTCTGTGATTTTTAACCTTTAATGGCCCAAGGGTTGCTCAAAGTGAAATAGGTATCCATGGAATTTATTTTAGGACTAACTTCCTAGAGCAGCGATTGTTTGATTCTCTTTTATTAGTGTGTATCTGGGTTGGGTTTTCAGCATGACGACACTGGCTATTATGGTCATTTCAAATTCTAAAGAGATACACAAGGAGGTGTTATTTTCATTTCACTGGAGAATAAATTTAGGCTATGGAAAATTAAATCATTTACCCTAGATTACATAGCAGATAGTTGATTCTGTTTACAAATTCAAACTTGACCTTAAATTTAATTCTCATTAACCCTGAGGCTCTGATACTTTAGCATGCATCAGAATTACCTGGAGTCATTTATAAAAGGCAGATTTGTATGAAGGCCGCCCCCAGAGTTTATGATTCGGTGGGGCCCATGAGTTGGCTTTTCTAACAAGTCCTGGGTGATGTTGATGCTGCTAGTCCAAGGACCTGTATTTTGGAAACCACCATTCAAGACTATCCTGAGATTTTGTAAACTTCCATCTTCTATATTGTTTTTTACCTTAAAGAGTGCCATCAGCATCTTTTGTATTTTAATACACATGTGAGTATTCCAAAGATAGTTCTAGCTCCTATTAGACTGAAGTTTTTATTCTTTGGATTGTCTCTTTTGAAAGAAAAACTTTACCTCCAAAGGAATGTATATAACTCAATAATCTGTTTTTATATCCCTGTGAATACAGGACAAAATCTTGCTGGGTGGATGAAATAATTATCCTCAGACATCTCTGGAACATGTCTAAAATCAGAGGACATTTTTTTCTCTAGTTTGGAATATTGAAGAGCACGTTCCAGCTTTCTGGTGATTCTGAGTGCTGGACCCCGGCTTTCTGTTCACAGCTGTGTACCTGGGCCGTAGCACCTCCACAAGCATTCATGCTTTTCGTCAGCCACGTCAGCGATGCTTCTGTGTGGATCCGATTAGATAAGAGATATGAAAAGGATTTGACCATTTTTCTAAAAATATGAAATTGCACCATTGTATTTTGAGGTCTAAAAGAAGTAGGGGCAAAACTCTTTTGCTAAGATAGTGTGCCTCTGGAAACTTCGATATGATGAACTAATAGTTCTGCCTGGACACTCACCGATGGGTAGGAAGCTCAGGTTGTTCACAATACCTGTGGGCTACACGTGTCTCCCTGTTTCAGAGGTCTTCAAGGTCCTTGGTTACTTTCGATTGATTATACAGGGTGAGGCAAAAGTAGGTTTACAGTTGTTTGTATGGAAAATAATACAATAATTAATAAATACTAATAATACAAGAATAAACCTACTTTTGCTCACCCTGTGTGTTATTTCTGCTGGCAGCACTGAGAGGGTTTCAAGATAACGGTGCTTATTGTAATCCTCAGAGCAATTCTGTTATGATTCACATATCTAATAATCAAGTTGGGTGTAGCTATAAAATTACATCTCAAGTGTGCCTTACGGGTGGCCTATCAGTGCTATTTATTTCCTGTACTCTAAGAGAACTTTAAGTGACATGCTGTTTTCTGGAATGAAAATATTTAACATTTAAAATAGCATTGCTTTTATACCCAAAGATACATTAAAATAGTGTTCTGTTTTCATGTAATCTTTCACTAAATGAGAGTGTGATGGCTGAAGGAGGCCAGCATTTCTAGGTTGCCTTTTGAGAGGAATCAGAATTGGTTGCCGATAAAGAAAACTCCTGAACTAAGAAACTCATCGTGTATTCTGTACCTTTGTGCAGAAAATACCCAAATTACTTAAAACTTTTAAGAACAAGGCAATTTTTGAAGCGGAAAAGCCTAAAATAATGTTGAAGCTCTTGAAGTGAAGATAAAATTATCCTCACCACCACCACCCCTTTTGCCCCAGTTTCTGGTGGAAAGCTCTCTTCAGATTGCTCTCCTTTCCCATCCTCTTTGCTGAGTGATTGACATGCAGGCAATTTTATTTTCATTTGGGCATCTTCAGAGACTACATCTTTTGCTCCCTGGATTCAGTATGTGTTTGCGTTTGTACTGCTTTCTGGCCCCAAAGGGAAGATGCCATCACTGGCTTTTTAATTTTTTAAAAATCTCCTGATCATACCCATTCCATGGTCCCTTGGGAGACGGTAAAGCACACACAGACTGGCACTCAACTGGAAATCCTTTATGGCATCAGTCAGGATCCACGGGAACGCAGAAACCACGTTAGTCATTTAAAGTAGAGTAGATTCGACTTGGGATTTCATTACACAGTCCTTAAGGAGCAAAAAGGGAACCGCGGGAACCTGGAATAATTGCCACAGGAAGAGCCAAGGTAGAGCTGGAACTGACCATGAAGGACACCGTGTGGCTGGCTTGGGGGATGCACAGAGACGCTGCAGGCTTGACCGGGCGTCACCGCAGGTAAAGGGGTGGGAGGTGGGGGCAGGAAGAAGTCCCTTTTCCCACTGTCATCTAGGAGTGCTAGCTTTCGGCAGAGCTTCACAGTCAGCCAGCTGGCCCGGGACGCTGAGAAATATGGTTGGCGTATTGTGAGCCCCAGCATCTCAGAGTAGAGTGTAGAGTGAGTTTAAGAGATATGAACAAATGGACACGAATCAGCATAACCACAATAATTTTTAATGCAAAAGGAGTGCTGTCCGGCCCGGCGTGGCTCAGCGGTTGAGCGTCGACCTAGGATCCAGGGGATCGGGGTTCGATTCCCGGTCAGTGCACATGCCCCGGCTGCGGGTTCGATCCCCAGTCGGGGGCGTCAGGAGGCAGCGGATCAATGACTCACATCACTGATGTTTCTATCTCTGTCTCTCCCTCTTTCTTCCTCTCTCTGAAATCAATAGATTTTTTTTTAAAGGAGTACTTTCTCAGTGTGCTTTTTTTCTTTTCTTCTTCTTTTTTTTTTTTAAAGTATATCTTTATTGATTTCAGAGAGAGGAAAGGAGAGGGAGAGAGAGAGATAGAAACATCAATGATGAGAGAGTCATTGATCGGCTGCAGCCCGCAACCCGGGCATGTGCCCTGACCGGGAATCGAACCCTGATCGCCTGGATCCTAGGTCGACGCTCAGCCGCTGAGCCACGCCCGGCCGGGCTCTTCTTTTTTTCTTAAGCCTCAACTGGGGATATTTTTTCCATTGCTTTTCAGAGAGAGTGGAAGGGAGAGGGAGAGAGAAACATCGTTGTGGACACGTCGACGGCTGCCTCCCGCACGGGCCGGACCTGGGCCAGGATCGGGCTTGTAACTGAGGCGCGTGCCCAGGGCTGGAATCGCACCCAGGACCCTTCAGCCCACGGCCGATGCTCTGACCATTGAGCCAACTTGCCTCGGGCTGGGTGTGCTTTCCCCTACTATTATACTACCATCGCTGCAGGCTCCTGTAATTACATATATCATACAATTTAATCAAGTGGCACTTTAATTTCCTAATTTTCAATGTTGTACATGTTTTATTCTGTAACTCATGAGTTTCGGTCTATCTCTCTGTATCTTTGGTGGGCCCTGTTTTCAATTGCCACAGTATGTTTTACACATGAATATTTATACATACATATACACACAGAGAGGTGATTTGGAAAAATGAGTTTTCACCTGTGCTGATTTTAGAACTTAATTTCTTTTTTTTGGTTAATCCTCACTGGAGGATATTTTTTCCATTGATGTTTAGAGAGAGTGGAAAGGAGGGAGGCAGAGGGAGAGGGAGGGAGAGGGAGAGACATTGATGTGAGAGAGACACATTGATTGGTTGTCTCACCCCCCCCCCACTGGGACCGGGGTACGCGCCCTTGACTGGGAATCCAACCTGCCGCCCTTCAGTGCTTGGACTGAGCTCTAACCACTAAGCATACTGGCCAGGGCAGAACTTAATTTCTTTATCAGATGCAGCTACACAGGATCTAATAATCTAGGATACGATTTCAAACACAACAAAGCAATTTGTAAAGAAGCAACATACATAAAAAATTATTTTCCTGTAAAGAAAAAGAATTTGAGAGCATAAAATAAAAAATTTTAAAGAACTTTGCAGCTCATTTAATCAATGCACCTTGATTTTCTAAAGTTATTTCCACACGATAGTTGACTCTTTCCTTAAAGATTTAAGTGCTGGGCTGAGACAGTAATAAAAAAGATCAAATAAATTTATTCTTGACACACGTGACTTTTTGACCTAGTTTTCTTGAACTGTATGAATTGGAAATGTTTCAGTGGATGAATGTGTGTGAAAGGCACTCAAGGAGAAATGGGAATGAACTAGATTGGGATGTTAGTTCAGCTTGTTCAAAAGAGTGACAATTAGAATCCACATTAAACAAAAGGCAAATATGCTCCGAGGTATGTATGTTCTGCCTATGTGCTTAGAAGAAAATATTTGATTTCTGTGGTGGAAGAAATTACCCAACTACTTAATATAGTGAAGCAAGAACTATGCATAGTTAGCATAACAAGCAGCTATTGATGCTTTCTATAATGGAAAATAACTATAGCCATAGTGTGTATGGAAGTAAACTAAGAGAAAGCACAGAGCTGGACACCAGGGTTAGGGCTTAAGTTTCTCCTTCGTAAAACAAAGCAGAGAAAACAATCTTTTGTAACTCAGAGACTCTGCTGTTGCTCTTCTCACTGGATAACAAATACTGCTTTCAGCCTGGCTGGCGAGGTTGAGCATTGACCTAGGATCCAGGAGATCATGGTTTGATTCCTGGTCAGGGCACAGGCCCGGTTATGGCTGGATCCCCAGTAGGGGGCGTGCAGGATGCAGCCGATCAATGACTCTCATCACTGATGTTTCTCTCTCTCTCTCCCTCTCCCTAAAATCAATAAAGACATATTAAAAAAAAAAAAAGCACAAAAAAAACCTGCTTTCAAACAAGCAAATGGATCTGCCTTCTGATCAACGTTTCTTCACTGAGCACTCTGACTCTCCTGAACTCTTACGCACAATCTAAGTTCTAGTTACGTCCCATACACTTTTCTTCTGTGCCTTTGCTCCTACTTTTCTTTTAGCATGAAATTCCCTTTCTTATTTTTTTCTTCCTGTTGAAAGTCAACCTCTTTTAAGACCCATTTAAAATTTCCTGCATTTCATAAACTCCCGCAAAGATTCCCTTTGCTATATCCAGTTGCTTTTTCTTTGCTACTAGAACATATTGGCCCATTATTTTCTGCCTCCTTCAGAAATAGTCTCTTATTTTAGATGCCCTCCTCTGATGATCCTACAGTGGACTGCTGTGGAGGAAAGCCCTACACTCTTTTTCCCAGAAAACATACATACTTATGTACAAAGAATTTTACATAGAATTTGCTAAAGAGTTTTAAAGGTAAAGTGTTTTAGATATTTAATGCACCATTTTTGCTTGAAAATGAAATACATATCTTTCACTCCTTTTCCTCCCCCTTTTCCCTCCCTTCTTCCCTTTTTCTCCCTCTGTCCTCCCTTCCTCCCTCCCTTCCTTCCTTCCTTCCTTCCTTCCTTCCTTCCTTCCTTCCTTCCTTCCTTCCTTCCTTCCTTCCTTCCTTCTTTCCATCTTTTCAGTTTATTTATCCTTCAACAGTAGTTTCTACTTTTTCTTTAGAAAATCAAAAGTTTGGGTACTCTTTTCTTGTAATGGATGCATATCTCAACAAAGCAAATACAATTGCAACCTGAAATTGATTTACTTGCTCTGAATAATTTTGTTGAAGAAAAAATACTCTCTTTCTAATATTATGGCTTCAACAATACCATAGAATTAAGTAGTGCAAAGAACACTGGACTTAGTGTCCAAAGACATGGGGTCAATATTAGGATCTACTAGCTGGTACATATGTGAACTCCAAATCAATGTAATATCCCTTAGCCTAATGCAACTCAGTAAAATAAAATATTTAAAAAATTTATATGACTGTAGAAATCAATGAAACATATGAGAGCATTTTTGTGAAGTGCATATTGCATTAGTTAACTTGTAGAAGTTGCTTTTATTATCACGAGTGAACAAGGATCCTTAGACTATATAATCATATTTAAACATGACCATCACATTTCTCTTGAAATATGAAACATTTCAGGGAAATGAAGAATACTTAATGACCTGAGTCAGGGAACTTTATCTAGAATTCTTCATGTAATGCTTATTGTATACTATCTCATTTTAAAGAAAATCAAAAGTGAGATCTAAAATTATTTGTATGGAATTGATACCAATGAAAGGGCCTGTAATGTGGTCAGAGTGACAATAGTCTTACTACAGACACATCTGTGTCAACTTCTTACCATCTCTTGGTCTGGCTTCTGTATGTCTGATATAGTCTCACCAGGTTACTGGGCGTCGAGAGCCCTGATAGTGGGGGGAGCAGTGGATGTGGAAGGGGCGCTTTGCTTTTCTGGGTACTTTTTCTTGTGACTTGGTGGTTTAGTTTCCTCAACATGGTTAAGCTATGGCTGATATGATCTAACTATGGGTTTCTACTTTATTAAGGGAACTTGATGATTTAATGGCACATAAGTTGTATTCCCTAGGATTCTGCTTGACAGGAGTTTAATGCTGGAAGCAGATAAAGCGTAAACTGCCCCTTCAGTATCCATTACACTCACATAAATGAGTCTCATTATGAGTGAGCACCACATAGAATCACTATTCTTTTCATTTTTTTGTCTTAAGAGTCTAAATAAGGCTTTACAATTACAGAGAAAACCTCTAGAGACTACACTATTTTAAATTAAACCTGTCATTTACAATAAAGTTATACATTAAGTCCTCAATGTTGTGAATAGGTTCTGTGACTTGAAGCAGAATGACATATAACAAAAATAATTTTACTGTAAGGTAATTGATATAACAAGAGTGAAGTTCCTATGGTATATCCTCACGGTGATAAGAAAATGACATTGAAGTAGATAATATTATTCAAGGTTCTGCTGTACTTAATTTAAAAAATTTTTATTGACTTTATTGGGATGACATAAGTTAATAAAATTATATGAAGTTCCAACATCTTGTGACTTTTCATTTTACATGTGATATGCAAGGTATGTTTCCTTGAGGCTCAATGTTATTTCTCATATTCTTTGAATCCTCATAGATGCATTTGATTTTTAAAATAATGCCTTAAAGAGAACCATATGTAATATTTCCCTTTGAAATAATATTATTTAAAGTAGAATTATAATCTCAAAAATGTCAATGGAATACCTTTTACTTACATAAGACTTTTTTATCTACACCTTCTAGTTACAGGTGCCTAGTTACAGTAACAGTCCTTCCCATTTACAGAAGCATTTTTAATCATTTCATTTGTCAATGTTCCCTAAAATATTTTGAGTTTCTACAGAATGAGAAAACTTTTTTCCTTTTTATTGAATTTATTGAGGTGAAATTGATTAATAAAATTATGTAGGTTTCAGTGTATAGTTTATAATACATCATCAGTACATTGTATTATGTGTTCACCATGCCAAGTCAAGTCTCCTTCCATCACCAGCCCCATCTCCATACATAATGAGAAACTTCTGTGCACAAATGTTTGTGTAGGGGCATGCATGTAAAATTATGGTCAAAGATGTTAATGTCTACAATAGGAAAGACCAATCAATGAATTCCTGACTTATTTTTGGGTTATACATCTATCTATACATCTATACAAAGGTAAACATTTTTAAGTTTAAACTAGATGCTATGCTTTTATCATAAGCCTCACCACAAAGGAGTGTTAGTAAGTAGTGCTTGAATTCATTCATTCACTCAACATTGATGGAGTACATGGTAGGTGCCAGCCATTGAGAAAGACAGTGGGGATATGAAGAAGAAGACTAGATCCAAGCCCTCAAGGGACACTGAATTTACCTGCCTGGAGACTATACAGGTAAATACATCAACTATTATGAAGCAATAAGACAATCTTATAGCTGAGATTAGTTAATGAGCTATGAGAATACACAGCAGAAGAATTTCCCCAGTCCCTTAGGAGAGAACAAGCAAAGCATGTTCAAACTGAGTCAGAAGAGGAGAGGATGTGCGGAGGGTCAAATGTTTGGAAGAGCAAGCTTTTTCACAGATTCATTCAGAGCACTGAGTTCAATAAGACCGAAATGTCAATATTCGGCATATACACTTCAGAATGACTAAAATGTAGGCAGCAAGGCAAATGTGGTAAGAGGCAAAGTCACAGAGATTGTCCACGCCAGACTGTGGAGGGCCATGCTGAAGAGTTGGTATTTTAGTTTGAAGGCTGGAAAAATCCAATGAGCTGTTTTAAGCAATGTTGGAAATGAGAAATAGCTTGATCAGCTCTGCATTCTAGAAAGATCATCCTGGTAATAGTGTGGTAGAATTATTGAAGGGGAACTGCAGGCAGGGAGAAGAGCTAAGCACATAATGTTAATGGCGAGGGTCTGAAGCACCAGGAACTGTGCAACGAGTAGCATCTGACAGAGCCCAGAGACCTTCTGCAGGTAGACTCGGCAGGACAGCAGGGCTTGGGGACCGATTGTATGGGAGAAGGGGGCAGAGGAAAGTATCAAGCATAATTCCTGTCTTCTGAATTAGGCAAGGCAGTGCTTCCATTGACTGAAAAAGGAGGAGCTTTGGAAAGGTAATGAAAAGCCCTGAGTGATCCTGTGGGGCCCAAGGTGATCCTTGAGTAAGTAGATAGACAAGTGCAAAGGGCATTTGGTGGAGCCAGGTGCCTTGGAAGACATCTGGATTGGAAGAATAGATCTGTTCTTTATCAACAGTGTTAGTTGATATGGAAAGTGTGAATGGGACCACCCAGGGAGAGCAAATACAGTGAGAAAAGAAAAGGGGAAGGCTAAATTTGGCAAAATACCATCTCTTAAGGGTCATCTGAAAGACCTGGAAGCCATGTCCAAGGCTGAGAAGGGGCCACAGATGTAGATGGAAAAATGGGCAAGAATTGTATCTTAGAAACCTTCCAGGGGACAATTTCAATAAAAATTTGGTCCAGGTTTCTACATATCTTGAAAAAATAAAGTAAGGTTAAGGCAAAAAATGTTTTATTTTATTAGGAATAATGGGATAACTTATCAGCCTCATGAGAAAATCGTCCCTGGAGAGATTGGGATAGAAATCCTGTAGCAGTGTGGTGAGGGCAGATGGGAAGCAGAAAATGTAGGCTACTTATAAAGAAGTTGGCTGCAGAGGAAATCAGGAGATGGGATGATAGAGAGAAGACTCTGAAAATTAGAACATTTATTTTTTAATAGTGGAAGAGGGATCTATATTTATTTATATATGAAGAGAAAGGAGACAGTAGAGAGAGCTGTTGTGATACAGGAAAGAAAGAAGATGTGAGATTTCTAAGGAAGGAGAGTATAATTTAAGGCACAGTTTGAAGGATTATGTTTAGATTTGACATAAGATAAACTTTCTTGTGAGACTGGAGAGAGATGATAAGAGCAAGTCAGGATAAAGCTATTTATAAATAGATAGGGATGGGGTAAAAGCAGGAAACTAAATGATAACCTATACCTTGTAAAGTAGAAGAAATCTCCTCTATGAATTAAAAAAAAAAAAGAAATGTCAGTATTTCTGTGGATTTTCAAACTTGTTTATTTTCACATGCATTCTGTTGGTGTCCATGAAATTGAAATGGTATATAAAAATATAAAATGATTTGTCCTATCAAAAGTTGTGTGGAACAAGATACTGACAACTTTTTAAAATCATTTTTTTATTACTGTGGATGTCAGTGTTTGTTACCTTAGCATGGCAAACATTTACATAAACATATGACAAAAGAGCTACAGTAAATAGTTTAAAATAATTTATAGGATTTGAAGATGCTGGGGAAGTTGCAGAGTGACTGGAGAGTCCAGGATCTCTGATGTTACATCTACAGGGTTGAATTTTCTAGAGCATCAACAAAATTAATTTGTAAATGTAAACCTTTAACATAGAGTAAGTCATCACTTAATGTCTTTATTACAACTTTAAGTAAAACAACATATAACAGAACCAACTTTACCATAGGATAATTGATATAAACAAGAGTTATGTCCCCATGGCATCTCATCAACATTATAGTGAAACGACATTGAACAAAACGGTGTTAGTGGAGGTCAGGCTGTACATCAGTTTTGTAGCTGTATTTTGGCATTTCTAGATCCTGCAGCTGGAAACCTCAGGAAATAGAAATGGCCTTGACTTTACTTACCCACTGAGATGCCTGGTGCTTAATTAGACAGTAATGTTGGCTCTTAGAAGCATAGCTGAGGAAGCCTCCATTCTAGGATCATATATTTGGGTCTTTAAAAATTACTATTTTTAAAGTATAGTAGGAATAGAAGAAAAGGAATGTTTATTGACAGTTTGTCCATTTCTTTAACAGCATATTGGTTGAATGGAAATTAAGACTAATCTATTGTGAAACTAGTTAACATAATAAGTCCATATAATAATCTCATTGGAGGTATTATGCTAAACCAGTGATCACTGTATATTTCTGGGTTAGCTTATTGGTTACAATTCTGAATAAAGAATGAGTTTTATAAGCAGAAAAACTCTACTCATGCAGAAATCTGTCTCTATGCCTTTCTTATGGAAAACCCTGCTGAGAGCTAGAAGCAGACAAAATATTCATTCTGATCCACTTAGAAGAGGAATATAGAGCTCACTTTTATCATCAGGGTTGCCAAATAATTTGGCAAATATTCTGACATACTTGATGGAAAGCTATTCAACCAAAATTAAGTAATGTGTTAAATTCGACAATCTTCATTGTACCTAACAGTGGCTATTAGATTATGTGGCTTTTAGTGTCTGTTCCACACCCCCAGCCCCCCAAAAGCCTCATTTTTTCTTCTTCAACATAAATGAGAAGCATAATAAGAAACACACAGTGTTTATTTCCCACTATCTTGAACATCCAATTTGTTTTGCTCTTTCATCCATAAACTCCCCTCAGGTCTATACATTTTTAACACCAGCATTAAATCATTTTATGCAATAATGGAAAAGTAAGTTCTTTGTTGAAAAATAATATTTTCATTCATCAAGAGATGCTAATCTTTCTAAGATGTGAACCTCATGTTCAAAGCCCTAGCTCCCATTTGAAGGAAATACTAACAGAATTATTTCCACAATGTGGCAACAAGAAGATTGGAATGTTCCTGCAAAATGAAGAAGTTGCTCACCATTAGTCAGCCCCAAACACTCAGGAACATTACACTGAACCTTTAAGAGGCAAAGGTATCTGGGACCTCTGGGGTGCATAGATATTGCTCCAGAGAGCAATTCAGTTAGTTCATTTACAGCAACCCAGTCCTGCTGCAATTCAAAAGCTCAGTTCAGAAATGACTGAACAACTGTCTATTTTTCCTCTAAAAGATTAAGAAACTCAGAAAAAACAATAATACAGATTCCAGATGGGCACGTCTTTTCATGAAGCTGCTAAGAATTTCATATCTTAAAAGAGTTTCATAAGATAAAAACAGGATGACACTAAATTTCTCCCTACTGAGAGTAGCTGGTCCACAGTGCTGATGCTAGGGACAGTTTCAGTCAAATGCAATTCATGGAACTTGATTGGATGCTAGTTTAAAACAAACTGTAAAAGACATACTTGGAAAACTGAAGAAGCTTGAATATGAACTGGAATTTAGGTGTTATTATGGAAGTATTGTTCATTTTCTGGGAGGTAATAATAATATGACAATTTTATAGAAGAATGCCCTTATTCCTAAAGGAGCATGCCGAAGTATTCAGGTTAACAGAATAAAACTCTGAATAACTAACCATTTACTCTTTTTTATAGTATTCAAGCCAACAATGATCATAAGGTGCACCATTGTTAATAAGAAAGAAAAACGCTGCAATATAATGTATGCTTTCACACCACCCTTTGTCTTATATTACATTTATTGACAGAGCTTTTTAAGCCATTTGTGATAGTTTGTAAAATTACCTATTCCTTTGTAACCACCTCAGAAATGCAAACACAAAAAAAAGTTGGTTAAATACTTCTGAAGCTCTTCCACATTCAGAGTCTGACCCTTGTGGATGCATTTAGACTCATCCATCCACATGTGTGTCGTTTCTCACATCATCTCCTGTACCTTCAGGAGAATCGATGTCGCAGCATTCTTCAGAATGCTGGGACTTCATCCTGGGGCTTCCTTCCAAGCTTCAGACCCCCATTTGCAAAGGTTGAGGATGCTTGTGCTTTTGATGTTTGTGCTTGGGCAAGCAATGTCCACATTCCCGATGCCACCTGGTGACAGCAGTGACAAGACATCATCCATTTCAGACACATCTCAATTTTATAAAAGTTGAAACTGGAAAAATATGTGTAAGGTCTTTGAATAAATGAAACTTGATATCTTTAGTTCAGTCCAAACCCCTGGAAACACTTAATGCCCATTTACTAGATTTTATTTTTACCCTTAATTATACTTAATATGTTTATCTGGTTTTCAAAGCCATAGCTTATTAAAAGGAACAAGTTTAGAATTAAAAAGAATTAAATTATTTGCATATTGCTTTATAAGTTGAAAACTGCTTTTATATGTGTCAACTAATTTAATTTTCCAACAAACTAAATGCTTGCTGGGTACTATTTTTTGTTAGGTACTACAGTATACTATTTGGTCTGTTGTAGTGATTTTCAACCTGTGTGCCACAAGAATTTTTAAAACATGCAATACCTAACTACGTAGGCAGGGGCACAGACCTCTTTCCCTAAGATTTTCAAGTTAAACAAAAGACAACAGCCAATACAATAGCCACCCAGTGTGAATGAATAAAAATTATACCTATTTTTTTTGTCAGGTCAGCAAAAAATATATTTTTTTGTATGCCAAAGGATTTTAGTAATTAGTTTATGTGTGCCATGAAATGAGAAAGGTTGAAAATCACTGGTTTATTGGGTACTATTATTTATCCCCATGCCCAATTTACAGATGAGGAAACTGAGGTTCTGAGCTATTAAATGATTAGATCATGGGCACTAGTAAATACTCACATGCAATACTCTGAGTTCAAATGCAGGCTTTATGATGCCAAAGTACGAGCTCTTTCCACTTACACTTCTACTGATGAGTAGAGAGTGAGGGCAAAGAGAGTAGTGCTGGCATTGGGCATCAAGGGTCACAGCTGCAAAATCTCACAGAAACACAGAAAGTGGACAATATGCAGATAAAAGAGCTCAGAAATAGAGCAATCTAGACACATTGTGTTGCAGTAAACAGTGTTAGAGTACTGGGTGCCCATGATGTTGATCTGAGGCCTTGACAAAATGTTAACTACTGCTTCTTAGTCTTGCTACTTATTTATCAATAAGAAAGTGGTCCCCTTTAGAAAGCTCAACTTCCCAAATAATTAATTAAAAATTATTATTTAGAAAATAAGTTTCTGCTTATTACATACATTCAAGGCATTAATAAATTAATTATCAGGTATTTCACATTACACTCAAGTAACTGTGACTTTGACACCCTAAACTAAGTCTTCACTATTATTTGCTGATGAATGAAATAAATGTGCTTTATAGATTATTTGAAACATCTAAAAATGTATAAAGAAACAGACTAAAAACTGAATAAAGAGAAACAAAATCCAAATAACTAAATGCAATCATTGTTGAAATTCAGCATATCTTTCCAAATGTTTTTTCTTTGCATTATTAAATGTAACTGATATATTAAAGATATTAGTATCCTAAATTTTTCACCGGCATAATTATAATTATTGCATCGTATTTCATTTGAAATAAAATGATATTCTTTTCAACTGAACGCATTTTAGAAAATAATAAAATTATGCAAATAATGTATGTGTGACTTACAGAACTCTGTTTCTCTATTGTCTCTTTTAAACCCAAGTACAAAAAATTTAAATGCACTAGGAGCCTACTGGGTGAACTTCCTTGGGAACATACAGGCAGGAGTGTTGGCGTTTACCAATCAGGGATTGTTTCCTGTGATTTGGTGTCACATACCTCCCTGGAGGACGTTGTAATCATTAAACCTTCCTCTCCTTTGGTAGAAGCTGGCCTATTTTTCTAAAGCAGGGCTGAAAAATTTCTTTAGAACCAGCTTTATGCCAGCTCAAGGCTATCATAATTCAGCATGTTGAAAATCTCTTCAAAAAGTTGAATGTGAACTACCTTGCTTGCCCTATCATTACAATTTTAGACATTAATCTTACATATTGAATTTTTGTTTTAAATATTTGCCAAATTATTTCAGTGTACTTGGATTCACCTGAGGATCTACATCAATGAGTTTGCAGTTTGAGAACTTGGCGGGACAATTAACATTCTAATATTACTGTCTCTATAAAACTATCTTGAAAGCTTTTAAAATCATCTTTAATGCATAATTCCTTTATCTGCATTATCCAAGGAGTAGAGAGCAAAGAGATGCCTGAGCCTTTGTAAAAGGATTAAAATAATTAGGGTGCTGGGCAATGCGTCTTTGCTGCTCAATCTCTGTCTCAAGTACGATCTTTCTCAAAGTCATTATCTCCAAGCCTCTCTCCCAATCCTTCCATCAGAAGTTATTTTTCCTGTTAAAACAAGGTGTAATATTTCATGTAAAGAACCGATCTTATATTTTCTCTAATCTATTTCATAGACATACATATGCCTAGAAAATGTCAGAAGCCCTTTAATGTCCTTCCTATTTGAGGAATTCCCCTCAATTTAATTGTGTGTCCCTATTATCAGTTCAGAATCGAGAAATGTGGCCTCTCAGCCTTCCTTGCAGCAGGAGCGTAGACCCGCCTTACCAGAGACATCCTCACAAGAAAGCAGTCTTCCCCACGGGCCCCGTTTTCCAGCAAGGCTGGCGGTAGAGGTGCCTGGCCTCTGGGGACAGCAGCACTCGAGGCTCTGGCATCCAGGGTCCACGGGAGCCGCAGGATGTGTCCCTGTTGGCAGTAGCAGTGGGGTGTGCAGAAGCAATCGAGGGACTTCATTCTTGGTCGCTCGCATCCAACTCTCATTCGATCTTGGCCTCAGATATGTTTTGACCCACCTCGTGTGCAAAGCAGATTATTTTTTTTTAATGGAAGAAATGTTGTGGGTTGTAATTCTAAATCCTGAGAAAGACACCCCACGCCCGTACCTCTCTGCTGCACCCTTTGTCTCCGAGCACATGGCCTGTGTCACATTTCTCTTGCTTGTGTTCATCACCTCTGTCCACCATAGCCACTAGCATCTTTTCACAGGGTTTACAAGTGCGTCAACTCTGGAAATGGTTTTTGAGTCAAATTAAATTAGCTTAAAGGAGCCTCAGGCAGCTCTGTAAGAATTGTTTACTTTCCTCTTAAGAAGGAGAAAGGTTTTCCCCTATACTCTTCATAAATACTACTTTAAAAATATTATTTCTTTTAAATTGGTGAGCAAAATCAATATCTCTGTATAATGCAGACACAGATTTTCTGAACAGGGCTGGTGGAGGGAAATGGAATAGGAGGATTTACTGGTTTGCAAATGTAAAGAAGAAATCCATATGAGCCCAAGTGAAAATAAAAGTTGCAATTTAGATTAAACCCTTCAATTTAGTCAGGTTCTGTCGGTTCTCATCTAAATCAATGCTGTACAATGGACACACGAGGAGTCAGTTGGGATACTTAAGTTCAATCCCTGCTCCCTTCCTTAGCTCTGCGATTCTGTGTATGTTACGGCTTTTGGAGCTTTGTTCATTTTTCAAAATGAGGTTGTTAACAATCCGTCCACCTTAAAAGCTTGTTATGGGAGTAGGCGGATGAAGTGATTAGCATTCTGATGATGCTTTATAACTTGTAAGAAGGAGTATAAGAATTATTATTCCTAGTGTTTGTGTTTTTTTTCCTCTAGTGTATTGTTCATGCATCGAAAAACTTCAAAGTGCTCTAGAGAATTTGGGATTAAAGTACGGAACATGTCATATTGAACACTTGCTTCCTTAAGTATAATCTTTTCATTTTCATGAAGACTATATTGGAAAGAATAAATAATGTACCCTATACTTTGGAGAGCCTTAAAACTAAGAAAATGTCCCTACATCTCATAATTAAATAGTAAAATTTCTCTGTTTGGATTTTGAGCTGCAAGAGAAAGATACTCAGATCTATCCTAAATAATCACCAAAGATGAATTCTTATTTTCTGCTTTTCATAGAACTGGGAAGTTCAAGACACACACTTTCAGGCATAGCTGGATTCAGGTACTTAAACACTGTCATTAGGAGTCTTTCTCTCCGAATGTGATTTTTCTCTGTGGCTTTGCATTTGAACTCTTTTGGTGTGAGAGTGAACTTGACTACTGGGATCTCTAGACTCATATTCTTTTGGTTTAGCAACCCCAAGAGAAGGGTGAGGCTTTTTTTGATGGTTTCAGGAAAATCCCATGTGTTCTCTTTGGCCCAGGCTGAATTATGTTTTTCCCTGACCCAATCACTGGGGTTAGGGAACTGAGTATTCTGTTTGGCTCATCTGGATCACACGTCCAATCCTATAGCTGGTGTATTCAGTAATCTTTGAACCTCAGGGACTGAGAATGGATGGGAGGAGAGATTCACAAGGAGAGACTCTGCAGAGAAAAATTTTGAGAAGTAGCCAGGGCCAATGTATTTAGAAATACCTGTGGAAAGTACTTAAACTTGGCTCAATGAAGTTTTGTTCTCTATAGCTTTTATCTGTGATTTAGTAATTAATAACTTAGACACTATCCCTGTTATCTTTAGAACAACAGGCTATTTTGCAGCCTTACAGGGATATGGATGAGATTAGGGTGCCCTGCTATCATCAAGGTGAACACATACATAGAGAGCATTTCTTTTTTGTGTGATCCCCCAATAAGTTTAGTACCCACCTGGCACCGTACCTAGTTACTACAATATTATTCATTATATTCCCCCACGTTGTACTTTACAACTATAGAGAGGATTTCTAAGATAGCCAAGAAGAGAAAAACAATAAAGTGATTGCAAGAAGAAAATGCTGCAGAATGTGGCCCCTTGGGGCCTGCTTTTGTAAATTTTTAATAAAGGGTTCTTGGCACATAGAGCTGCCCTTCTTTCACTAGGGGTGATTGGGGACTGCTAACAAGAAGGGCACACATTCCAGGTGGCCCTAAGGCACTACAGGGCAGAAAGGGTACAGAATATATTAGTTTCCAGCATGATGCTTCCTTCTCACAATGCATAGTTAAAGTCAAACACAGGGTTTCCTAACATCAAAAGCAGATATGCAGAAGTGGACAGAGTCCCAATTGAGAACTAGAATATTTTTGTCCTAAACCCAAATCTACCAAGAACTTACATGTGTCCTAGGCAAGTCCCTTTCCTTATCTTGACTTTCATTTTCATCTGTAAATTAAAGGATTTAAAAATGATGATAACAAAGGCCACTTCCTGCCCAGTTACTGTATCCTACTAGGATTTCTATGTTTTGATTCTTTTTTAAATTTAAAAATTTTAATTTAAGAAATATACTTGCATGTTTCAAAATGCAAGAGAATATCAAGGGAACATGGTAAAACTTCATTCTTCCCTTGCTCACATCTACCATGTTCTGTACTGATCTTCGATTTTATTGATTTCTTTCATATCTTTCCAGTTTCTATATGAAAATTCAGGTAAATATACATTTGCCCTCCTCTCAATTTTTCACATAGAAGTTAGTATATGCCTTTTTTCCCTGCTGAATTGTGGAACTCTTCATCTCACTATCTAAATCATTCCTTCATTCTTTATTTACCACTAGCATTCCATCACTTCCAATATTTTGCTTCTGGAAATAATGCTATGGATATAGGTATACCTGTAACATAAGTACCAGAAGTGCAAAGGCCAGGTCAAAGGGTAAATGCTTTTGTGAGTTATATTTTTCATGAGGGCTTTCTCTAGGGATCATACAAATTAATACTCAACCTGAATAGTGTAGGAGGGCCTGTGTTTTCACAGTCTCACCAACAGAATGTTTTAAAACACACTTAGATTTGCCAATCTGAAAGATTAAAATGCTGTTTTGGCACAGTTTTTCATTTCAATTTCATGTAAAGAATAAATGTTTAGTAGATTGATTTCTGTCATGTCACAATGTAGAACTCTATTGACCAGTTTCTCAGTGAAACTGTGAAGATTATAAAAAGCAACCGTTTAAAGCCTCTGGAAGTGGTCCTAAAGGCAAGCAGCAAATGAAAAGAAAAAAAAAACTATTGAAGAAAATCTACAAAAATTCAGTAAGAAAGGCCAAATCTGAGGTATTGAACTCCCTCTCTAGTGAACTCCTTCCAGCTCAGTGAGATGGAGAATTCACTGCAGACTACTACAGCCAAAAACACAGATTTCCTGCCCCTCCAGATCCCAATAAGACGGCTTTTTTTCCTGGAAGGGTCAGGACTTCAGCAGTTCTCATTCTGCCTCAATACCTATTGCTGAAGCTACGTCCTGGGCAAGTCTGCTTAAGAGGGGAGAGTTCTCATTTTCTGTTCAGTTCCCACTTGAGAAAAGAAGGCTCTGTCTTGAGTGCAATGTGCTGAGAATACTGGGACCCTGACTGTACTTGTCCTGGCTTGTGAGACGACAGTGGAGCATATATAGTGTGATTGGGTTCTGGGCACATACATTGTCCTGCCTCCCACCACGTCCCCACCTCCCTTGGCTGCTTCCATCTGCCCTGAGACAAACTGGCATTCTTTGCCCAGGGAGATGACCAGGTTCCTTGTAGGGCCTAATGCCACCATTGCTCTCTGCCCACACAGTATTGGGCAGTGAACTTAGCAAGGACCTCTCACCCACCTACAATCCAGGCATTAAACTCATTTCAGTGCAAAAGTTTCTGTTCTTCTGGGTGTCACCCATTCACCATGGATTGGGTGGCAAACCCATGGGAAGAGGAGACTGACCAGCCCATCCCTCACTCCTGGGAATCCTGAGCTTGCATTTTCCACTAGCCTTCCAGATGACTTAGCCAGCCCTCACTATTACTCACATTTTTCAGTTTAGAATATTGAGGCTTAGATTCAGCCACAAATTTAGTAATGGCTGGGCCAGGACTCCAGAACTCTTATTTTTTGTACCATATACTTCTGTATAATGCTACCAGATAGTTTGCACAGTCAAGATCGAGCAATTGGAAGACCAATGCTGAAATTCATTAAGTTTATCCTTTGAAATTGATGTGCTTTAGATTTATCAATGTTTACTGATCCACAACTGTGCCCTTGGTAATATATCATCAGGTACTATCAGATACAAAGATGAAACACACTTGGTTTTTGCCCTCAGAGAGACTAAATATTGTGTGTGTAGAGGGTTGAAGGAATTAGAGGTGTAGCAGAAGGTTAGGAAAGAGAGTTGGTGATGATAGTAGAGATAAGGTTAACTCTATTGCTGAAGAAAGTAAGTTAATACAAAGTGCTAATCACAGTTCAAAAAAAGGTAAAATCAAATCCTGTAAAGGAATTAGGGATGGCATCCTTAGGTGCACTTGATCTAGCATTTGTAAGAATAGCTAAGATTTTTTTAAAATACTATATCTTTATTGATTTTAGAGAGAGGAAGGGAAAGGGAAAGAGAGATAGAAACATCAGTGATGAAGGTCAACCTCCTGTGTGCCCCTGACTGGGGATCGAGCCCGCAACCTGGGCATGTGCCCTGACCGGGAATTGAACCGCGATCTCCTGGATCCTAGGTGGATGCTCAACTGCTGAGCCACACCTGGCCGGGCAGGATAGCTAAGATTTTGACATACACAGAAGCCAAGCATGACAAGCAGCAGAGAGAAAAGTGTGCATGGAAGATGGAAGGATAAGACATCCAGGCATGTATTCAGTTGCCATGACATTCTGGAGAACTGCTAGGGAGAAAGTGGAGAAGCTACCTTTAATTGGATTAGCTGTACTTTTATTGAAGGCAACATGCATGACATGTCAGCTGAATAAGAGTTATAGCAAATACAAACAATTCTAAGCAAAGCACGAGCAGTCTTCATGGGTGATCCTCAGGAATATTGAGGTGAAAAGGACTCTCTGCAGGGCATTGAATTTCCCATAGATATTGGAGACTCAGAACTAATAAGACTCAGTTTCAATGTAATTAAACCTTGATTTTACTAGTAGCTTGGTGAAAAATAATCGGTAGCATTTACATTTAATAACCTGTACCCATTCATTTAGCGCATGTTCATTATGATGTGCCAGGTCCTTTGGAAAATACTGTAATGATCACATCTTGCTCTCAATGCACTTTTGATCTAAAAAGGCAGACAAGAAAGGTAGATCAACAACAGGAGCAAAACTGACAAGTGCCTATTAAGATGTGGACAAAAGCCTATGGAATCCCAGAGGATGGAGACATTTAAGAACTCAACAACGTCATAGACGTCTTCATCCACTAGTTGGCATTTCAACTGGACTTGAAGGATGGAGAAGGTTTCACCATGCACCCGTGGAGGGAAAGGATCCCCAAGTGCAGGGAATGCACAGGCAGAAAGAGGAGGCTTAGGGGCAACATGTGAACAGTGAGAAATTGAGCTCGATCGGGCTAGTGGTAGAGATTGTAGGGAAGGGTGTTGTATGGCTGAAGAAATGTCAGGGGAAATATACTGGCAAAGAATATTCATCAAAGAAATTATTTCAATTGGTGCACAATTTATAATCACAAAGAAAGGCAGAAGAGCAGAATAATAAACAGCCCCACATCAGGGAACATGAAGCTGCTTCAGAACGGCTGTCAGCCGTCTTTCCCCTGCGGAGGAAATATCACTGCCTCCTTGGATGATGCCAGTGGACACGGCTCCAGAGGGAGATGAAAAAGTGCTGACTCTGATGACTGTAATTGCATCTTGCCACTTTTTCTTTATTTACATGGCCCCAAACTACAGGCTTATGATGCAGGCTTAGGGGATGACTGGTCCAAACGTTCAATGACTCATGTTCTTGCCCAGAAAGAAAATTCCATACCTGTTCCTGAAAGAGTGAAGAAATTAGAGCAAAGAAATTGGTTGGATTAGCCAACCAACCCAAACAAATTAAGTTAGAGCCATAACCCCTAATTTTAATAGTTGGTTAGAATTTTTTAAAATAGCATTTTAGCAAATAAAGGCAGTTGTTTTTTTTCAATATATTATTATTTTGCAACTGTATGAATTACTAACACAAATATATTGTGGTAGCCTCTATGGTTTTTAAGGTGGGTTCACTTCCACAGTCTCAATTGCATTCTCATAGCGTTTGTAGTTATCAAGGCATAGAAATTTATTTCTGCTTTTCAGATGAGGAGACAGAGAATGAGATATTAAATAACTTATTGGGGGAATCAAAGGCTCAGCTAGCACTAACTTTCCTGTACAGATGCAGAAACAGAGACCCGTGGAGGTGGTTGACTCACCCAAAGACTCCTGGCTAGTAATTGACAAAGTTGGGACTCAAATCCTGCATTCAGAGTATTGGGCCAAGGTTCTTCCCTCCACACACTACTGCTTCTGGAGGTTAAATGAGCGCTTGTTTTTTGAGCAGTGCCTCTATATGATTCAGCAAATAATCAAATTCTATTTCATAAGAATATAGTCAATTCTATTAAACATTCTGTAGCCAGTAGGCACCAGCAGTTTATTCCATCCTGTACTCTCCTAAATGAATACATTTCCACCTGCAGAGGAGTGACATTTAAAATAAAGCCAAATAATTTTCTGTTTTTGAAAATGTCAAAGATGATCAGGGATCATTTCCAGGCTTGGAGCCATGGTAGCGATTTTCTTTTGAATGACTGTGGTTTAAACACAGACAGGTAGATATAGTCCCTGGACCTCTTCTGGTGAGCTGAAGTTTTGAAATTCTTTTAATCCCTTGCTATCTTAGAATCAGTATCATGCACTAGATGGGCCATCCAAAGTTTAGTGTTTATGGTTATAGAAAAAAAAAATCATTGCAGGCTACAAATCAGCGAAGTACCCAAATGCTTTCTAACTGCTGAGAGAATTATTTCACAAGATGAAAGAAAAAGAGAAGGGTTTGCTGTTTTATAAGCTTTAGATGGTCCAGATAATTCTGAAAATTCTTCCAACAAGAAAAAATGACATTCAATTTTAGACTTAAAAAAAAGATTTATGACCAATTATTTATGATATATAAAATGCTCTATTCCTTTTAATAGCTACTGTAATTTGGATTGTACATATGGACTAATTTGGATATAGAAAAAATGTTTTCTATACTCCTGCCTTCCAGAGAGGATGTTAAGAATCTGATGGGCATTGGACCCCTACCTTCTTTTTCCACTCTAATTTTGTGTGATCTTAGGGGGAAAAAATCTTTATCTCTATCGTGATACAGTTTACCATTTTTATGGTATATTTATAATTTCTGTTTTCAACAAGTGTTTTTCAGGGCCTCTTAGATGTTACAATATAAAAATCTTATAGCTATTGTTTGGTTAACAAACATTTACCTTATGATTTTGGAAGAAAGCAAGTTTTCTTTTTTATACTTTTCATTTACATGTTCATGACTCTTCCAAAAGCCTGGTCCGGTTCATGTCATTCTTCTCAGTGACAAGGCAATTCATAAGCAGGAATCATGCAAGTCACCAGAAAATGGCTGAGGGCAGCCCCCTTTCTTCATATTTGCTGTTTCCATGTTTCCTTACTCTTGTGTTCTTTTTCTACTTATCTGAATTACAAAATTTTCTTTTGTGGAGAGCATGGGATTTGGCCTTTACCATGAAAGCAAGTTTATAAATAATTGAGAAATGCTTAGTGTTTAGAAGTCACAGGAGCCTTCTTCATTGGGCCTGGCTTTGGGCTGTGTCCTGCAGTGTGGCTTAAGGAGAGCTTCAGCGGCAGAGAAGTGAGGGTCGGATGAAGATTTGTTCCCCGACCTTTAGGACCCCTCATGGTGTCCAGAGACTGGTCTTTCTTGCCTGAAAGAGAGCTGGCGTGAGAAAACTTCGGGAATCCCCACTCTGTGTTCTTCCACAGTGCTTCATGGATATTACCTGGGCTAGGCGAAGTCCATGTGAATGTTAAAAAATGTATTCAAGTAAACGCAAGGTCTTGATTCCAAAAATATTCTCTTACTATGGCAGAGCATAAAATAAAAATTAAAAGTCCTCCACCCCACCTCCTCACTGACAATCACTTTTACCTTTTCTTGATTGACACTTTTCTGGTGGATACCTGTTACTCCCCACTCCACCACCTACACTTTTAAAAAATAAACATAATAACTCCATTTCTTGATTCATCGGCTTTTAGCAATAGTAGACTGCAAAAACAAAGGATGCAATTTGCTCATGTATAAACTACTACTGTCTCTCCTTCCCTCCTTTTATCTCCCTTTTCCTAAGAATTTTACCATAATTTTAACATTTTCATGCTTTAAAGACTTGAGAATTCTATGCTTTATTTTACAAAATTGTTAAAAATAAAACCCCAGTGTTTACATTATTAGAATTATGTAAATATCATTCACCGCAGAACCAAGCTGTGTAATTGGATCTGTAGATAAAAGGAAATGTAATCCTAAAACATTAAATGAGTCACTCTAAAGAGAATTTTCTGCAAGGCAAGGTCAAAGGAATTCTTTTCTTACAGTCTATTAATTGTTCAAAGTCATACCATATTATAGACCAATTCATGCCTGGACCATGGGGGAAATGAGCCTTTCAGAAGTCTGCCTCAGAGACTAAGGAGCCCTTTGGAGAGAATGTCTAAGGGAAGAGAAACTAAGTCAGGGCTGTTTGAACAAGGTTTTAACTGTCGGAGCAAAGAGGTGTCCCTTAGACTTGTGTCTGGCTCCCAGAAGGGATGTGTATTAGTAAAATCTAAGATAATTATTTTTACTAAAATTTGCCAAGGCACTTAGAGTGCAAAGAATCATTGCTGTGATAATTTGATATGCTGATACCTGAACAAAATGCAAACATAGTAAGAGGAATATTTATAGAACTCTGCCCAAAGTGAAATGTCCAGGACCTTAATGACACTTAATGATATTGTCAATAGAGCCTAATGGAGGTTGTGGGGTTTAGTGGACATAATAGTGAAAAAAGGTAACTGGAACATGGCAGAATCTATGCAGCGGACATGGAGGCATTAAGAAGCAGAAGATGTGCACCCAGCAAAGGTGTTAGTGCCCAGAAAGAGCTGTAGAATCTACTGGAAGCAATTCATGCCTGGGGGAAATGGCAGCCCTCACTGGAAATACTTGTACCAAAGAGATGCAATGGTGCCAGAAAAGGGAAATCAGTTTAGAAGAAAAAATAAAAAATGGTGGGTTTTATATGGAAAGTGAACAGCTTGTTCATGAGATCTCCCTGAGAACAGAATTAGGAAAGAGAAAGTGGGGGAAAAGGCTAGTAAAAAATCAGTTATACTTACTTGTTGTCTTTTATATGGACACTTGATACATGTAAACATTTTAATTTGTATTTATATGAAGACATTTCTCTAGAGCAATATGACATCTTGGAAAAAATTTGCCCAGAAGAACTATATTTATAAGATCTTATACAAGTCCCTTTAAGATGACCAGAGCCTAATTTTTCAATCTGATCACCTTAGAAAGGAAAAATCTCCTTCCACAAAGTATTGTAAGAATTAATTGGAGATATGTGAAAGTCCTAAGTAAACTCTAATTTGGCTATAGAACTGTTAGTTTTCATTCTATAGTCTAATGTAATTTCAGAAATTCTTTTCTTTGGATGCTGCCACCTTCTCGAACGCCTGGGGCTCTGGCAAGCCTTCCCCTCCCTGGCTGGGGAAGCAGGAGATAAAGAGAATCCTCTCTCCTCACATTGTTGGCTGGCTTGGTCTGCCCTGAGGCTAAAGGTCTCTTCAGTATTTTGACTATTTCCGAAGGCACTCAAAGAAGATATACTTTAGGGTTCATAGAAAGCACTATATTACCTTATTTTCCAGACTGGCGTGGGCAGAATTTTCTCCCGAGGTAGCAGTTTAAACCCCTACTTTCAACTCCCAAGTGAATCTACACAACTTAGGTATATTAACAAACCTTTTATTATTGTTGAGAATTTTTTTTTAAATTAATTTTTGTTATGTCATTATTTAAATTTAAAAAACATGTATTTATTAGACATATGTGGGATGGTGACCACAGTGGTATAGAAGAAAATACACTAGAATAAAATTTATAAAGATGAGGAGCTTAAACTGGGTTCTATCTCTTCTTCAGTGTGTGATTTTGAACAAATACCTTTACCATGCTGAGCTTTACACATCTTGTAAAATAAATTATTTTATATTTCTAATAAGGAGCTGTGCTATGGGGAACAGATGAATTAAATTGTAAGAATTAATTGGAGATATGTGAAAGATATGGGAAGATTACTGCACAGTGAGTCAAGATCTAAACTTTCCATTTATTATATTTAGAGTTTGGGGCAAGATATTATTTGTCCTTTCTGAATACCAGTTTCCTTATCTGCATAAGTAGGGACATACCCAGTCATTTTTAGAATACACTCTGCTCCATTCTATTTTAACTCTAATGTGAGCATCTGTGGTAGGCAGAATAATGGTGCCCCAAAGATATCCATGTCTTAATCCTCAGAATCTGTGCATATGTACTTTACTTGGCAAAAGTAACTTTATAGACGTGACTAAAGACCTTGAGATGGAGATATTATTCAGGATTATCCAGAGGGGCCCAATTTAATCACATGAGTCCTTAAAATTGAGAAGATGTGATTACAGAAGAAAGGTACAAGCAAAGAAGCAGACCCTCACCTAGAAAATCCCACAGGAAGGAATATAACTCCTCTGACAGCTTGATTTTAGCTCGTTGAGACCTGAGTTAGATTTCTAATCTATAGATCTGTAAGATCATATATTTGTGTTGTTTCAGGCAACCAATTTTTAAGTAATTTGATAAGGCAGCTATAGAAAATGAATACAGAATGCCTGTCACTCATTCTATTAGCATTTGTTTATTTCCAATAGTACTCGTTGCTGTTGAGGACACAATGAGTGATCAGATGTGGCTTTTCTCCCCAAGGATCTTGTATCATCTTGTGCACAACTTAAACTTTCATTTTTAGAAGTCGTACCTTTAGGACTCAATCTTTAAGAATGTGGAGAACTTGAACATGCAAAAATGGGGCCTACATTTTAAGCCACAAAAAAAGTATATGCAAAGGTTCTGAGGCCAAAAAATCATGGCCTGGGTATAAGAAATGGTAAATAAGTAACATTTGGCTTAGTTTGAGCATGAAAAATTGAATGTTAAGCAGCCATTTTACATTATAATGACTATGAGGCAGGATGAGAAATGTTTCCTATTATGCAATGTAAAAAAGCCAAATGTAAAATTATATCTGAGCTGTAACTTCAGCTTTGTAAATTATGTCTGCACATGAGAAAAGGCTGGAAGGAAATACCAACCACAACAACATTTATAAATAGGTAATTTGAGGGTAGAAGCATTCCAGTTAATTCTTTCTCTTTTCTGATTATTATTGTGTGTGCAGTAGTTAGAAATGCATGAGAGTGGTTTGTGGATGGTTGCATTTTGCAGATATGAGGGCTTGAGGTGCATATACATAGTTTAAAAATACAAATAACTTGCACATTAAACTCAGTGGCCATTGTACACACTCTTTAATTTATAGGAACCCTGAAAAACAAAGATACAGATGCAGATTTTTTTTTCCTTTCTCATAACTATTAGCATTTGAAAGGAGGCATAAAGTACATGTACAAGGTGTCCCTGCCTACAGCCAAAGACTCATCTAATAGGTACCCATCTGATAGGAAGGAGAGATTTTTTAGCAGGGTATTGTGATGACAAAGCTTGGCTATCTATAGAAAAAGTGAAATATAGGATATTATTTAAATTAAAGTGATGAACTGCAAAGATTAAATAACATTTGATAGAAGCCAACTTGTGCTCCAGGGACTCCCTTATTAGGCAGTCTTATGATAGAAAGTAAGATATATCCATCTATCCGGAAAGCAATTTATTGCTCATCTCATTGTCTTGCTAACCTCAGCATTCTCTCAAGGTAGTGGGAAGCAGAATTAGTTGCAATAGCATCTGTAGGTCTATCCACCTCTATCTTATTGCCAAGAAGAACTAGATTTCTTTGGTGAAAAAAAAGATGTTGTCAATTGGCATGACTTATTATAAAGCTGCATACTCACTTGGTGCTTTTACTAAATTAGTTTTTTCTAGTCATCAAAATATATGTATGCATTGCTATTTCCTGTAATGCATTTGACTTCCTAGATACTGCAGTCAAACATTAAGTAGAAAGACTTACTTGACGAAATCACTAAATCTTATGTGACAATTAGAAGGGCACTCAGAAATCATTTATCAAACCACCTCACTTTATAGAGTGGGAAACTGAAGACCAGGAAAGGCAGTAGTTTCACAAAACTTCATAGGAAAAGTTAGTGGTAATGTAAGAATGGAAATGCCTCCCCATTCCCTATTTAGTACTATTTCAACATAACATACCACATTGTTGTTGGAAACACAGGCTGAGGTAAAGGATAACAATTAAAAGCATGTCCTAGGATGTTTAAATGAAAAACTGAGTTTGATTTTTGGGAGAATAAACCCATCAGATTTACCTCCCTTTTGGATGGGTAGTAATTAGCATGTTGCTAGATGGTGGAAATGGGGCACTACTGGAGTGTGATATTAGAGTGATGTTGCTCTGACCACATGCACCATCCTTATTTTTCATATTGTGCCTAGAACAACGCACACTGCAAGTCAGTTACTCACAATGTGTATGGAAATGACGCTCTTCTAAAACGACAATAGAAGGAACCATTCAACAGTTACTACTGAAATATCTATTGACATAGAACTACATTGAGCCCAATCAGAAGCCTTGGGGGATTGCTAGAGCACAACAGGTCCTCATACTCCAGAAAACTGAAATCTAGTGTGAAGGAAATGAATAGAATTTCCTAAACAACCACAAATACTACTGAAAAGAACCCACTTAATTGTATGTATATTTGACATAGTGGCTAAAAAAAGGAATTAAAGACAAGGATGCTAATAATGGCTGAAGAGTTACTAATGACTTCAAAGAAAACCTGAGAGTTGAGCTGGGCCTTAAAGAACAGAGAGATTCAGAGTAAGAGTTGGGAAGATAATTTCTTGGCTTTTATTAGGCCACCGTCTTTAACGTCATTGCCTCTTCTTCTCCTTCATGAGCACATAATTCACTGGCCCCTTAAATGTTGGTGTTAACAGGATCTCATTTCTATAGGTCCAATAAATTTCTCATGTCTTTAGTTTGAGTTAGGTAACTGTCATGTTTAACAGAAAGAGTTCTAATGTATCCACTCACTTTGACTCCTTATGTTTTCTAATTTTTTTCTTTTTTTTTTACTTTAAACATGTTTCTGGAGATTTTCACTATTATTTAGGATTTGGCAATTACCTACAAGGTGATTTTCCAATCTATTTTGTGAGTCCATCCTTTATTCCTACACTGTACAACTGTGGTTCTCAACTAAGAGTCATTTTGCTCCTCCCCACCCCCCACAGGGAACATTTGGCAATGTCTAAAGACATTTTTTTTTAATTAATTAATTTATTTTTTAAATATATCTTTATTGATTTCAGAGAGAGGAAAGGAGAGGGAGAGAGAGAGATAGAAACATCAATGATGAGAGAGTCATTGATCGAGCCCGCAACCTGGGCATGTGCCTTGACCGGTAATTGAACCCCATTCGCCTGGATCTCAGGTCAATAGTCAATCGCTGAGCCATGCCCGGCCAGTCGACATTTTTTTTAAAGTATCTTTTTATTGATTTCAGAGAGGGAGAGGAAGGGGGAGGGAGAGAGAGATAGAAACATCAATGATGAGTCATGGATTGGCTGCTTCCTGCACGCCCCTGACTGGGGGTGGAGCCTGCAACCGGGGCATGTGCCTTGACTGGGAATCGAAACTTGATCTCCTGGATCCTAGGCCCATGCTCAATTTTTAGTCTTTTAGTTTTTAAATATGTTTTTATTGATTTCAGAGAGGGGAAGGGAAAGGGAGAGAGAGAGAGAAACATCAATGATGAGAGTCATTTTTAAGCTGCCTCCTGCACACTCCCTACTGGGGATTGAGCCCAAAACTCAGGCATGTGCCCTGACCGGGAATCGAGGCTTGACCTCCTGGTTCACAAGGCCAATGCTCAACCACTGAACCATACCAGCTGGGAAAATGTTCTTAGTCTTTATTTAACAGTTTTATTTTTGTGAAACCACTAACTACTCTATATGATTGCAATATGAGGACTGGGGCAGGTGATATGTTGGTAAACCAGCTCCCTCGAAAGAAAGAAGAAAGAGAGAAAAAGAACAGAAGGAAGGAAGGAAGGAAGGAAGGAAGGAAGGAAGGAAGGAAGGAAGGAAGGAAGGAAGGAAGGAAGGGAGGGAGGGAGGGAGGGAGGGAGGGAGGGAGGGAGGGAGGGAGGGAGGGAGGGAGGAAGGAAGGAAGGAAGGAAGGAAGGAAGGAAGGAAGGAAGGAAGGAAGGAAGGAAGGAAGGAAGGGGGGAGCCACAATTGTAGCATTTGCCCATTTCATTGGTGTAAATACTCCCACCATGGTTAATTTCAAATTGTCAAAGGTTAACATCTGACTCACAAAATTCCTGAACATTTAACAATTGACTTTTACAAGCAAGTACAAGCCTGTGCCAGCATACAACTCTCTAGTTCTGTGAGTAAAGTAGCACTGAAATGGGAATCTCATGATGTGGGATTTTGTTCTGGTCCTAGCATAAATTTACCGTACACTGTAGATTAGCTATTTCATGTCTCTCAAGTTTCAACCCTCTCAGTTGCAGAAATGTGGTGGTTGAATTGATGATCTCCAAGATCTATTACGGCTACAGTAGTCAAAGGTGCCAAACGTTCCCATCATCAATCACAATGACTTTCACTGTGCAAGCATGAAATATCAGTACTATTGGGAAAATAGAATAAAAATTTAAGGTTAAATTACTACAAATACATTTCTTCTTCTATTGGTTTTGTTTATTAAAGATCACATTTTGAGTTAGGCATTCCACTTCTCTGAAGCAACTGTAAATTGGGCTAAAACAGTTCTTCATTTTTGCCAGTTAGTTTATTCCTTCCTCTGTTATGCTTTCTCCACTAAATGAAACATGCCTGTACCATTAACTTTTATATCATTAATCTGTTTCTAAAAACATGCATTTAAAAAAATTTGATCTCTTTATGGAATTTTGGCAATGCAACATGGTTTGATGATGTCACATCTGAGAGATTTCATGAAGTGACAATCTGTATAGGAAGTGGAAAATGTAATTTTTTATGCTGTTTTATCTAAATAGACATATGCTTCTATTCTTTTATGCCATAGCAATTTTCTAGCATCTGTGACATACAGATATTACCCTATGAGTCTGTTTCTATGAAGTGTAACCAAGTCAGAGGAACAAGCCAGCAGTGCTCCTTCTTTCTGGTCAAATGCAAATTTTCTGTTTAAAAGGCAAATTTTTCATTACCAAAAGATGAATGATATAGCATTGAGTTTTATTTTGTTCCTTCATTTTTTAAAGTAGGTAATAATGTGTCAAATAAAAGTATGAAATAGGCCATTTTCCTTGAATGTGGATATAACATTCACAAAAGTTAAAGAGAATTAATTTAACTAAAACTTTCTGCGTCGTGTTAATTTTCTTCATCATTTAGCCTATGAGAGAATCATACCTATGGCATCACGACCAGAGCTGGATGACCCTTTAGGTCTTCTCATTCAAGTTTGTGATTAAGTATAGCGAAAACCTGAGACCCAAAGCTAGCAAATGACTTGACCAAAATTGCACAGGAAGGGTCACCCTGCTCTTTCCACTCTATCCTAGAACATCTTGGAACTCATGGTATCTGCCTTTTCTATTACACAGACATAAAGTAAAAAAGTATTCTCATGCACTTTGCATACCCCACACATATTACTTCTTTTTTACCTATTTACGTTCAAGAGCCACAAATCTCATTCTTTTCTTTTCTGCAAGCTTCATGCCAGTATTTGCTCACAGTCTTCTCTGCTTACTACCATGTAAGTGACTGGTAACAGATAAAAGGATATCCCTCTACAAAGCTTCGTATTTTCATAAATATTCAAGAGACCCTCAGCTATTGTCTAATAAACTTTTTACTGTAGAAAAGTTTTAGATTTACAAAACGTTATGAAGGTAGTAGATACTCCACACCCACTGCACCTTATTGTTAACATCTTACATTCATATTGATCACAATCAATAGAATCAATATTGATAGGTTGTTATTAACTAATGCCTATACTTTATTCAGATTTACTTCATTTTACCTAACTCCCTTTTTCTGTTTCAAAATCCCATCTAAGACAACTCACTACATTTATTCATTATGTCCTCTTAGGTTCCTTTTGGCTAAGATAGTTTCTCAGACTTTGTTTTTGATGACTTCAACATTTTGAGGATAAGTGGTTAGGTATTTTTTAAAATGTTTCTCAATTGGTATTTGTCATGATGTTTTTCTCAAGAGCAGACTGGAGTTATGGGTTTTGGGGAGTGAGACTGGAGAGGTAAAGTGCCGTTCTCATCACATCAGAGCAAGGATAAATCTGACTTATAGCACTGTTGATGTTAAACTTGATCACTTAGCTGGAGGAGTTTGTCAGGTTTCTGTGCAGTACTGTTTGGAAGGAAGTCAGTATGCGCAGCCCACATTTAAAGAAGGAGAGTTATGCTTCACTTTCTTCAAGGCAGAATACCTACATATCTACACAAGTTATTTCGAATTCTTTTGCACAGCAGATTTGTTCATTCACTCTCATTAGTTTATTTTTTCAATCATTTATTTATGGCAGCATGGACTCATGGAGTGTAACTCAACTTGTTTTCTCTCATATCGTTACAGCATTGGCTATTAGTTCTTTCCGTCGGAGCCTGCGTGCCTTTAACATGCTTCCATTATTGTGTATTTTGAGCACTTGTTTATTTTCTGGCGATACCAGACACTTCAACCTTATCTTATGTATTGCCTTCCCTAGTCCCAGAATCAACCATCCCTTGAAGGAGCCCTGGTGTCCTTTATTGGGAAGTTGTATTTTAAAGTGGTATTTAAAACCATTTGAACATTTAAAACTTTGTATTTAAAACCAAAATTTGGGTGTTAATTATCCAGATATCTAAACTGTCTTATAAAGTGGCTGAACCATTGCTACTGGGATATCACTGATTCTAGGCTCTCTCACTGATATACATATAAACCTGTGTATATATACGTATTTATAAGTATTACTATATGTAACCATTTGTGTCTATATTAAAGTAACATCAGTTTATACTCTTTTCTCCAACCTAATCCATTCTCACATGGATTATTCTAGCCTTAGTTATCTGTAACTTCCCACTGTAAGATATATGCACAGTGGTTTCAGAACGGCTAGTCCATCCCATATGGGAAGTGACTTTTGAAGTAGAGTACAGTGCTTATATACAGTTCCTTTCGACTAATTCTCACAGATTGTACTCATTTCTAAAGTTATTTCAGTCAGCACCTTTCCCCAGGCTGCTTCAATGAGGTTATTTCATAAATTTATAGTAATTAGATTTCAGTCACAGTCTGCACTCCATCCTAGGATTTCCTAACCTCATAAATGCTTTATCTTAAATTTCATACATTAATATTCATACTTTATACTGTAAATTTCTATGGGTTTTGACAAGTGCTTAATGCTATGTAACTACCCTTACAGTATCATACAAGCTTTTCCCCATTTTTGCATTGTTGGTTATCTTATTGTTGAATTTTAAGGGTTCTTTGTATATTTTGGATAAAAACTGTTCTTTATCAGCTGTGTTTTTTGCAAATATTTATTCCCAGTCTGTGGCAAGTTTTCTCAATCCCTTGAGAAATGCTTTCACAGAGCAGGAGTTTTAATTTTAATGAAGTCTAGTTTATATATTTTTCTTTCATGAATTATGACTTTGATGTTGTATTTAAAAAAGTGATTCCTAACCCAAGGTCATCTAAGTGTCCTCCTATGTTATCTTCTAGAAGTTTTATAGTTTTGTATTTCACAGTAAATCTGAGATCCATTTTGAGTTAATTTTTGTAGAGGGTGTAAGATCTATATCTAAATTTATTATTATTATTTCTTGCACTTGGATGTCCTCTTGTCCCAGCACCCTTTGTTGAAGAGACTATCTTTGCTACATTGTTTTCCGTTTGTTCTCTTGTTAAAGGTCAGTTGACTATATTGATGGGGTCTGTTTTGGGTCTCTGTTCTGTTCCAACGATCTGTTTGTTCTTTGCCAACACCACACCGTCTTGATTACTGTAGCTTTATAATAGGTCTTGAAGTCAGGTGGTGCCAGTCCTCCAGCGTTGTTCTTCAATATTGTGTTGGCTATCCTGGGTCTTCTGCCCTCCATATAAACTTTAGAATCAGTTCGTTGATCTCTATAAAATAATTTGCTGGGGTTTTGATTGGGGTTGTATTCAATCTACGGATCAAGTTGAGAGTATTTTTCCCCCCTTTTGGTGTGTCTTCTAATTTTTATGGTGAAAGCCAGGTATGTTATATTTGGCAATAGAACGTGAGTTAAAGAGCACTCAAAGTAATCTGTGAAGATTCGCTCACTGAGTACTGTGAGGATTTATTTTAAACTGTCTAGAAGCTGAACTGTGTTTAATGTTTTTGCGATAGGTACCAGTGACTTCAAACGACTCTGGTGTCCTTGGTATTTATTCCACCCTCTCACTTTGTGGTTTTCCTGTGTACTCACCCTCAGGAAGAGTCTGTGTTTCACAGGCCCTTCTGCTGTAAAGCACTATTTCTATACTAGAGCCCTATTGGCGTGGTGGTAAAATATGGGGGTGGGGAGTGTTCTATAACAATTCAATTTAGATTCAAAATTTTAATAAGCCTCTATACCTAGTTGTTACCTTTATAAATGATCTTTTAGCAATAGAGCTTTTCTCTTCCCCCAACTTCTACCCATTTTCCTGGTTGCAAAATTTCCAATCTACTTCCTTGAAAGGTCCATGTGGACAGATTTTCCCACCCTTAATTTGGACAGGAATTCTGGAGGGGATGTGAGTGGAGAGGAATTCTATTTCCAAGCTTGGATACGGTTTCAAAATTGTGCTCAGGCAAAATCATTTTTCCTGGAGGTTATGGAGAAAACTCTGGGTGTAGTTCACAATGGTTCCTTTCCCCCTCCTGCTATCAGGACCATGATGAGATTTTTATGGGATCCTCACAGTGAGAACCTGCTGGGCTTTCTGGAGGGAAAGGCCATGAAAATATGGAGCTCTCATCCCTGAGACCGCAGTGCCCAGGACTTCCTCAGTCTCATGCTAGCCCTCAGTCAACCTCCAGTAATTCATTAAAATGATCATTTCAATGCTCCTACCCACTTAGGTTTCAGTGACTTGGGCTCCAAGTAAGCAGAGCTTGGCAGCTGCAGCTCTCTGGATTTGCTTCTCTCTCCACACCTCAGGGGTAGCAGTTTGCCCGCCACCTCAGTTATCTGATAAACTGAAGAAATTTCATTGATTTTCAGTTTTTCCAGCTCTTTCTTATTGTTGACTTCTAAATGCTTCACATGTCAAAGCTGATCCCAGAAGTTCTACCCCATATGTATATACTTTTAACTTTTGGGCTGGACTCATGGAGCTACTATTTGCGTGTGGGCATGGGCTTCAGGTTATGCCAGTGATCCAGGTTACTGGTCCATTCACACTTAAATTATTATCAGAGTGAAAACAATCTCTCTATGTGTCAGTTTCCACAAGTTAAAAGTGAGAGTTGCAATAGTCTATCGTTAAGGGCCCTACTGGCTCAAACATTAACTCTTAAGATTCAAAATTCTCCTGTTAGGACTCAAAGTCATATAGTAACACACCGTTTCTCTCCGGGGTCTGGTTCCACCCAGACCTCCAGGTCCCTATTCTGGTCCCTCACCGTATCTCATCAGGCTGTCTGCTGGCCTGAAATAACCTCCAGTTCGTGCTCCAAGCTACTTTCTATTGTTTGGGGGTCAAACTATGGTATCACAGGCACAGCTGGAGGAAGCCTGAACGGTCTTCCAGTCCATCTTCCCTTGGGAGACTCCAGGAACCTCTCCCATAAGGACACCACCTGGAAACCAGTCAGTTGCTTTTTCCATCTGTGCCTCTCGTAAATATTTCATGGCTTTACTGCCACCACCGTTAATTACAAGCTATTATTTCTTAAGCTCTTCCTCTGTGTAAAGCAACGTTATTTCATTTATTCTGCATATTGACCCTCTAAGTTATGTAAATATTTCTCTATTTTATTCATGTACCAATTGTCACTTTTAGAGACTAGGTGGCTCACCTTTCCATGGCTTGGATGTGGGTGACCTGAGCTCTTCATTACTAAGTCATATGTGTTTGGGTTTCTGTCTGGCTAAAATGTGTATGTTTAATGATTTTCTACCTTCAACCAGAGAACACCTTTTCATGTGACTTACATTCACATGTCATAACTCCAAAGGTCTGTCAGGTAGAAATGTCACCCTTTGTAATTAAGTAAATAGCATGCTTTTCTACCAGGTATTGCATGATAATACTGAAAAGAAATGTCAAGGGATATAGTGGTGGCCCAGATCTTCTAAGTAGATGTGTGACCTTAAGCAAGTCACACTTTTGTATTGAAAATCACTTTCTAACCTGGCAGGTGTGGTTGAGCATCAACCCATGAACCTGGAGGTCACGGTTAGATTCCAGGTCGGGGCACATGCCTGGTTTGTGGGCTCCATCCCCAGGAGGGAGCGTGCAGGAAGCAGCCAATGGATGATTCTCCCTCATCATTGATGTTTCTCTCTCTCTCTCCCTCTTCCTTCCTCTCTCTGAAATCAATAGAAACATATCTTTTAAAAAAGAAAAAAAAAAAAAAAATACAAACCACTTTCTAGGTACTATTCTATTAGCTCATTTTTCTCTTTCTCAAAAAACTTTTAAGGCATATTGTTAGCGATACAATTTTACAGTTGAGAAAACTGAGATACGGAGAGGTTAAGTAACTTGCCCACGGTACGTACACAACTTGTTAGTGCCATTGCCAGGATGTGAGCTCCAGAGTCTACATTTGTAACTGCTCTGCCATGCTGCCTTTTTATATACCAATTAACTATTCCATAAACCTTTAGAAGAAACCTACTGTGCTGATGTGTTAGGTGCTGGGAACACAGTAAAAAATAAGCCTGGCTCTGGCCAAATGGAGCTCATGGTCTTCTAGACAATTGGCAGTAGAAATGCTCGCTCCACCCCAGACCTACTGAACCCTATGCACATTAAATTTGAGAGGAATTGATTTAGAATGCGAAACAGTAGATTGTGGGCTTTTGTTTCTTCTTCTGGGCTTTGGTTTCTCGACCTGTAAAAGGAAGACAACATTCGTCTGCTCTAATATTCCTCAGTGGTATCCTCTAGGACACACTGCAGACTACTGCAAAGTGGGGGTGACCTGGGAGAGGGATCCAGCCAAACCTACCCCCTGTGGGCTCCAGCGTGTGACAGAGTGAGGGCCTCTGCAGTAGAGATCTAACATTGGTCCTTGGTTTCCATCTGACTCCGCATTTCTGTAGGCGGTTGAGGAGATTAAACTGTGGCCCAGCAAGCCAGGTATCCCCTCCAGACAATTTATATGGTTTTTATATTTATTTAGAGAGCAGGAGGTCTAGCCCAGCTCTTGCTGTATGAGTCAGTGAAATGAGAATTTAAAGGGCTGTTTCATTAATTTTGGAGGAAATTTATTGCTGACAAGAGACTGCATTATGGATGGCCTGAAGACAGCTCTGGCCTTGTGTCCCAGGAGCAGGGCCGAGAGCCCAGCCTCCCTGGCTGGGGCAGTGGCCCCGCAGCGAGGTGAGGGAAGCCCTGGGGAGGGAGGAGGGAGTCCTCCAGGCACCGGGCCAGCCTCTCGCTGCTGCTGCTGCAGTCCCTGAACAGGAAGGACAATTAGAGGTCGCCCAGCTCCTTCCCACGCTGCACAGATGGGGTCCCCAGACACCCCGAGAGGCCAAGCCGTTTACTCACTTATCAAGTCAGAAACCAGGATAGAAATCAGGTAAAGCTGCAGAGCTGCATCTCTTGGTCTTATTCTGCGGAATTTAAACTGCTCCCTCAATGACAGTGACAGGATATGTGTGGGCAGCTTTCTATGTATGTGTTCTGCACTGAACTTTGTTTCTCAAAGAATGACAATAACATTATACTTTTACAGATTTCCAATCATGTGAAATGGGATTTAGCTCCCATACACCTCTTTGAAATGGGAGGACTGGAAAGGGCCTCTTGAGCATTTGAACAGTTTTAGCCATTCGTGATAGGCCAGGCTCTGGGACAGATCATTTGATGCCAACAGCAATTTTGTGACGTGGGTGTTAAAATCTTCATTTAAAAGGCTCAATACAATTAAGGAGGCGCTGTTCAAGGTCTCACAGATAGTGACTAGCAAAGATAACATCCAGGTCTCACAGATAGTCACTAGCAAAGATAAGATTCTTTATCCAGCCGTGCTTTTTTAACCATCTCATGACCCTTTGGAAGTTCAGTTCCAGGATTACAGAATAAGGTTTTGTAAAAGGTTCCCAAACTGGGTTCTTCAAGGTGGGAGGATGGATCTTCCTATTAGGGAGTGGCGACTGCCAAGAAGCTGAGCGGTGACATTAACACTTGCGAACTTGGTCAGCTCTGGAAACACACACACAGCCCACAGTGACCTGCAGCGCAGGCTGAGAACGAGTGTGGGCGGAGAGGGTAGACTGAGCCAACGCGGATGGTGACAGAAGCGAGTGCCTTAGTTCCAGCTTCCTTTTTCCAGGACAGAACATGTCAGCACAGACGAGAAATGGGCTGACAGGAGAATAAAGGTCTGATCTTTCATATATGTACAGATCACTTTCTGATTTTAAGACTGTGCTGAATAGATCATTTAAAGTGAGCAATTTGCCTACTCTGTGACCTTAAGGTTCCTAAGATAACTGCATCTGGAACAAATCGTAGACCTCCCTAGACCACCAGATTCACCCCCTGATTTGGAACATGGGGATGGAGCCCAGAGAAAAAGGAAACATTGCAAAAGCTAGTGGCAGAAACAAGATTTAGATTCATGTCTCTATTAACCACGGCAGTGTTCTCTCTACCACACCAAGTGGTTTTCTTTTCATTATTTATATGCCTGTATGTTATATATTTACATATATATACAATGTACACATTGTTTGTATGATGTATACATGCATCATACATACATATGTATGTATATTTACACACACATTTATTCCATGAACTATGGGGACCAATGACCTACCTTGAATGTGATGAAAACAAAGCTACTGAACGTACTCTATAAATGCCTGCCTATTGGAACTTTAATTAGAAAAGTTAAAACGATGCTAGTAAATGGAGCTGTGCTCAGAGTACAGCCGTGCCTGTTCTTTCCGGTTAAGGATTTTACCCAAGCATATTTTAAAGTAGGAGATAGTTAGATTTTGGAAGTTAAAGGTCAGAGAACAGGAGTGGACAAGTATCAGCCCTTAGAAATCTTAAGTGTTTTAGGAAAAGTAGACTGGTCAGAATTGGACATTGGTTAACAACAACTAAATTGTGATAGGGTTATTTAGTAAGAAAACACCTGGACAACCTGCTATAGTCACGGGGAAGGGGGCAGGGGGAGCCTCTCAGTGGGAGTCAGAAGACTAAGGACCTTTTTCCATAATTGGCTTCCATAAAGCATGTGCCTCAGGAGGGCCCCTGTGTAACTATCTGTAAAATGAAGAAGATGGTGTTCATTATTTTAAGAGCCAATGTACCTACTTCTGTTGTAGTTATTTCAAGCTAAATTGTTTTCAGTGTGTATTTAGTCATCTTTTATTAAATGTTTATTGACTATTATTGGGTGGGAGGTATTATTCTAGGTCATGGGACACTGTTGTGAATAGGACATGCAATTCCTTCAGGAACACGAAATATCAGGATGTTCTTAATTGTTGTGCTTTTACATGTTTACTTTGTTCTAGATATTAACAGATTGTCCTTTTATCCAAAGTCAGACACTGGACAGTAAATCTATATGACTTATAGGAATTCAGATTAAGCAACATGAAAATGGAAGAGCACTAGATCCCAGGCCATGATGGAAAATATAATAGAAGAGGATAGTTAATTGATTAAATGAGAGGAGGGGAGTAAGCATAAAGTAAAGACCTACAAGAGCCCAACATATCCAAATAGTAAAATGAGATGGTATAAAGCCAGGCCAGTGTTCCTCAGAGTGTGGCTCATAGATCATCCACTTTAGAATTACTGTGGGCTGGTTGGAATGCAGGTTATAGGGTTTCAACTTCATTTCTTTGGAATTAGAGCCTAGAAACGGGGGTAGATACCTGCTTGGTATCAAATAACAACTACTCTAGCTATTTCTTATGCACGCTAAAGCCTGAAAACCACTGGACTAGGTAATTGTACACATTGCAAATAATTAGAAAGAGAAATGACATTTTGCAGAATTTAATGAGTAAAGCATTGGTGAGTTATTTCTGAAATTCAGAAATCCAACTTTATAATAAGCAGCAGAGCATCCATAAATTTTCTACTTTTAATTTGTAGAGCAAGTATCGATTGGAATACACACACAATTTATGTTGCTCTGATTTATGCCTTGCTATGAGAAACTATTAGAAATAAACTCCCTGACCTCCATTTTTCCATTCTTTTTAAAAAAATTGTCTTTGTAACAGTGGAGAGACAAGAGAAGTTAAAATAAGAGAATACCGAGAGACAGAAAGGAAGGTAATTATTTTGCCTGAATATTAAATTATATCTGTTTAAGTATTACATGTAGAGTTTTATTTCATGTGGCTCTAATTATTAATATCAAAATTGTCCTATTGTGCTTGGAGAAATATATTGAAAATGAGTAGAAAAATATTTCAAATTGAATTTTCTATAAACATACATATATACTGTGAAAGAATAAATAGACACTAAAAAAGAAATTAATTTTTAAAACAATTTCCTTTAATGAGCTTGGAAAGGCTTGCTTTTTGCTCATGACTTAGGCAAGCAGTTCCTTATTCCTTCACTAGGTGGTGCTATAAATGTAACTCTTCCTTACTCACTGAAATATGATACCTTTGGTACCTCACATTGTGGATAATTGCAAGTTTAGTGGCCAAACACTCTGTTTTATAGTTACTTGCCAGTTAACAGTAAAGTGTTAGCGGCTTTCTAGTCACTAGTTATTGACTATGAGAGAATGTATAGAGAAATAACATGGAGAAAAATATGAAATCTACTTTGCTCTCGAGGCAGGGAGTGCAATCCTCACTCTATAGTTGCCTATTGATCTTGCTGTGACCAATCTCTACTTAAAATTCCCACAGACCCAATATTGTGATAAAAACGTGAGAACAGAAAATTCTCACTGTGTTTGATTCATCAGAACTAAGGTCAGTTTTTTTCCTTTTTTTATTTTCCCTTATAACTTGGAATTCTATAACTTAAAAGAAATGCTGAAATCTGTAGACACTGAAGGCTAATATTGTGTTAGATCTTTAGTGCTTTGGGAATTTGTGTTTTTATGTATAGTTAAATTGTTTTGAATAGTATATGATTAATTATATTTTTTGCCTTTGAATATGTTCAATGTAATTATCTTAAATACATTTGAAGTAGTCCTCTCAGAAAATATGTTTATTCTACTTATATAAATTGTCTGTAGGAAAACATTTGCTATTATTTGCAGTCTAAGGTATAATAAATTCTAGAGAGGAGTCCGAATTAATGAGATTTATTTCATTAACTTGTTTTTTCCCCTCCACCCTCCAAATTGTTATTTTTGTTTCTATTTTGCTTTCTTTGACCTTAATCTTGGAAAAATTCATTAGCTTTGGGAATCTTTTCATTTTGTGATGGTGGTAAGTGATGAAGAAGTACCATTTTCATCCCGATTTTGTGTTAGGATTCATATAGTCCTAACACATCTATACCCATGTGGTGTTGTGCTCAATAATCCAGAACTTGACTTTAGCAACTGGAGTATAAATAAAACTTAAGCAGTAGAGGAATGTTTAGGAATGGAAAGCAATTTAGAAATAATATAGTTGCCCGGCTGGCGTGGCTCAGTAGTTGAGCATCGAGCTATGATCCAGGAGATCTTGGTTCAATTCTTGGTCAGGGCACATGCTCGGGTTGCGGGCTCTCCCCAGGGGGAGTGTGCAGGAGGCAGCCGATCAATGACTCTCTCATCATTGATGTTTCTACCTCTCTCTCCTTCTCCCTTCCTCTCTATGAAATCAATAAAGACATATTTTAAAAAATAGAAATAATGTAGTTGATTGACTTTTGTGATAAAATAAAAAATATATATATATTTGGACTTTGTCCCTGGTTCCTGGCACAGAGTTCTTAGAACCATTGGAATTCCATGAGTGACAGGAGCATCTTGTTATTCATAATGAGCCTCCTTTGACCATGGCTGAGTTTATGCTAACTCGGTGACTGGGGGAAAGGCGAGGTAAGTAATATTAGGATGGGGCTGGCTGCCAAAAGAAAAACCATCATTAGAGGATTAGAATTTTTAGCCCCACCCCCAAACTCCTAGGAAGGAAGAGGGGCTAAAGAATGAGTTTAATCAGCAATGGCCAATAATTTAATCAATCCTGTCTATGTAATAAAACTTTGATAAAAACTCTGAAACAGCATGGTTAAGGGAACTTCCAGTTTGGTGAACACATCGATGTGCTGGGAAGAGGGTATGCCCAAGGAGGGCATGGAGGTTCTGCACATCCCACTGCTCCAGTACCTGCCCTATGCATCTCTTCCATTTGGCAGGGCCTGCACTGAACCTTTATAATAAAACTGCAATTGTTAAGTATAGTGCTTTCCTGAGACTTATGAGTAAGTTTAATATATTTTTGAACCTGAGAGATACATTGTGACCCCCAACCCTCAAATGTATAGTTGGATGAAGTACAAGTAGGCTGGGGACTCATTTGTGGTTGGCATCTGAAGTGGAGGCAGTTTTATAGGACCGAGCCCTTCACCTTGGAGTCTGCACTAACTCTGATAGGTAGTATCAGAACTGAGTTAAATTATAGGGCATTCAGTTGGTGTTGGAGACTTGGAGAATTGTTTGTTGTTGGAAAATCAAACATCCTTTTTTCAGTCTTCTCAGTACTGATGGGAAGTTCAAAACCAAGACATGGTAAGTGACCTACCTAAAATCATGCAGCAAACTACACTGGAAGGTGGAGTGACCCAGGCCTCCTGACTATAACTGGTGATATTTTCTGTACAACACTGCACTTCTAAGACACATTTGTTTATGTGTCTGCTTTTGATCCACTGGTAGAGGCCATTCTTCTGCAGGGGATAAGAGTTAGAATGCTTGGGAAATTTACAAGGGGATAGGACTTACCTATACTTTTTAAACCACCTACCACAACAGAAGACTGAGACAATCAAATGATTATTCTGAATCTCCAAAATATCAGTAGATTGCCTAAGATTTTCAGAGACTTCCATTGAGTTCTAATTTGGGGAGGGGGGGATTTCTCTCATAAGAAAGGCAAGTGTTTAAGAAGAGAAAAGAAGAATTTGGTCAAATTAACTTCCTCAAGGTGAAGAGCTATGAGAAGTGGGCCAAGGTTGGATTCTTGGGCTCTTGACCTCTACAGCAACACTGCCTCGCAGGATCACAGGAGGCCACTGTAATTCATGCCATAGCAGTTACTGAGTCAGCTATGCTTTGTGTGGTGGAGGCGAGAAAGATAAATAAGAGGTAGTCTCATTTTTCAAATGGTTTATTGTCTAGTGTAGGCAGCAGGCAAATAAAAGTAGAGTATGGTAGAGTGTGGTGATGAGTAGCAGGTTCAGAGTATCGCAGCAGCAGGGTGACGGCAACACTGCGCCCGTTATGATTCCAGCCACCAGCAGCTGTCACCTCAACGACTATCTTCACTTTCTATTTCCTTTCCCTTCTTTGCTCCACCTGGCTCTGCACTGTCATCCTCTTCACAAAAATTGGAATCATTTTTTAAAATGCAAATTAGATCATGTCAGTCCTCTACTTCAAGTCCTCTAAAGACTTCTCACTACTGAACTTAGCATCAAACTCAACTACCTTTCCAGGGCCCACAATCCCCTACAACATCTGACCGCTGCCTAGTATTCCAGCTTTTCACATGATCGCTTTCTACTCTAGTCACTGTCCTCCAGCCACGTTGGCTTTCTTTGTACCAATTTCCTTCTCAGGACCTCTATCCCAGGAACATTCTGGACCATTGGCTTAGAATGCTTTGGGGTCATGTTCTCTCTCTCTCTCTCTCTCTCTCTGTCTCTCTCTCTCTCATCTATGTATTTTTGTCATAGGTCGAAACTCAAATCTCCCTTTTTCAGAGAACTCTTCCATGATGACTTTAATTACAGCACCCCCCCAAACTTGCCAGTCCCCTATCACATATTGGTATTGGGTCTTGTTTAGAACACTTAGCATTCTCTAAAATTATCTGGTTTGTTTATGTTTATTTTTCCCTCTCCTCCTGCACTATACACATTGGTCTCTGCTCCCTCTACTAAAATATAAATTTCATATGATCTGAGGACAATGCATATGGTATTGACAGTTATATCCCAGTGTTTAAAGTATTGCTTGGCACATAGTAAGCACTTTACATTTACTTTATAAATATATACAATTTTCATAGGAAGGAAAGGTGACAGTTTCAATTAGGAGGTGATATTTTGAGAATGAAGCTCCAGCCAAAGAGGCTCCAAGAAAAGGAAAGGCCCTGTTTTGTATATTGAATCTAGAATCACAGATACTTAAGGAATTATTCATCCAACTCCCAACTCTGGGACAGAAATCCTTTTTTTTTCTGGTGAATATGCTACATAAGTAGAAAATATATTTTTCACTTAAGCTTCTCATTATTTTACTTCCTTCTGCTTGAGATGTAAACTATACAGTTGGTACAAATAGGACATATACGAAGTCTTTAAAAGAATCATTGCTGATTTCACAAGTAAACCTGCTTTACAGAGCAGTGGGGAAGTGATGCTCTATTCTACTCCTGGTTGCCCTCTCCCATCTCCCTGAGTCCCCTCCCTTCCACCTCTGTATTTCCTTCTCCCTCCCTGGGCTCTGCTGGCCAGTGACACCTAGAGGCTGACCCTGCTGGCAGCTTTCAGGGACTCTGCCTTTGTTGCTGTTATTGAGGAGACCACACACTGCAATTGTACCTGCCAGGTCACCTAAGCTAAAGCTAAATAGAGGTAGAGGCTATTATTCAAGCAATCCAAGTGAAATAAAGTGCTTTATTGCCAGACAGTTTTGCTTCTTTCACTGCTTTGTTCAGGCTACGGGGACATTTTGAACTGAGTTTCTGAGTGAGCCCAAGGTACCTTTGTGAAACTACCGGCTGTTCTTCCATTTTCTCTTATGCCATCTGTGACTCAGTAAAAGAACTGTCCCTAGGAGTATGTGGGGTGGGAGTGAGGATGATACAGAAGCACTTACTGCACCAAGCTGCCCATAGTCTGACCTTGCATTAATGAAGGCAGTTTTATTCCTGTAGAAAAGCACTGTGGCGTTCACTCTGAAGTGTATTGGTAGGAAAACACTGGGACATCTTTTCCATGTTTTATAAAGGGTGCTCTATGTTACTTTAATTTCTTTGAAGCAACATTTATTGGGTACTTGTTATCAAAATCCTATGCTATGAGGGATATAGAGATGAGTAATTGAATATAGAAGGGATATGCAGGATGTGGAGAGAGAGAAAAAGAGAGAGAGAGAATAACAGTGTTTTAAGTAACGTCCTATGAGGAATTTAAAGGGGGTTAAGATCTCATAAGATCTCAACATGGTGGTGGTTGTAAAATAAGAATCAGCTTCAGGCTGGCAGATTCATTTGAGATGGGTCTTGAATGATCGGCTGAAGTTAAATAGGATAACCCGGGGTTAGGAAAGTCATTTTAGCCTTAAGGTAATGGCTAAAAGTTAGAAAATTTGGTGCATGTTCAGAAAATCGAATAGGGTTGTTTGGCTGAAATGTGTGGTATCAGTTCAGGGTTATGTGAGGGGAAAGTAGAGATAGAAATGAGATATTGTGGAGCTTTTTAAATGGCAAGGAAATGACTATCTTATAGATAATGGGTAAGCCAGGAACTTTTGAGTGGGTAGCTGATGTGTTCAGGAGTAGTTCTAAACAGATTAATTTAGGAAACTGGGCAGGCTACCCAGATACAGAGCAGCCAGGACAGGGACAGTGAGACCTCACGGAGTGTTTGTGTTGGGTCCCACTGTGGTGCTGGGCACAGCATCTAAAGGAGACTGGATCGGGTGGACCCACTGTCATTGAGAGGTCCTATGTCCAGGCTGCTCAACTTACGGTAATTAGAGAGGGAAGAGGGAGATGATGACATCATCGCCAGAAAGGGAGAAATCACAGAAGGTGCTAATTTGAGGATAAAATGGCAGGTCCACAGAAAACAGAGACCACTGGTAACTTGCTGGTGGTGTTGACCGCCTTTAATGACATGTCCTCATGCCCTCAGCTTAGTTCCTACTGTAGCACATGTGGTGAATATAGTGAGAAAATGTCTTGGTGGCGAAGTTCATTGTCTGTTCTACCCTCCAGGCAGGTCTCAGTACTAAGGAAGCTGGCATAATAAAATGCATGGTCTTTAAAGTCATGGGCCTGAGTGCATCTATGATCTTCTACTTAGGTATGGTGTGACCGTGAGAAAATTAAGGAAAATAAGTGTATGAACCAAGGCTCTTAGACGGAGTTCACTACATATAATGTCTTTTTCCGTTTATTTCATAATATACTTTAGACCTCAGTTGTAAGTACCACAGACTTTCAGTGGAATGAATATATATATATTATATATATATAATTTTAGCCAACCTTACATTGCAGATGGGTTAATTTTCCTGAATTTTGCCTCAAGAAGTATGTATTTGAAATGCCAAGATGGTCTTGCCATAAGACTATCTTTCCTAGAGCAGCCTGATAGGTGGTAACTAGTTTCACCAATTATCAACTATGTCAGAAAGCATTGCCTAATTCATGTACCTAAAGAAATCAAAGTTAATGAAAATCAGACATTCACCAAAACTCAAAACACTTCATAGTAGCCCCTGTTGTTGGAATTTGGGGAGAACATGTGGATTGGAGCAGCTGGAATGTGGTGCACAAATATTACTGAATTGTAGTCTGATCTTGCCATATATGGACATTGGGATCACAATTTAAGGAAAAAACTGCTGTATAGAGACAGCAGGGTTAAATAGGTGCTTGTTCATATGAGAATTATCCATATCTGAGACTGATTTGTTAAAAGAAGAATAGTTTTATGTGTTAGACACCTAAAGCTTTATCACATCAGTGTCGTAATTTAAGACTAAGAGTAAGATTTACATCTTATAAATTCTGGCTTTATTGAGTGGAGACTTTTCTAACTATCGGAGCTCTCCAGACTCGGAATGAAATGTCTAAGGAAATATTGACTCATTTTGTCAAGGTGGCTAAGCAAAACCATTTACTGGTTTGGCTGTAAAAGAAAGTTGTATATTTACTAGAAAAAAGACACACAGGTTTCTAAGGACATTTTCATAAACTGTTTGAGGAAACAGAGTTATTCACAAAACTTTAAGAACCAGAAAAGGCCAGTACCTGGATTACCTTAATCTGTCTAGGCTTAAATTTACCTTTAAACTTCAAGTAGAAAAATTGTTTAAGTATTATGGTTTAACAGCTTCAGGAGATAGTCAATGAAATTACCTACCGTTAAGTTAATAAACAACAATACATCTACTTTATGTCAATTAATTCAACTTGCTTAGCATTCTTCTGTCTCATTAAATATAAATTAAATGCATTGTTGGGAAGCTAAACTGAGAGCATTTTCCAGAATTTATACAAAGCATGCATACAAAATATGTTAATGTCAGCTGGAGACAGAGCATCTCAATACTGTGATGTTTAGCAAAAAAAAAATGTTGCTATGTTAGTGAGAAAAAAACAGAATGAAAGACAATTAGCCATACCTATTAAATGCATATTTTGCTGTTCTGTAAAAAAAAGAAATCAAAGGCATGGATGGCATTGTCATGGCAACAATGAAATTTTTCCATCTATAATCACTACATGCGGATTTAGTAACATTGATTTCATTTCACCTATTTCTGGGTCTATAGTTCAGTGTATTTCTGCCTGGTTAGTTCAAAGATTTTTAATGTAGGGTTACAAAGAAATAAATTGAAGGTGCACTTGAAAAGCTAAAATGCATGCTACAACTAAAAACGTAATGGCTAATGTTCAGAAAAAGGAAGGACCATAAACACATCTATTCCATTTATTTCTAAAGCTTGACGTTTAAGTGAGAGGTTTTGCCTTGGATATGGCATTTAGTGACCATAAATAACTGTGGTCTGTTAGGAATTCATTAGGGCTCTAATTTGGTACTAAGGACCCAGTGTCTTCCAAATAGTCAGATATTGACTTCTCTAACATACGTATGAATTTTTTAAAAATAAAGAAACAGGCTTTGGAAAGTTTCCCTTTGCTTGATCTGAAGAGTCACTCAGGAGTCCCTGCGTTGTCACTACTATGATTCTCCTTTCTTCCCCCCTGGTTTTCCAAGAGTTTGGGAACAAAACTGATAGCAGTGCATAGTTCCAGCTTTCCTCATAAACATTCCTTTAACTTATAGAAACAGAAAGATTATTTTCTTCAGAAATTTTGAGAATTCTTCATCTAAAGAATAAAAGGATTACATTTAGTATTGTCTTTTCATGTTGAACACGTTATTCAGAAGGTTTTAGAAACATGTGTTGATGTAACAGGTAAGAAGTACTTTAACTTTGATAGTGAAGGTATATAGTTTCATTTGGGGTTCTTATCATTTTAAGAATATTACAGTTATAGCATATTTCACAGATCTAGAACAAACATTTTGAAAATCTATATGGAACCCCAAAAGACCCCGAATAGCTGCAGCCATCTTGAGAAAAAAGAACAGAGTGGGAGGGATCACATTACCAGACTTCAAACTGTATTACAAAGCCACTGTAATCAAAACGGCCTGGTATTGGTACAACAACAGGCATATAGATCAATGGAACAGAACAGAGACCCCAGCAATAGACCCACGCCCTTATGGTCAGTTAATATGTGACAAAGGAGGCAAGAGTATCCAGTGGAATAAAGGCAGTCTCTTCAATACATGATGCTGGGAAAATAAGACAGATACATGCAAAAGAATGAAACTAGACCACCAACTTTCACCATACACAAAAATAAACTCCAAATGGATAAAAAACTTAAAGGTAAGTCACGAAACCATAAAAATCCTGGAAGAAAACATAGGCAGTAAAGTCACAGACATCCCACATAGTGGACTTTTCACTGATACATCTCCTAGGGAAAGAGAAACAAAAGAAAAAATAAACATATGGGACTACATCAAACTAAAAAGCTTCTGCACAGCAAAAGAAAACAGCCTCAAAATACAAAGGAACCCCAAGGTCTGGGAAAACATATTTGCCAAGGATGTACCTGATAAGGGGCTAATTTCCAAAGTGTACAAAGAACTCATAGCACTCAGCAAGAGGAAGACAAACAACCCAATTAAGAGATGGGCAAAGGACCTGAATAGACACTTCTCCAAAGAGGACATATGGATGGCCAAGAGATACATGAGAAAATGCTCAACACTGCTAATCATCAGAGAGATGCAAATTAAAACCACAATGAGGTATCACTTCACACCTGTCAGAATGACTCCATCAACAAATCAACAAATGACATGTGCTGGCGAGAATGTGGAGAAAGGGGAGCCCTAGTACACTGCTGGTGGGAATGCAGACTGGTGCAGCCACTATGGAAAACAGTATGGAAGTTCCTCAAAAAATTAAGAATAGAGCTGCCTTTTGACCCAATGATTCCACTCCTAGGAATGTATCCTAAGAATCCTGAAACATTAATCAGAAAGAATATATGCACCCCTATGTTCATAGCAGCACAGTTTACAATAACTAAGATCTGGAAACAGCCTAAGTGCCCATCAGTAGATCAGTGGAAAAAAACCTGTGGGACATTTACACCATGGAATACTATGCAGCTGTAAAGAAGAAGAATCTCGTACCCTTTGGGACAGTATGGATGGACCTGGAGAATATTATGCTAAGTGAAATAAGCCAGGCAGAGAAAAACAAATAGCACATGATCTCGCTTATATGTGGAATCTAAAGAACTTAATAAACTGAGGAACAGAATAGATTCAATGACATGGAAGCATAGATCAGACTGATGAATGTCAGAAGGATGGAGGAGGGTGGGTGGGTGGAGTGGGAGAGATTTACCAAAGAATTTATATGCATATATGCACAACCCAAGGTCATGGACAATGGTTGGGAGAGGGACTGGGGAGGGGGTGGGATAGGGTGGAATGGGTTATTGGGGAGAAAAAGGGACATCTGTAATATTTTAAACAAAAATAAAATTTAAAAAAAGAGTATTACAGTTATGAATAGGTTATCATCATTAAGAGTTAATAGAATCTCTGGGATTAAAAATAGATCCCCCAATTTGCCTTAGTGTTATAAATATTACAAACATTCTTTAATTTAGATCAACTAGAATTGTCAGGTGATAATGACCATACCAATTTGAATGATTAGATGACATTCCCTTGGTCTTATGGTGTAAAAGGATTGTTACTCATCTATTTTCTAAATTAAAGTTAAGACCTGAATATCAAAAGGAAAACCAAGCAATGAATCAGGATAGATGGTAATACAGTTCAGAGATTGGACTTCTCTTCTGAGGGTATGGTCATGTCTTTGCAATTATTTTTCCTATATATAGAATTACTATGGATTTAGGTAGACATATGTGAATAATTTAAGTAGTACTAGATAAGAAATAGCTATAATATGCATCATTAAGTGATCTCACGTCTCCCTTTCTTTCTCCTTCATTTCACTTTGAAAGTAGAGGGGAAGATGAACCAACATTAGGAAGCGACCACAGTGAAGGTTAAGATCAGCAGCTTAGAAGAAGAGTATTTTGTCAATAAGTTAGGAGTTTTCTTTTATATAAAGCAGAACAATTTTAAACAGGAAACTCAGGAGAATGTATCTTTTTGTATCAACCTCTCTGAAGAGAAAATTAGAGCCTACAGACCAAAAGCAGCCACATAGAAATATAACAAAAATTACCAAGTTCCTCATGGAGAAAGGCCAACACCAGAGGTTGGTTCCCATTCTGTTCAATGTAGGTTGTGTAAATCCCCTTCACATTTCTGATTCTTCAGGTCCCTAGCTATCAAAGGGCTTGATTGGAAAGGAAAATTTCAATATTCCTTGAATCTCTGGCATTCTACAGGAAAGCCAGCCAATATGATGAATGTTTTTGTTTTTTTTTAACTTCTTTGTTTTCTTTCCTTTTATTTATAGGAGTTCACTTGTATTGTATTTTACAAAGGTATCTGTCTTTCATGGGAAACTTTTAAAAATGCTGGCTGCACTATCGACCCTTTGAGAAGCACTATTCTAGAGGGTGATAACAATGGACCAAAGCCACTTGGCGTTCGTGTAAATTGAAGTACAGTCATTTCTTATTAGAGTCTTTTAGGCTCCCCAGAGCCTGGAATGTCATATGGCACCTTCCATGGGTGACTTGTAGTTTGGTCTTTGGTAGTACCCACCTACCCCTTTTTCTTGGATGCCAAGCTCCTCAAAGGCAGGGCCATCTTGAAATGTTTCCCTTTTAGTAGTGTTATTTAATCATTAATGATAACCAACTTGGTGCAAGAATCCCTTCTTATTGGCATATTAGATATTCCCCTTACCTAGAAAAATTCAAGAATGATGAAGAATGGCAATATATAGTGCCAGACAATGAGGCAAAGACAAGTCATTTAAATTCTCTAGAGGGGAGAAGATGCACTTCCATATCCACGTAACAGATGTTCAGTTGCTCTCCTTTGTCCTCTGGCTTTGATGAGAGTTGCATGGTGTCTAAATTTAAACTTCCAATGTGTTGTTTACTTAACTTCTAAAGTAGGAGGAAGTTATCACTCCCATCACAAAAACATTTTAAGGATCAGCTTGTATAGTGCAAGACTCTAAAATATGTTGCATGGAAATACTGTTATTTTGAATATTTTATTGCTATTATTTACTCAGTAAGTTATTATTTTCCTCCCCATTTTATGGATAGAGGAATAGAGATAATGAATAAGAGAGAACTGGAGTAGATAATACTGCAGATAAGGAAGCTGAGAAGGTCCAGAGGAAGGAGGTAACTTGCCTGAGGTTGCCCAGAAAGTTAGTAATAGAACTGACACTAACAATGAGGTGGCCTGGTCCCAGAGCTAATGTTCTTTGATATATTACCCTATTCCCCTGAAGTTTTTCAAGCCTCTACTTGATGTGCTGTGTCTAGTGCTTACATTGCCCTTTTCTCAGAAATAGATCAATTTTGAGAATTAAAAGAATGATTCCACCTATTATCAAAATTGGAGAGGTTTATTTTTGATACAAGACCTAAGGACGGCTATGTAGATGAAAGACATCACCATATCATGCTATAGATGAGCAGAATCAGTGTGGAAGATGTGTCTTCAAAAAATAATTATTATCTGTTACAAAGTGCTTATTTTATGCCAGCATCATTTCAGTTCCTTTACCTATTTTAACTTATTAAATCCTTACAACAATCTATGCTAGTTACTATCACCATTATCCCTACTTTGCAAATAAGGAAACTCTTGCCACAGAGGAAAAGTAACTTGCTGAAGGTCACACAGTTGGCAAGAACTTAAACTAGGATTTGAACCAGGTGTTCTGGCTCCACTGTCTGTGATCCTCCACACTATTCCCTACTGTCTCTCAAAAAAAGCTGTTTCATCTTCTTTCTTTGCTGGAGAACTTTCAAAATACAAAAAAGTGCAAAGAACATAAAGTTCATCCTAGATTTTACCACCTAGAGATAATCACTGTTAATAATATGGATATTAATTGTTGTTGTTCAACAGCACATCAAATGAAATAAAAATATTCTGTTATATGTTTCAGCGGCCATGTAATCCAATGCTTGAAGTTCCGTTGGATGTTACGATATGTCCAGGGGTAGGTTGCCTCAGAATATTCTGTGCCCTATCAAACAAAGAGCTGTTGTTTGAAGGTTTACTTCCTATAACCTTAGCACAACACTGGGTGTGCTCTGGCCCCTGTGGCATGGTGACAATACATGGATTAAAATGGGCCTTCTTAAATGAAGTGCTCCCCTCTAGACAGATGGAAGCTTCCTATGTATCTGGCCCACCTCCAACCATTACCTAGGATAGAGGCAGGTGGGGGTTGGTACATCAGAGCTGGTGACACTCCCTAAATTAATGTCTTATATTTATAACCATAAAATTCTGTAGAATTCATGATGAATTCTACACAAACGAGGATAATTTATTGTGTTCTTTAATTTTCTTTTTGTACCTCAGAAAATAATGCAATGCAAATATGCATAATCTTGTGACAGATAGGAAGGGGGGGAGTGCTGTTTTCAAATGCCAAAACCACTTGGCATCCTAGAAAATGCATTTGGCCTAAATATTACAAATCAGTTTTCTTTGCTGCACTTTGATATTTCTGATTCACACATTGCCTTTTACTGGTTTATTATACAAGCTATTTTCAAGGAGATATTGTTTAATTCTAAGGAGTAAATTACTTGTGTGTTTATTTGTGTGTGTGTATTCTAATATAATTATTTTCATTTTAGCTTCTAGTGAATTTCTAAAAAATCTTGGGGATAAAATCTTTTGTTTTTAATTATTTGCACATAGACAAAATGTATGATATTTATTCTCCAATTAAATCATGATTTCTGTAGCCAAGCAATGATGTAATCATTGTGATTACAGTAAAAAAAGAAAAAGTAGATAAAGTAACTGCAGATTTAATAAAATAATTCTAAATGGCAATTCTGGCAAGATAAAAGTGCAAAAATTCCAGTTATTAAAATGTTTTTTGAGTGGGCTAGAGCTCGTGCTGGAAGCTGGGAAGAAACAGACTTCCAAGAGGTATGGATTCACCCTCATGGACCTTAGGTACTAGCTGGGTAATGTAAAGTAAGCAAACAGGAGTGAGAACTAATTTCATAAACTGAGATACATGCAAAACAGTAGAGTAGTCTATGTATAAGTCATACTTCACTGCTATTTAATTTTCATTTTTATTATTGACTTCAGTTTGTGGAAGGACCTCAAAGATTTTTATGATATAGAACTAGCCTTTCCATTCAGGGGACTGGAGAAATTCCGGCTCTAACAAATCGAGTCACTTGGCCCTATTATTAATGAAGAGAAGAAAAGTTCTTGAGATTTAGGCCTTAAGTTCTCATTCACCCTTTACATCTTCTGCCATTCTAAGTAACATGCTCCATTTGTCACAAAATCTCAAGGTTGCAATCCATCCTTCTTGACACCCTTGGTGTCACTTGACACTTCTTGGTGGAGGGAAGCATTAATGCATGACTCTAAATCAGGGCAATAGGACCATTTCTTATTACTTGAAGATGAAGGGCCATATAACCTTGATATGCCTTAGAGACATTTTTCCTCTGGAGAGCTATAAGAAGAGACTCGGCAGCCTTTTAATTTAGGCACAGAAAACCCCCCTGGAAGATGGGGAAATAAAACTAGCTGGAAGACATTCAAAGCACCTTTCAACCTTGAGTGGCTATGATTTCCTGAGGCCTCCCCCATTGTTATAATTCTGTGAGTTTAAGAATTCTGTGAGAATAGAATACTAGGACGTAAGTAGAGGCAGAATTTTTTTTTTTTCTCGTCAAATCTTCAGGAAAAGAAATCTCTTAGAAAACAATATAGTTTCTTGACAACATTATTTGTCAATGCTTATGACACATAATACTCTCTTGGACAGCAAAGATCACATTCCAATTCTAAAGATGATACAACTAGAACAGAACTTCAGCTGACACTGTTTGATAATCCTGCCCAAACAGTACTGGGCACCAATAAAGCTCTGACTTGGGTGAAGAAGACAAAAGCAATAACTGAATTCTTTAGCTACCTTTCTTAAGGCTGACCATCCACTTACTTTTGTACAGACACCCTGCATGTGAGCCAATCATTTTTCTTGATGATGACTTATGCCATCTTCTTTCCTCACTCCCATAATATTTATTCTTATCAAAATCTTATCTTTAAGACATTTTAAAATGTCATCTTTTAATGTCTATTTTGGTTGGGATTCAAACTCCTTTCACTTGAGCCTCTAAAGTACTTGGTCTTGGTGCATTTCATACACTCTCTAATCTCTCTGGCTCGTACTAAAATCATTTATGTTCAATTTTATCCATTCTTTCAGACCCACAACTGTAGATGCAGTAACTGTCTTCTACTTTTCCCTGTACCCTCACAATTACCTAGCAGAGTACCTGGCTCCTGGCAGATGTTCAAAATATTTTTCTTTATTAAATTGAATGAAATTCTAATTAAACCTATCCTTATTTTCTTTTTCCTTTTAAAAAATATATCTTTATTGATTTCAGAGAGAGGAAGAAAGAGGGAGAGAGATAGAAACATCAATGATGAGAATCATTGGTCTGCGACCTCCTGCCCGCCCCTTGCTGGGGATCGAGCCCGCAACCTGGGCATGTGCCCTGACCAGTAATTGAACCCCCAACTCCTGGATACTATGTCGATGCTCAACCGCTGAGCCACACCTGGCCGGGCTATCCCTATTTTCAACTTAAGTGATGGTTCATTGAATGGGTTAAAAATATAAGTAAATATATGGCACTGATCATTAAATACAGTGTCGTATGGTTGTTAAGAGCTCAGGATTTGGGTGTGGATGTAGAGTTTCCTGCAGTGGAGAGCTTTCACTTCTTTACTGATGGTGGCAGAGTTGCATTTAACCTAGCATCCACAGGAGAATACAGTATTTCCAAAAGAACTCAAATAAAATAGTCTTGTGAGTTACTTAAAATACCCCCTCCCAAAGAAATAAATAAATAATAAATACCTCAGCCTGGCCTGCGTGGCTCAGTGCTTCAGCATCGACTTGTGAACCAGAAGACCATGGTTTGATTCCCGGTCAGGGCACATGCTCAGGTTGCAGGTTAGATACCTTGTGAGGGGCGTGTAGGAGGCAGAGATCAATGACTCTTTCTCATCACTGATGTTTCTCTCTCTCTCTCCCTTCCTCTCTCTGAAATTAGTAAAAAAATATTAACAAAAAAAAGAGCTTAGCCTTTGAATTCAGGCAATATAAACTAATAATTTTGCCTCTACCACTTAAATAACTTGAGTAAATTGTCTTCCATTTCCTTAATTTTTTCATCTGTAAAATTGGAATAACAAGTGTACCTCTCTTCAAAGGTGGTTGTCAGGTAATCCTGATAATATTTAAGATGTTATCTTAAATAAGATAATTTATGTGAGCAGATAAGCACCATGCTGCATAGCTATTATATCTATTGTATCAGTTGCAATGGATATATTGGTGCATAAATCACAACTACTGTCCTCAAGTATCTTGTAATCTAGTTGAAAGGACAGAGAAAAAACCAGATAATTAGAATTCATGGAGAAAGGGTGTGCGTAAGTGGTTTGCTGACAACAAGCATCTTGCTTTTAGCCACCGGCCTCATGTATTTTTGCCAACACAAGCTGATCATTAGGATCATAAAAATATCTGCTTTTCTGGCCAACAGTTTAACAGAAGTCTAAACTTTCTAACCGAGGAGCTATATAGAAGTTCTGAATTTATATTAGCACTAAATGAGTATAACATATAATCCCATGGTCAGAGAAAGCCATTTCTCCTAGCAGTTTAATGTACTTTATGGGCATGAAAAGTCATAAAAGTATTTCAGTCAGCAGTTCAAAAGTCAAACTTCTGTTAAAAATATTCTTTAAATAAAGCAATATGAAGGAAAGTGATAGTCATAGAATCACAGGAATTTTAAAACTTAGAGATATTTTATCTATATCTCATTGTACAGATGATAAAACTAAGACCCTTACAAGTAAAGTGACTTACTCAAAGTCATACAGCTTATAGGTGGGAGAGCTGAGTCCCTGGGGACACCTTATTCAGCTTCTTAAATGTCTTACTGGAACAGCTACACCTTTAGATCATTTAACCTGAGAATTTAAGCAGCCTCATCTAACTTCTTGCGCAAAAAGAATTTGCTTTAGGCACCCTTGGTAGGTAGCCATCTACCCTATGATATATCACACACAGAAAAGGGGAACCTGCTACTTTGGTAGACCAGGTTCACTATTAGACAGCTTTAAATGGTATAAAGTTCTCTTTCACTTATTCAACTCCTTCTCACCTCCAGATACTTAGAAGCAATAAAAATAAAATATTGTGCTTCTGTTCAGAATGATACTGTGAACCAAGCAAGAAAGGGAACATTTCATATGTCAAAGATGAAGATTGAATGCACAGCTCTAAAGTGAGTGGGAGTGCTAATCTCACATCGCATTGCATGCAAGATCAAAGCCGCTGTGTCTATGAGCAGCTTGAAGTCCACACGGAGACTAGGGTCATACCAACTGGAGAGTTTCAAATTTAGCTCCCTTTATAAACCAGAAATCTGTAAGAGATGCTATATGTTTGTTTGTTTGTTTACTTACCAGTGCTAGAAAAATGTAGCCAAAGAGACTAAGGATATAGTTACCTGCCCCTGTCTTTGGATATAACAATAATTCTTTGAGGGCCATTCGAAAACTCAAGCTTATGCCAAAGGAAGATATTGGGTAGCAAGTCCATGAGCCATTTAATGCTGAGAACAATACAGAAAAATAAAAATTGAAAACTTAAAAAACAGAATGGAACCAGTGGGCTCAGTAAGGATGCGTAAAGACAACTGCAAAACCACCTTTCCTGGTGGAAGAGAATGGGCACTAAAGATAACATTATAGGTGAATATTTCACCACATGGAATCCATACAGTTCTGAAAAGACATGACAGATAAGTAAATTGATACCCAAAGGATCAGAGAATGGGGACCAATGTGACAGGAACGTTAGTTATGTTTAAATGTTGGAAAAAAAGAAAAAATCCATGGATCAAAAACACGATTTCAAATAGAGAATAGACTTAAATAAATTTGTGAACAAACAAAACAGAAATCCTAGGCATGATAACTATAGAGTATCCCCCTAATACATACTTTGATTAATTATAAAGGCAGTGCTTATTAAAATACATTTCATTTTCAAAACTGAGCTATCAGCAATGTGTTTATACATTTTGGGGGGATATCCTGCATACTCATCCAAATAAAAACTAAATTGAGTGAAACAAAATCAATTTTTGTTAATGTCATTGGTAACAAAGATACCAGAAGTTAAACAAACAAATAATAAAAATGTATTCAAAATAATTTCTGGGTTTTAAGAAATCATGATGTCTTCAGGTCAAAAGGTATAGTAAGTTCAAAATTCAAACCCCCTTGGCTCCAAATATTTAGCAATAAAATTGTATAGAGTAGACAGAAAAATAGAAAGATACATAGATAGATAAATAGATACGGAGAAGACATAAAAAAAAAAGACAGAACATAGCAAGTAAGATACACGAGAGGTAACGAGTAATAAAAACAGCTTATCCATCTCAGTGGATCAGAGACACAAAGAAAGGGGCACATTGGTTAGAAGTAGAACTATGGTGAATGCTGTGGTCATGATTTAATAGCAAATAGTGGAAGGGATCAATGGGAGATCAATGGGGGGGGGACATCTGTAATATTTTCAACACTAAAAATTTTAAAAAATAAAAGCAAATAGACTAGGCTCCTGAGTGGTAAAAAGGAATTAGAAAGTTCTGTACAAATTGGGAACTTGGAGCCCATCTTGCTGCTTGGAACCAGGGAGGGAGTGTGCTGTTCTTTCCTTACCCAATGAGGCAGAATATAACAACTCTCCATGGCTGCATGGGGCCAGAGCTTGCAGGGAATCCTGAACTTGGGAGCTGAAAGGAGGGGCACAGATGCAGCCTTGAGAATAGGAACTGAATCAAATCACTTCGTGGCTAAGTGCTCTGGAGGGTCCCTATATCCTTGCAAGGTTGTATCTGGGGAATGTTATCAATGTGGTCCTAGGTCAGGGGTGTGGAACCATTTTTCTGCTAAGGGCCATTTGGATATTTATAACATCATTTGCGGGCCATACAAAATTATCAACTTAAAAATTAGCTATAAAAAAGCTCCTAGATTTATTGGAATTTGAGTCCCACCTGTGGTTGCCTTAGCAGGGCCAGACCATATATGGCCTGCTGCTGGATGTTCCCCACCCCTGATTTAAGGGCTAGGCCCAGTCAGGATGATCTCCCTTTTGATGAACTCAAAGCCAACTAATTTGAGACCTTAATTAGAGCTATAAAATCTCTTAACCATTGCAAATAACAAAACTTAATTCTGGGAGTGAAATCATTATATACATAGCCCTTCCCCCTCTCAATTGGTGGTTTAAACTCTTAAAATAATATTTCTATACATTAGTGACAATTAGAAAATTTAATAGAGGAGTTACTATTTACCATCACTATAAAAAATATGAAATGCTCTGGTAGTCAAGATTCTAAGATTCTCCCAATATTTTCCTATCCCAGTGTACATGCCCAAACCATGAAAATTATGAATTTTACATCACAGATTGGATTAGATTAGAGTAGAGTAGATTAGATGGCATAGTGAATTTTACCAGAGTGGCCCTAACCTAATCATATGAGCCCTCTTAAAAAAGTACAGTGTTTTCTCCAGCTGATAGAAGAGAAAGTTAGAGATCACAGCCTGGCTGGAAGAACGCAGACACATGTGCTGTGAGCTACCAATAGAAAGGGGCAGCCTTTAGCAGCTGTGAGCTGTCCAGAGCCAACTAGCAGAAAAATGGAACTCCAACCCTAGAACCCCAAGGAAATGAATTCTGCCTACAACCTGTATAGTCTTTGAACGATCATAGGTGATTTAATTTAAGTAGTTAGAGCTAGAAGGGCCTTCAAAATCTTAGGACAATCTGCTTGTTTAACAGATAACAAAACCAGAACCTGGAGATGGAAAGCCACCAATCAGCAGCCTGTGAATTGGTAAGCCAGGCTCTGCACTCCACATTGTTTTGAACATTTGCCATTATTGTGGCATAGAAATTTATTTCCATGATTAAAAAACTCATGGATGGAGATGCCCAATCTCTCAGAGCACCTCTAGTTTAACATTTGAGGAGTTTAAGAAGTACAAACAAACTGTATTTGACCTTCCTCTAACCCACTAAAGCAGTCTCCTTTTACTAATCTAGATCTACAATGCAACATTTAGACTAGGTAGAGGACCAGAAATGGTGTCTAGAAGTAAAGAAATAAGACTTGCACTGTGTAAGCAATTCCAGATGGATCTCAGAAAAACAGCTTGAAAGGGCAGCCTTATAGAATCACAGGGCTGCAGCAGGAACAAACACTTGCTAACAGGACAGGCTTTATTTGCGTGCACACTTTGCATTTGCATTTAGTCAGATGGGAAGGCCAAGCTCTGCCAGCCCAACAGAAGGGAAGGCTGCCTTTGTTTATCTCTTAGTCCCCTAGGTAGGAGGCTCACTTTGGGGATGACAGATGAAATGCTTTGGTTTGTCATTTATACCACTGTGCATAGATACCTCTCAGGCATCCCTATGATCTTTCTCGTACTATTTACTGCTCCTCCATCCTGTCCCAGGAGATGAGGTGTGAAATTCAGCACCAAGCAGTTTTTGCTAGCTGTGAATTGAGTTGAGCCAAAGAGGCCATGTGACTGGACTTTGGGATGCGAAACAACACCAATACTTACACCATGAAATTCAATCGCATGTTAACCAAAGTCCTAAAACATGCTCCAGGGAGAAGTTTTTCTCTTTTTAAACATGATATCCCCAATTTCTGTTATCACTTTAAAATTATTACAACTGACATGGCATTTTTATTTTCTGAGTATAAATATAGAGATTTTTTTTTAAAGTTATTTTTTATTTGCTAATATAATTATTGAATATTATGTTTTAATTTAATTTATTAGATATTTATTGACATTTCACTGTGTATAGGTATTTCTTGAAGAACTGCTAAGGATGCAATGATAAATAGCAGTTACTACTGTCAGGGAGCCCACAGCCTAGGGGAAAGTACATGGCATAAGCGGAAAAATTGCATAAGAAATGTGATAAGTGTATCTTTGGAAGGTCAGAGAAAGAAAGCTGATTAGTAGAGTGAGATTAGGCACAGTTTTAGGATAGAATGGTATTTTGTTTGCTTAGCCTTAAAGGACAGAAAGAATTCCAACAGATAGAAACAGGAGAGAGGGTCATTTCACACATCTGAAAGTCATCTTGATGTGGAAAAGTATAAATTATATAATGTGCAGAATAAGAAATGGCAAATAGTTCTATAGAGCAGGAGCTGAGGTTTTTTTGCCTTCATGTTTAAAGAGAGATTTGTGATTTTCAAATATTTGATGTCTGTGAACCATTAATCTTTCAAATAGAATTATGTCCTTCATTTCCTAGAGAATAGAACTAAAACAGAGATAATGTTAATAGTAGCTAACACTGCTTGGCTTCATTGCCAGGAACGGTTCTAAGATAGCTTTCAAATGTTCCCTCATTTAACCAAACCCTCATAGTGTAAAATAACCTTATGAGGTAGTATTCTGTTAAACTCATTTTTCTGCTAGAGAACTAAGAAACAAAGAAGTTAAAAAAAAGTGTCCAAAATTACATAACTAGGCATAAAGCTTGAATTGAAACCAGGTTGGACAAATTCATTGCTTCAATGTATAAATTACTTCTCTCAGCTCACATGTATTTAAGAGTGTGCACTTGAGCACTGATTTTTTCAATCAGTGCTTTCTACTTATCACTTATACGGGAAAAAGTGAAAAAAAAAAGTCAAGCTTAAAAGTTCGGAATTAATTAGAAAATGGACCATTAAATTTTTTGACCAGGGAGATGCTCAAAACTAATGTTCAGCCTAGATTGGAGGAAGAGAGAAGCTGTAAGAGAAGACATTATTTAGAAAGCCATTGCAGAAGTCTAGATGTGTGTGGATGAGATCTATATTAGAGTTGTTTTAGAAGAACCATTGGTATGGTCAAGCTATGCATCAGGCTATGGTCAAGCTATGGGTGGCTGACTCTTGAAAGGTCCTGAAGCTACCTCTCAATAAATTTGTTCTTTGTTCATAATAAGCCTCCTCAGATTCAAGTTAGGCATAAACACAGGGACATTACACTGTCTGGATATTCTAATTTGCTCCCATTGTTGGTTTTAAAAAGATTTATCAAGCAAAGTTTTGTTTTTGTGATGGCCAAGTGAGGTCATAACAGACTTACTCCCCCATAGATAACAACTATACATTCCGGGGGGGGGGGGGGGTGGAGTAGCTGCCTAAAGGATCTGTAAACATGAGGAGAATAGAAACTTGGAAGGGGGACGCGCTGGGAAATTTCTTGCTATTTTAGCCTGAGAGCAGGTGACATGCAGTGCCATGAATAAAAAATAAAATCCTACTAATTTGCAGACTTTCTGACCTGAAGAACCAGAGGACAGAGTTCAGGGTAAGTACTACTTCTGAGTGGTAAGGGGAGAATCTCAGAAAGGATAGCACCAAAGGGGAAGACCCCAAATCTTTGTATAAACTTTGCTCAAATCTCTGGCTGACTCCTAAACCATGCATGTGTGGGAAGACTGTAAACAACCTCTCTGAGGAAGGACCAAACCAGACAAAGAAGCAAAAGCTGGACTGAGATTTGAGCTGCCGCCTAGAAGACAACATTTGTAATTTATGTCCAACCAAGTAAGTGCCTTCTAAACAAAATACCATCACTCTTTGGAAGAATTAATGTGGCCCATTCCCTCAAGAGAATTAACAATCAATGGAGGCCAACCCTGGGAGAGTCCAAATGTTAGATAAGCAGTTAAGTCAATTAATAAATTATGCTTAATGAGATACAGGAAAATACACTCACATTAAATGAAAGGATAGGGTATCTCAGGGGAAGAAATAGAAGCTATAAAAAATACCAGTGGAAATTTAGAACTAAATAAAGTCAATGTGTACTTTATCTTGTGGTAGGGATAGACCCAAAATATGGTGCGACCCAGAGAAGGGTAGACTTGAAAATTATGTTTTAAGAAGTGCCCAGAAAACCTCATAACTACAAAAACATTTCTAAATTCACTTCAGTAATGAAGACAAAGTTTTAGCCAAATTTCAGTGACTGAAGAAAATCCTTTTAAAAGTGTTTCCCCATGAAATATACTGTTGGAAATTTCACCATTAGAAAAGGAGCTCTTTAAAAAGCTGCATCTCACTATAATCAGGCAAGAGTAAGACCAGCAGTGAGATGCACCACCAAGGAGGTCAAGGCTACAGAATGGAAGCTCAGCAATCTGTTCTTCGTTTCTGCCTGCCACCGCCCGTATTCCTCACCCAGAACAAAACCCAGGCACCTGATCTTAAGGATATGTTTATTACCTTGTTTATCTCATTCAACTACACATGTCCCTCATACTTTCTGGAAGAATTTAACGCTTAAATACATATATTAGTAAGAAAAGGTTCAAATATTAATGTGGGTTTTAGAAGTTATGTAGAAAAATAAAACAAAACAATAAATATTCTAAAAATCTGTGATACCATGGTTTTCAAATTGAATAACGTACTTTATTTTGACTGAAATTTAAAGACAAACTTCCTGTGAAATAATAAGCATTAATAAATAATGACATCTTAGTTATTAAAATGGTAATTATGAAGATTATCAACAAAAGCAAATTACAAAATATCATGTATGCTCCGAATATAACTAAATTAAAATAGTCTTTTTAAGGCAAGAGATATAAAACCAATTAAAGAAACAAGAAGAGGAATGTTGAAACTGAGGGAATAAAATTGTGATAGATTTTTCATAATTTATGTAATAAATAAACTTTAAAATAGCTTTGCCCTTCTGGCAACTGAGGCTACAAGGAAGAGTATTCGATTTTACTTTGATCATTAAATGAGTGTAATCTCTATAGGAAAGAAAACTATTTAAAAACACAAGAGTTTTAGAACTGCTCCGGACTTGGAGAAGCTCTGAGACTCACCCCGTGGGTCTGAAGCTGCCCTGACTTGCCCTGATGAAGCACATCCCCGCTGCAGCCCACAGGAAGCTCAGGAATAGCCTGAGGATGGCACAGAACATAGGATCTCTCTCGTTATTTGACAATGCTAGTAAGACTTGGAAGTTTTCTTTTGTTTTTTCAAGACATTCTTTAAAACAGGATTCTCAGCTCACAAGCTACTGTAGCACAAAAGGCATTTAAATTACACTTCAATCAATGATGCAAATAAAGTGTTCCTTCAAGCCCAGAAATAGGAAAACAACACATTATAAATGATTTCTCGAGGTTCAGATAGACTCTGCAGATTTTTGCATTCTTGCAGAAAATGAGAGGATGGCAGTTTCCACATTAGGTTCTTATCTTCTCAGTAAATGTGTGTGCATCCTGGAGGCAGTGCCACACTCATTATTCAACTGGCAATTTGGCTGGCACAAGAGAGGCAGAGGGGATTGTGCAAAAGACCCCTAAGACAGGAACTCGATGATGACTTTATGCTAGTTCATATGCTGGTTCATATTCTTATTTACTACTGTTTAAAGACTTTTCTATGAGTCCATCTCAGAGAGCTATCTCTCTTTTCCCAATCCAACAGTTCTTAATTTTCCATCTTCTTATGGCACTTTTCATATTCTAACTTCCATTATGATTATATGAGGCAATAAGGAGAACATCATTGACTTCGATAGTAGGTAGATTTTTTTATGGAACTCCAGTTGTCTAAGAAGTATTTATCAAGTAAGCTTTCTTATATTCTCAAATCCACATATTTTTCATTAATAAAACAGAGATAATCATATCAGACTTATATGTTTCCATGAGGATTACACGAGGCAATATATGTACACTGTTTAGCACAGACCTGAACAAGAATAAATGATCAATAAACTTTAGCTAGCAAGTACTTCGCTCATCTTGCTTACTAAATTTCAGCTTCTTGAGATTTGACTCCTAAAGACTAATTTTTTCCTACGCTATAAATTTAGCAAAGTAAAGAAATAATACTAGCATGGTTTCTGTAGAACATCTTTGAGTGATATGCATGTATTACATGGTTAGAGTGGTGTTAGTTACCTGCTACCACATGTCATCTCTCTGTCTCAGTCTGTATTGATCATGGAGGCGTTCTTGGCCTTTTCTGTGGGTTCATTGGCTTGTTTGCATCTGCTAGATGAGGCTGGGCAACGCCCAGGAAGTAACTGTCTCCCACAAGATAAAAAGAAAGTTATTAAAATAAAACTTTTATATCTGTTCAAATTTATTACAAAAAGAGGCACATCATTAAAAACCACTCATACTTTAACTATATGGTATCTAAATTATTTGTAATAACCTCACAACTGATCAAAAATCAGAAGCAAGTGCCATGGCTCAGGAGCTGAAAGCAGCATCAACTGCTTCTGTTTTTCAGAGGTCAACTTTATTTGACCCAAGTGAAGATCTTCAGCTTCTCACATCTCTCCATTAGCCTTTTAGAGCTTTCTAATAATTACTTTGATTATCCAATAACATCTATTTACTTTTCTGATTTTTATAATCATATTTGAGGATGCTTCCTATATAGATTCACTTGGCTGAATTCCAAAATTTTAAATTTTCGTGTTTTCCAAATATCATTACAACTGCTTAAATCAATCCACTTTTCTTTATGTTTATTCTCCCTATCGAAGGACCTGTTTAGTTTATCAATTTGTCTCATACAGTCTCTTACACAATACCCTTCAATTTATAGTATTGAAAAGTCAATAGATTGAAGATTGTCCAGGAAGGTAAATCAGACTGAGATAATTCACCAGACACTCACATGCAGTTATATGCATTGTTCCCTGTACATAACTGAGCTGGAGTCTTTCTATTTAGTGCAGAGGGATGATTCAAAACTCCAGAAAAATTTAGAATTTTGCAAATTGGACAATTTTCATCATTTTGTTAGTTTCTCTAGCCCTTATGTTGCTTATTCCTAGTCACAGTGGAGGCTCTGGCTCACTTTTCTTCCAAGGACAGATCTGGTACCCTAGATTTCGAGGTGTTGGAGACATGGAACAATGCAAGAATTGAGCCAGAAAATGATGTCTCTGACTGTTTATCGCTCATTCCTCGTCACTTAAATGATGTACAGCCCCTGAGAGCTTAACTTAGAAATCCAACTCTGAAAAACGTGCTCTAACAGTGAGTGTATCCAGAGACTGCCGAAGCTGCAGCATCAGAAAGCCAGGCCCTGGTTCCTTGCCTGACAACCCAGCCCACGGACAACGGCGGGAACCCGGCAAGGGACTCAGTGACCTGTGCTCTGTGCCTTTCTATTCTGTTTCTGAGGAAGAGTGTGTCTGCTGGGGGAGAAATCTACCCAGTTCAAATTATGGGTAAAACCGTAGGAGGAACAATTAGCTTCACAAATTGTCAGGGGCTTTTAAGAGTTATTCACTCTTAAAATACTTTAATGATTAGGTATCTCAGGATTCAGCCTTTACAGAAGCAAAAATAAATGTCAGATTTAATCTCTCAATCAGTGATTTCTCAAAATGAACCTGGCAAACTATTTCACATTTATCTTTCAACATGCCTGTGAGGAGGAAACCGGAGAAAATAAGATGGAAACCCCCGCCAGGTCGATGAGTAATGACGATGGCATCTTTCCAATTTATCTTCTCCCTCACAGAACAAGTGCCTGGAATTGGCGATTACTGTGGGGCTGTTTGTTAGTGATGACAACTGTATGGTCTTAGTTTGGAAAATGTGTTCTGTCCTGGGTTGCTGAGTCATGTGAGGTCACTTGCAGTCTTTTTTTTTTTTTAAGTGATAAAGAGTGGTCATTTAATTTCTGAAGTCTAGTGGCCAATAAGCGCTTAAAGACCAATTCTGCTTAGATTCCCCTTTATTCTTCAGATAAAAATATCAAGTCATAATGTCAAAGAAGATGAATTTCAAAGAAGTTGAAAGCCAAAATGTTAAACATAAATAGAGTAAAAATGAGAACTTCTGGATGACAGTTTATTATTCCAAATACACATTAAACATATTTGTTTGTGAAGTATCATGCTAAATGTTGAAGGGATGGAAATAAATAATGCATTTCTGTCCTCAAGGAGCTTTTAATTCAGTAAGAGAGGCAGACGTGCAAAAAATAATTATGACACAAGAAGGAAACAACTTCCAGAATGGAAGCAGAAATGACATTGATATAATGATTAAGTTACGTTAAATACTCCAGTGTAGACAATATTACATATGTAGACAACAGATACTATATATAATGTATATATACAATATATTATATATATGTGTGTGTATATATAATACACACACACACACATATATATGTTGTATCTATCTGTACATACAAATAGATATAATTTTTGCATAAGTAATTCCCAGGTGCATCTGAAATTCTACTCAGGGACATACACTTTGAACAGTAATAAGCCTTGACCCCAGAGGAAGCTATGATGTCTATATTTCTAGAGCTTTACTCAAAACTTTGTTAGTTTTCATCCTGATGCCAGAAATCGGGGAACTTGATACCCTATTAATACAATAAGTGGATGAATACTAGAAATGGTTCTCTCTTGGTGAAATTAAAGCTTTCTAAAAAAGATGGATTATCAGAAATATTTAAGAGACACTCCACACACTTTTATGAACAGTGCCAAAGGATCCAACAAGGCCTGTACCTTTCATCAACAAATTCCCAGTTACCTAGTGTCTAACTGTAAACTCTTACTGCTGCTTGTCCAGCAAAAACGACAAAGGTAACAACTATATGCTACCAGGATCCTGCCTCCAGAATCTTGACGTGACTATCTCCAGTCAATTTTCCTTGCAAGGTGGTCTTTTGATCCCTGAAATAACTATAAGGCTGGGCTTTCTTAAGGCCCAAAACAGGTTGTATAATTTACCTTGCACTAAATTGATCATAGATATTTAGTTAATAACTGACTCTATTTAGGCAATTTTTTTTCTGGGACAAGCTCTCTTTATAATTTAATAGCAAGGTTGTTGGGGACAGTTGACCAAACTCAAACTTCTTCAGCAACTACTGTTATCTGCCAAAGGACCCTGGACTTGGGCATGGCAGGTAGGCTTAAGACAGTTCACAGAAAGCATCTCCTAATGTTTGGAAGGGAACATTATTATGTGTGGGAGTGGAGAATACATATAGACAACAGTGAAGACTGGAGTTCATAATTATGATTCCATTGTGGTATCGAATGGCCCTGATTAATGGCTTTTCTAACTTCTTGAGCTGTTTTTTCAACAAGTCAGAGTTATTTCCCAGCAGATAGAACTATTTCCTATAAGGCCATTTGCCTTGGTTATTTTCCATGTGGCATATAACGCAGCCAGTGTGTCACTGGAGAGAACATGGCATGCAGAAGGAGAAGCTTCATGAATGCCACATTGAGCTAATCAATTTTGGCATGGATTTACATTTTTATATAATTGGTTTTTATTAATAAGGCTTCTAAACAGGTTTTACTGTTTGATTCACAAGTTCATGCCCATATTGATCAGAATTTTGTTATTTTAAATCATTTCTTATGACTTTCATGGAAATACTAAAAAGGAAATGAAAACCATTCTTAAAATGTTATAGGACAACTAGTAGTGTCTGACACTGAGGGGGAAAGTGGCTACCAGGACTGTTTCTGCAGTGGCTGGAACAAATGGCCAGCGTTTCAAACGTCTGTAAGAGCTAACGAGGGTAGCATCTATCGATGGACGTAACCAGACATTTATGTTTCCTTCTCTTCCTGGAAAGGGCTTTCTTAGGACATTTACTAATTATTATTTATCAACGCCCTGGGAAGTAGATCATCTGTGTTCAGATTTGGAGTCTAGTGTTCAGAAACATTTCCTGAATTTGGACAGTATCTAATAAAAATCTGAAATGAAATGGTGAAGCAGAGATTAGAACTCATGTTATTAATGCACAGAGGGTTAAAACGCATATTGAAATCCACGGCCCGAATTGTTATTTTTCAACCTTGTCTGTATCTTAGAATTACATAGGAAGAGTTTAAAAAATACTGGTCCCCAGGCCACATGTAAGACTAATTACATGTGCATTTCTGAAGGTGGCACCCAGGCACCAATATTTTCATAAGCATCCAGGTAATTCATGGGTAATTAAAACAAACAAAAAAATAAAAGCTTATGGCTGAGGAAAGTTGTGTGAGACCTGAAATTTGTCAATGTCACTGTAACCAGTGATCCAGGGGTAGTGGCACCTTATTTTAAAAACGTTGGAAAGACACAAAATCAGTGCAAAACATTTCTACACCAAGAATCTTGTTATTTTAGCCCTTGTGTTTTTGGAATCATCTATTAAAAGTTTCAGAAATATCTTTTTTTTCTTGTCAGAAGCAGAAAAAAGAACATAGTCATCAGGATTGCCTGGAATATGTAGTCAAGCGAGATAACTATAGACATCAGAAAGACAAAATAAATATATCTGGCCTCTTTTTCTCAACCTTTATTTAGGGAGAGACTAAGCTACGGATCCCTCCGTTCTAAAGTCAAGGAGCTCTCGGTGCTGAGAAATAATAAAATAGTGTCTACAGCTTGGTCTTATTCTTTTGGATTTTTTAATTGATAAAACAAGGTGGAATATCCCAGTATATTTATGAAAGTACTTTTAGGACGACTGATCAGAAATATTTTTGTAAGTATCCAGTCAACTTTGACAGGGTTTTTAATGAATTCTAAGGTACTAATTAACACCATCTGCTCTCTGGGTCTGTGGCTTCCTTTGTTCTTGTTTCTCAAAATCAAAGAAGCTTCTGAGACTTCTGAAAGTGATAAAAGTATTTTTCTACCTATACCTTCTCCCCCTTTATTTAATATTTTTCAAGGAAGCAGAGCAGAATACACTAAATCCAAGACCATTACTAGTGCGAGGTTTTCCTAGGACAGTTAGGATTTAGTAAGTACTTTCTTATTTCTCACTGTAACAGTGGTGTGCTAAGGTCCTTCATTAATCCGCCTGTAACACGGGAGTTTCCCTAGCAAAAACGACAGTGTTTTGCTGTCATTTTCTTCTACTCTTCCTACAATGTTTGATCCCAAATGTTCACCCATTCACTCTGAGAGTCATACTATTGTGATAGTCTGTCTCTTTCAGCCAGGACTCCCATGTGCTTTTTGGAAACGAGGAAATGTTGAAGGTATTGAAAGCCTTGAAACCTCATAGTTCTAAATTTATCTTGGATGAATTATCACTCACTGTTATTAAAATATATCCCATTTTTTAATCAATACTCTGAACTCCATTTCTGATAACTTGCTTAACTCTTGGTGGGGAGAGGGACTGGGGAGGGGGGTGGGAAGGGGTGGAATAGGTCATTGAGGAGAAAGGGGGACATCTGCAATATTTTAAACAAAAATAAAATTAAAAAATTAAAAAGTATATATATATCCCAACGTGTGTCATGCAAAGCTAACAATGCCTGTGAAAAGTTTCTTAGAAAAAGTGTCGGGTGAATAAAGTTTCCAGACTGTCCCATAAGTTATCTTCCTTAGTCACTCATAATGTACATTTCTGCAAGAAACACAGATTGTGAAATGCTGATCTATCCAGGGCAGAGTTGATGCGCAGGGAAAAGTGAAAACTTTTTAAAGTTTAGAGGGAAAAGCACATGCCACTCTACTAAGAAAATTGGCTTGAACTGGTTAAGTATAAAAAACTTGTAAGAAGTAAGATTTAAAAAAATAACTCCTATGCCTATTGTTCTGAGGAAAGTAGTGTGAATTTTGTAGAGGTGAATTATGCACGGATCCTTTCTTAACATAACTTATCACCTAGTAGAGGGTATAAAACAAGTCTGGAAAACTGACACGAAGACTGTAAAATGAGGCACAGGAGAGTTGCAGGTAGGACGCTATGAATATTCAGTGGTAGGAGAGATTATTACTATTTGCGGATGGGGTGGAATCAGAGAAATCTTCCTGGAGCAATGACGTTAACTGAGCGACAAAGCCTGCACTTGAACATGGAAGGAAAGCATGTCAGGTAGATATGGACACATAGGTAGGAGGCAGGGAAGCTTGGGCCACGCATGGGAGAGCGCATTCTATATTTGGTTAGCGTGAAGGGTGGGCATAGGTGGTGAAAGATTGCAAAGAAAATGGGTAAATGAGTTTACCACCTAAAGGGTCCTGAATAAAGGGTCCTGAATTTCAGGCTCAGGAGTTAGTTTAGAAGATAACTTTTTAATGATAATAAAGCATAAGTATTTTTTTTTTTTTTTACTGTGTGACAATTAAGCATGGTAAACAATGTACCCCAATGATCCTAGGCAGTAGTGCATTTTCACATGATGCTTGAGAATAATATCAAATGAGAAGAAATGGCAGAGCTGGGCAAAGCTAACATTGCCCCCAGGTCTTTAGAAAAGCAATCTCACACTTTAATATGCATGCTAGTTACCTGGGGATGTAGTTTCAGAGGAAGATTTTGATTTAGTATGTCTTTACAGCCTGGAACTCTGCAGTTCTGGCCAGCTTTCAGGTGGTAGTGTGTGTGTGCTTGTTGCTTTTTTATTTGTTTGATTGTTTGTTTTTGCTAACCTATAGACCCATATTGAGTTGTAAGGATTTTAGAGTACTAATCCCAAAACTTGTCTCCACGGCAAGAACATCTGTGGAGCTTTAAAAACGACTAATGCCTAGACCCTATTCACAGAGCCTCTGATTTGATTGGGTCTGGGATGGGGTCTTGGCATCAGTATTTTTAAAAGTCCTTCAGGGAATTCTAATGTATGGCCAATAATGAGGAGCACTGCTCTAGGTGATGTCTTAAGTAGTTTTTCTCAACCTTGGCTGCACATTAGAATCACTCAGGGAGGTTTTAAAAATCCTAGTGCCCAGCATGATGCAGTGTGCAGATTATGTTTTGTTGGGTTGTACACTTGAAACCTATATGGTTTTTGCGAACCAATGTCACCCCAATTAATTCAATTAAAAAAAAAAAAATCTAGTGCCCAAGCAGCATGCCTGACCAATTAAATCTGACTCTCCGGGGGTGGGACCTGGGCATTAGTATTTTTCAAAAGCTCCCTAGATGATTCTAAGGTGCAGCAAAGTTGAGAATCACTGACCAGAAAGGATTTAGGAATTTCTATCTCTATATAGCTATTTATAGTTCAAGGTGTACATGATATTGCATTGTCAAATCTACCAAAAATTAACACTCTGTATGTAGCTCATTAATGCAAATAAGACCAGTTGTCTAGGGCTTTTGGTTTGAGGGTGAAGAAACAAAAGTGATTTCTTTTCTGAAGTGAAAGGCATTGAGGAATAAACAGACCAACGAAGGGCTGACCATTCTCTTCTTGAGAGCTTGTGGGCTGAGTTTAGTGGTCTCTTACATGTCTGTATTAACACATTGTTATAGGCCCACTGGAAATCCAGATAATGCACATAAAATCACTTAGCACTGTGAAAAGAAAGTAGTGTCTGAATTTGCAGGACAGGACCAGGAAGGGAGGGTTAGGGACAGTAATGCATGGGAGGGGACTCAGGGGGTTTGGCCCTGCCTCTGTCACTGACTCATTTATGTGCAGCTCCGTTGAATGGTTCGTCAACTAGAAGAAAATTGACACCCACTTATAGGGTTGTTATAAGGACACAATGCCCATGGCTATGCTGCTATAAACTGAAATGTGCAATATAAGTGCCAGTAATTAAAGGCACTTTATAGCCAGAACCCAAGAGTGATGATAAATAACATTCATGTTGTTCAATTTTTTTGTCTGTAATCATTGCTCTCAATCATGCAGGTGCTCCATATTGGCATTTCAACCTTTAAATGTTTGTTGAGGGCTTGGCAAACAGTTCTCAATGTTGAAATGATCATTTGGAAGGAAATCAGAGACAAGAGAAAAGTTGAAGAAAATTTCTGTCCTGATCCAGGCTTACTTTACTTTTTTATGTAGACGGAGATGCTGTTATTTTCAGGATATCATCATATCACTAAAAATAAAAAGCTGAAATTATTATTCAGACATGGGTTAATAAGACCAAAATTTGTGTTATTTGTGCTGAACAGATAGGTAAAAATGTAAATCTGAAGTTGTTTATGAACTTAGACATAAACTGAATAGGAAATCCATTTGGACTCAGATTAAGCAAACACGAGGAGTATTTACCTTTCAATCATTCTAGACTCTCAGTGCTACTAAAGAAAGTAATGTTTTGAGGTGTCATTTCAACTTAGTCAGATATAGTAAAGTCAGTCACATTGAATTTACAGAAAAAACAAAACAAAACACAAAAAGACTATAGAGATTTATTATGAAGAGTCTTCTTAATTTCTTTTTGTTTTTCATTCAACACTTACCTCATACTACTAATTATAAGATTCAAATACTCAGAATCAGAGTGGCACCCAGTACAACCCCACCGGTGCTCAGATCACAGGAATCACCAAGATACCCAGATATAAGATATGTGAAAAGGCTTGAATGTTAGGCCTCTGATCTCCAATCCTTTTATAGCTGGAATCAAATGACATAATTTATGTAAAAATGCTTATGATAGTGTTTGGCTATTCCACCCATTTTGGTATTCTTTCTCTATAATAAGTAGTCAAGCGTTTTTGGAGCTTTTGTTATATACCAGATAATGCTCTCACCCTTCACAAGTATTGGTTTGTGTGATATTCATAAGAACCACATGAAGAAGGTATGATCGTTCCCATTCATCATATGAGGAAATTAAAGTACTGGGAGTTTAAATATTTATCTATGGTCAGATAACTATTAGGTAAAAGAGTTAGGACTCAATCCCAGGCAGCTGATCTTTAGAATTCCATGTGCTTTTCACTAAATAAACTATCCTTCTTTCCTGATTCAAAGCTCTTTCATTATTTTCTTATTTTATTTTATTGTTCAAAATATTACAGATGTCCCTTTATTTCCCCATTGACCTCTTCCACCCCTCACCCACTCCGGGCCCCAGGCCTCCACCACACTATTGTCTGTGTCCATGGGTTATGCATATATGCATATAAATTATTTGGTTAATCTCTCTCCACCCACCCACCCACCAAAAGATGATAGTTGTGCTGGAAATTGGCTGTACAAAAATAAAAATAAAAATGATGTGCTATTAATTAGACCCCACTACCCACCACAATCTCCATAGCACCTTTTATTTCATTAACTCCTTTAATAACCTTTGACTCAAAAACAAACACGTTGGCCATAGGATAACAGACTCTCAGAATTATTTCTCATATGTATTTCACTACGTGTATATGTATTTCACTCCCAACATTTCCTCTACCCCCAGCCACATTTTACTAAAGAGAAAAGTAAGGTCCAGAGAAAGAAATTTATTAAACCATGAATTAAACTGAATGCTGTGAACTTCTATTGGCCAAAAGTATTATAGCTGCTTCCAGAACCAAGGACCATTTGCTTTGGGATCAAGCCCATGTTCTGTGTTCTGATGAACTGTATCTGAAATCTCAACTTCTTTGCCATTTAGCCCTCTGGGAACTTCAGACTTCATTAACTCAAAAGAATCTTGGGACTCCTACTTTGGATAATGTATATTCAATTCCTCATTCATTTCATTTTTTTCTGTAGTGTTTATATCTGGGAAAGAGCATATCCTTGGCATTTCCCTTTGTTAGTATTTACTGTCACTTGTCTGTTTCTGGCTTCCATTGTCTATATTTTGCAAACTTTGTCAACTATATTCTGTGTTACTACTTGACCACGTTTAATGCTGATTACTGAGAATGAGTGAATCAGGTTGACTTAGCCAATTTCCTCATAGGGCTGACAATCTAATTAGGGTACATAGACAATAAGACAGAGAGGATTATAGCTGGGGGGGGGGTAAGTCTGCTGTGGGGGATGTAGATCCAGGTGAGGTGGAGTCAGAGAAGTCTTCATAGGGGAGAATATCTCTGATCTGGAACATGAAGGAGGAGTAGCAATGATCTAAACTTCATAAGGATAAGGCCATACCTGTCTAATTGACCTTAGTATCTTTAACATATTGTCTATCATGTAATCGGAGATCAATATACATTGTTGAATGATGGTATGAATACAAAATGAAGAGGTTCACAGAGATTCCCACCTTGACCAGACTTTAGTCAGGATTATGTGAGGCCTCTCTTCTTGACAAGAACTCATTCATGGGTCCTGCCCTGGGCCTGGTGAACCCAACTTTATCAAAGAATATGCTGAGCCAGTTTATTGAGAACACCCCCATCCTTGGTATCTGATCACATTGGCCTGTCTTTATCAATAATACAGTTTAGCAAGACTCCTGCCCTTAATACATAATCAAATTCCTTAATAAATTTTCATCCACTGGCTATCTCACTCTGTTCATTGCATATCAATTCTCAGCTCTCTTTGCTGTATTTGAAGTTGAGTTCAAGCTCTCTCTCTATTGCAATAGTTTCAAAAGAATCTTTTTTACTATTTTAACAAGTGTCAGAATAACTTCACTTTAACAAGGGTTAAGATAGATGTATGCAGGCTCAGATGCAAGAGCCCTTAGTTCACTTATTTTCTTGCTCTTTGGCAATTTTCTCTAAAAGAAGAAAATAATTTTTACATCATTTATTGTTATGGAGATTAACAGAATTACTGTATGGAAATATTAAAATAATACCTGGCATATAATAGATGCTAAGAAAATGGTAGATATTATCTTTTTTCAACTGCTATTTTTCCATGGTCTTGGTTATCCAAAGCAAACTTTGCTATCCTGAGATTTAGATAAGATTGATGGAGTCTGAGAACCTCTTGAAATTATATGCAAAATTTTTTGGTTTTGTTTTTTTTGGTTTTTTTTTTAGAAGGAGTATTTCTTTTACTTGGGGAGAAGATTTATACTTTTCATTACATTCTCCAAATTTCTGTAGTCTTGAAAATATTGCAAACCACACCATACTTATTTTCATATATAATGCGTCTACTTCCATGGTTTCAAGTTGATAGTTCTTACATATATTCATCATATTCAAATTCTCTTCTGTATTGCATATTTCTATATTTGTCACATTAAGATTCAAACTCAATACTTCTGACTTTTTCTGTTCCAACATCTATTCCACATTGGTTCCTCTTCCTGAAGACTTTACTTCTCTCTGTACAGCTGCTTTTTCTTCAGTCTCTCGAGGTTCTTTCTACTTTACACTTTGAAGCAGTTATGCAATTAAATGCCAGCAGTGCTTTTCATAAAATGTCATGTTTTTAAAATTTTTTTCTAGCCTCATTGTGAACCATATTTACTTTGTGCTGGGATTTCTGGAAGGGCTTCCCAACTGGTCTCCGAACTTCTTGCTTGTATTTTAGAGTTAGCCCATTCTTCATGGTATTGCCATATTTTATCTTTAATGGATTGTTCCCCTACTTCCAACTCTATATTATTTATTGGATGAAGATTTTTACCCAGTATGAATGGCCCTTTGCCATCTCCTTATTGGTCAATGTATTTATTACACTCTGATCAAAGGTAGAAACAATTCTTTTGGCAGTTCCTCTCTTTCCAACAAATTGACCATGCTGGACTCCAAATGGTCTGAGCATATTTTCCTTGTGTTTCCTGAGAATATCCTTCCACTCTCTTTTCAACTTATCCAAATTCTAGCTACCTTTCATGCTTTATTTCAAGTCCCACCTGTTTCAAAGAAGAGTTCCCTAATAATGATCTTTCACGGATATTTCTGTGTTCTAACCTCTTCGTGGATTACTTTCACGCAGTTTAGGAATTTGTAGTTATCTGATGGTGTGTGTGTGCACTCATGCACGTGCTCAGGAGCACATGCACTACTTTGTCTTCTTGGGCACATGACAGGGGCAGGACTTGTTTTCCATGTATTTCACACCCCTCCCACTACCAGACTATTTAAAAAATGTAACATGTACTAAATAAATAACTGTGGTTGATAAACAATCTTAACCATGCATAGGTAGAATTTTAACAATAATTTTAAAATATTTTTTGAAAGGTATAGAACAAGGTAGTAAAATAAATTTTAGTTCTTTAGAACAACAGTGGAATAATAGTAATAAATATTTGTTCATTGCTCACTCTGTTCCTGGCTCTGGTACATACTTGATAGCAACTTGTTGTCCTTAAATTCCAAAGTGAAATGTCTGGTGAGACCATATAAACTATAGAAATCTGGAACTTCATGGAACCTTGGAGATGACCTAATACAACCCACTAATTATATAGATTAGGACACTAATGTGAGGAAATGGGAGTTAAATTGTCTGAGGTCACAGGGAAGTTTTAAAGTAATCTTACTGGGATTAAGTGTACAGTTTTCTTAACCTTTTCCCAACTGGTAATTTCATCCTAATCCTTGCTAATGTGAAAAGATGAAATTTGCAAATACAGACTTAATTCATATTGAGGTTGGGTCTCATATCAATGAATATTAGTTATACAGCCTGAGATAAAATTCTAAGTATTTCTGTGGTGTCCCACCCAGTGAGCCAGGAGGGGGTGAGGGAGGAATGCCCATGACGCCCAGGACTAGCAGAGCTTTCTCTCCGTTGCTATGACTGTACTCTGGAGTTTGCTGACCATGTTGACAACGTGGAATAATAAGTGTTATATAAACTCATGCTCAGCTTCCCTTTATTGTGCTTTGGGAAAGAGGTTACTCAACGAGGGTAATTGTGTAATATTGTTTCACTACAGGCTGTATTTTGAGAATTCCACATAAAGGATGGACGATTTACAAGATATTCTTTCTAAATCACAAAGAATTGTTGTCAGCCCCTACCAGCGAATTCTCCTGCTAGTTTATTAATTTCAGTTAGCAAATGGTTCGGAGAGATATTGTTGGCAGGCACAGCGGCTAACTCCCACGCCAAGCATGGAGAGTTACGTCACATGCGATGTTCTGCTTGGTGTGGTTGTGACTAAGTTACGGCAGCTACCACAGGTCTTATATTTTCTCCTTTATTTCAAGAAGAAATTGTCTGAAAAATGCAAGAGTGCATTTACCAAATGTTAAGGCTTACAGAAAACATCATGGATTTTGACGAAACACTGTCACCTGTAATGTAAGTCGGTCCTTATAGTAATCCTGCCAGGCAGCGCTGGGGTTACTGTGCTCTGCGCCAGGGAGCACGGTGCGGATTAAACAAGCGAAGCAAGTCGCCTGAGCTTCCAGAGTGTTAAGAACGTCACTCTCACTCCATCCCGGGTGTCCTAACGCTCCTAACACACACACGCGCGCACACAATTTTGTTTCATTATTATATACTACTACTAATTATATTATTATTAAAGCTATATTCATACATAATAATGGTATAACTATATATATATATATATATATATATATATATATATATGCAAAATCTGCCCACATATAGAAACAGATGCTCTTCAATGAATTAATCTAATATACTCATGTGTAATTGGAAACTATCTTAGCTGCCAGTCAGTCTAAATATTGAAATGTTTTCCAAGTGCTTTTTATTTTAAATTTAAGTATAGTTGGTATACTATCTTATATTGGTTATACTAGTTTCAGGTGTACAATATAATAATTCAACATTTTTATACCTTACAATGTGATCACTCCACTAATTCTAGTAATCATGTGTCCCCATTAAACTAATCACAATATTACTATTGTTCCCGTCCTCTTTTCACCCCACCCCCCTCTGGGGATGGTAGCACAGTTATAGCATATATCCAAGCTTATCTAAATATATGTATTAAAAAAGTACAATTCTTTATATATTAAGTATACCCCCATAAAATCAGAAAAAAAAATTAAAAACAATACAAATTGTACCTGTATTAAAAGTGAAAATGATTAACAAATTGATAGATTAAAAATTTGAAGTGTTTACACAAAACCTAGTTTTCAGGCTCCTTCTGGCCTGTCTCCAGGTGCACTGACCATCACCTAGAGGTCTGGATGAGGCACGTGCTCTCCAGTCCACCTGGCCAGTCTCAAGATGCAGGCGGCCTTACTGTTCCCAGGAGAACCTTGAGGTTCCGCTCCTTGTCCTAAAGCTTTCAACTGTATGTACACTGGATTTTCCAGTCATACTTCTTCTTCCTCTTTGCTTTTATTCAGACCTACAATATTTGTTCCCTGGACTAGTTAGAAACTGATTTTCTTGCTCTCATAACATTGACAGGAGCTTTTAAGACCCACGCTTGATCTGCTTCCAGAAGTAGCTGCCAGTGTAACTACAGTAAAAGTAGGGAATGGTTGCTCACTTTCTCATAAAGTGAACACTTAAAATGACTTCTCAAAGTAATGCGATGCCATGGCCACTGTTAAGTTGGTGACACAGAGAGAAGGTGCCCATCGCCTACAGGTCCCGCGGCCTGAGCTCCCCCTCCTCCACCCTGGGCCGCGGCTCCTTCCTCCCCGGCAGCCAAGCTGTGCCTGCCAGGGCCAGGCCCCTCCTCCCACAGCCCCTGCATCAATAGGTCCCTCTGCCTCTAATACCTTCTCCTCTCTATTGCCCTCATTATTTACATCTGCATCTTGAGCCTAGGGAAGCTCAATAAAAAGACGTTGCAAGTTTTTAAATATATTTCTTATCAATTAATTTGACCTAGGTACAGTATCTCAATTTCACAAATGATCTTGGAGTGTCTGTCTCTCCATGGGGATGATCTCAGGCATTGGACTGAAAGTATAAAATGTATGCTAATGATGAAGGAAAGGGCAAAAGGGACATTGCGGGAAGAAATATTTTATGGCCAATATAATGGCATATCAAACTACTTTTAGAATAACTAAGCATTTCTGTTAAAAACATAAAAGGTCCAGTAGCATATCTTATAATGCAGAGAGAAATCCATTTAATTTTAAAGTTGTTCTTGCAGTATCCAAAGTTACTTAGAGGACAGAATAACTGAGATTAACAGACTTGAATATGTCACCAGCCTAAGTGGTTGACAGAAATGTGAATTTAAAAGCGTAAGACAATATTTCAAGCCTGTAACACCGTGTTATCAGTCTCCAAAGTAATTTGTTTTCAGTTTGTCCTAATAACTGTGACAGCTTTTTAAAGTTTCAATCCTGTATATTTTTCCATTAAAGAAGGAACTTTCAATCTCTTTATTATTTTCACTTCATAATTATCATCATAAATAATGAAATATACTTAGCATTGACTTCTTCAGAATCAATAATTATAGATGAGGCTTGCTGGAGTTTGGAGGCAGGCAGGGGGCTTGATTCTGATGTGCTTCTAGCCCGTTTCACCTCTCTTTTAAGAAAATACTTGCTCATTGGAGATCTTCAAACAATCAGTGTTCTGGGCCAACACTCAGTCTCTCATCATATTGCATTTGATTCTTTTATGCTTTATTATTTTATTTTATCTACACATTTACTTTAGGTTTTTATGTTGTTCAAGATGATAACAACTAACAATAAGTAAGATACCAAAAGGAAGGTTATGCCTTTCAAATCCCTTATCAACAATACAATATTACTGGTCTTAACAAACGTATTTGTGGAGACTTTTAGAATAAAAGCAATGACAACACAGAAGAAACAAACAGAAAAGCTGGTAAAAAACAAGAGTTTCTTCCTTGATCAAAACATTAAGTTTCTGGTTACTCGAGGAGGTTGTCTGCATGTACCAACCATTTCTGCAATTTTTACCGGTTAAGTAAGTCGAGGTAGTTTGCAGGGAATCGTCAGTAAAACAACATAAAAGCCTTTGCATGTGCTGTTCCCTTTGCCAGGACAGCTTTTTCCCAAGGTGTCCCTCTGTTCTTTTGTTATTTCTTCAGAGAGACTTGTTTTTGGTTAAGTGAACTAAAGCAGCACAATAGTTCACTTATTTTCCTTGCATTGATTTGTTTTTTGTCATATTATTATTACTCAGCAAATGCATTGCACATGTATTGGTTGATGATCTATGTAGAATATTAATTAACTGAGGGTGGGAATTTCACCTGTTTTGTTCACTGCTTTATCCTCAGAGCCTAAGACAGGGGCCTGGCACAAAGCAGGCTCTAAAACTATGCATGATGTGGTTATACCATCATGATAAATATTCAGCTTATCACCTTTCTTAAAGTTCCAATACACATTTGTGCAGGTACACACTCTTTAGTCCATCAGATATAGCTGTACAAGTAATCAGCTAGAAGACAAACAATACAACTTAGTTAAGCCAAGCAGTTAATTAAAAAACACAACACCCTTTATCTAGTTTATTGCTTTATTTATTTTCATTTACACCATGGAATACTATGCAGCTGTAAAAAAGAAGGATCTTGTACCCTTTGAGACAGCATGGAGGGAAGTGGAGAGTATTATGTTAAGCAAAATAAGCCAGTCAGAGAAAGATAAGTACCACATGATCTCACTTATATGTGGGCTATAATGAACAAAATAAACTAAAGAACAAACTAGATGCAGAGACATAGAAGCATGGAACAGACTGAGGGATCTCAGAGGGAAGGCAGGCGTGGAGGAGCGGCTGGGGAGAAATTAATCAAAGAACTTATCTGCTGATATGCATAACCTATAGACACAGACATTGGGATGGGTGGATGTGGGGTGGAGGGGATCAATGAGGGGAAGAGGGAGACATCTATAATACTTTCAACAACAAAGATAAATAAAAATTAAAAATTAAAAAAATATGCAAAGAACTCTGAAAAGTCAACAATAAGAAAATAAGCAATCTGATTAATAAATAAGCAAAAATCCAAATAGACACTACATCAGAGATGATCTGCAGATGGTAAATAAGCATATGAAAGGATGCTCAACATCATCTGTCATCAGGAAATTCCAAATCCAAACAGCAATGTGATCTCACTACGTGCCTGTTATAACTGCCAAAATCTAAAACACCGGCATCAAATGCTGATGAGGACGTGGAGCAATAGGAACTCTCACTCATTGCTTGTGGGAATGCAAAGTGGTTCAACCACTTTGGAAGACAGGGTGGTAGTTTCTTGTAAGACTAAATATACTCATGGATAGAGCAATTGTGCTCCTTATTTACCTAAATGAGCTGAAAACTTCTGGATATTTATAGAAGATTTATTCATAACTGCCAAAACTTGGAAACAGCCAAGGTGTTCCTTAGTAGGTGAATGGATAAGTAAACTTTAGTATGTCCAGGCAATAAAACATTATTCAGAACTAAAAAGAAATGAGCTATCAAACCATAAAAAGACATGGAGGAATCTTAAATGCATATTACTGAAAGAAGCCGCACTGAAAGGGATACACATTTTATGGTTCCAACTATCTGACATTTTGGAAAAATCAAAACCATGAACATAGGAAAAGATCAGGGGTTGGGGCAGAGAGAGAGGACTAGGCAGAGCACCAATGATTTTAGGGGCAGTGAAGCCATTCTGCATGACACTGAAATGGTTCATGCATGTCATTCTACATTTGTTCAGACCCATAGATGTACACCACCAAGAGTGAACCCCAATGGAAACTACGGAGTTTGAGTGATAGTAATGTGGTAAAGCGGGTTCATGGGTTTTACACAAGCACCGCTCTGGGGGGGATGTTGATGGTGGAAGAGCCTGTGCCTGCCTATGTGGCGGCAGGGGGCATATGGGAAATCTCTGCATTTTTTACTCCATTTTGCTGTGACCCTAAAACTGCTCTAAAAATAAAGTCTATTTAAAATTAATTAATTTATACATATATACCTTTTAAATAAATTTTAATTATTTTTGTGGCAAAGAAACGGAGTCATGAGATCAGCAGTATGCAGGGAAGTGATTTTAAGGCAAGAGGCTGTCAGTTTACATTAGCCTAAAATGCCTCTCCTTGTTACCCTTTTTCTCTAGCACAAAAATTTGCAATATACTGAAATCACTGAGAACAACGCTTGAAAAATATTCTTGCTTGTCTGTATAACCAGAATAACATTTTATTCACATTTAAAAGCATATGAATTTTCATTCAATAAATGTATCATTTAAGATAGATATGCCAATTTATTTGTTTTAAAGTATCTAAAAGTATCTCTGAAAGAAAAGTTACAGTTTGGTTTTTGAACCAAACTTGATTGAGCACTTGCCATATGCCATCTATTCTGCCACCTTCTGGGACATCGAAGGTCACCAAAGGACAGTGGTTGCCTCAAGGATTGCACAGAACAATAGGAGAAATTATTTCTTTGTTTATTCACACATTTATTAATTTACATATACCTCATCTTGCCCCCCAAAAGATTTAAAGCATTCTATAAAATGTTACACACACACTGTTAAAAAATATGAATTAGAATTAGGTGAGGAAGATAAGAAGGAAAAACCAGGGTAGAGCAATGAAATATTGCTGGAGAGGTTATGGCATAAAATGCAGGCTATGGAACAGCATATACTTGCTAAGTGATATATATGAATTGATAATTATAATTCAATGTGTAATTAAGTGTAACACAAAGTATTCACATGTTTCAGTTTTCACAAGTAAGGGAGTGAATACATTTCTAAATATTTCTCAAGATTTTGACTGAGTCAGAGATGTCCTAGAATAAATGGTATTTACCTTGAGTTCCTGAGGTAGAATAGTAATTGTTTGGACAGACTGAGTTGGGGGTTACAATACTCTAGGCAAAGAGAAAAGCATGTGGCATGTGCAAAATTAAGGAAGCATGCATAATTAAAACAGCATGGGATGTTAGGGAAATGATAAGAATAGAGATGAAATGGGAAATGCAAGTGATGAAGGTAAGATGGGAGGCTGGCCTCTGGCCAGTTTTTGTGCTACATTAATTTGGGGTCCAACAAGAAAACATGGGTGATGGTGCACCTCAGTGACACAGTTTTGGATGATGATTCAGGGGGAAGAGATGTTGTGAATCACTCAGCTTTCAAACATGCCATGATTTTTAGGGTTGGCCACAGAGGTGAGATGATGGTCCTGCTGCTCATCTGTGGACAACCTGAAGCCACTCCCAGAATCAATCTTGTTCACTTACTATCTCTGTATCTCGAAGCGATCTTCCACATGCAAACCCTTCAGAGCCAAAATGATGGGGGTAAGGCTCATGGGGGACTTACAGCATCCTAATTTTTTCATGGTTGCCTTTAATATTTGTTTAGCAGTGGTATTTCAAAACGATGCTGCTGTGCTGAATAATCCTGACACCTTACATTTTTTCTTCATGTCAAGGAACTAGATCTCACTTCAGGCGGGAACAGGTAATGATTTTTAAAAGAACCGAGACCTGAGGCAACACGGTGTCTTTCATTTCACACTTTGTTTGTTGCCTACTTCTCCTGTCCATTTCATTTTTGGGCCAGTCTCCAACCTCAGCAAGCCTTTTCCCCTAGACAGGCATCAGTACAAGCCAAGCATTTTCCTAGATTCTGGCCCCCACCTCGTGGTAGACAGAACAATCCTCTACGCACCACTCTGATTGTATCACCAGCCCCGTTCACATAACTCACTTTTTCTCATTGGATAAGTCTAATTGAGTAGCTGGTCATTTACAATCCTTTGTTGTCAGTGACATACACAAACCATGTTCTTAAGTTATTCTAGTCCATATTCAACATACTCATGGCAAAATTTTCCCCGGACATCACCTTTTCTCTCCCCTTTACCTTATGTCCTATCTCCAACACACACATACCCCACCTCTACTTAATGCAATGCTGAACATCCTTGGTGTAGTTCAAATGTATCTTTCTTTATGTCATTTGTCCTAACTGCCCTTAAACTAAACCCCCATTCTTTTGACTCCAGTAGCAATTTCTCTCTCTTATCAAATTTGTTCTGTTATGTATTTCTTTTCTTACTGGACTCTGAGTTTTCTAAAGGCAGGAAAATTATTTATCTTTCTTTGTTTCTTCTTATTTCAACAGTCACCAACCCCCCCAAACTTCTTCCACAATTATTGGCCTAGTGCTCTAAATGGGGTTGTGTGTGTGTGTGTGTTTTAAAATTTGTGAAAGAATTCCCACATCTAGTCAATTAACACATCCATCACCTCACATATCTATAGTTTCTTGTCTAGTGAGAACATTTCAGTTTTACTCTCTTAGCAAATTTCAATTATAGAACACTATATTATCAACTCTAGTCACCATGTTATACTTTAGATCCTCAGACCTTAATTCAGCTTATTTTGAGCATCTTTTTATGTATCTCTGGGCCATTTATATGCCTTCTTTGGAAACTTGTCTGTACAGTTCCTCTGTCTATTTGTAATTGGATTGTTTGGTTTCTTTCTATTGAGTTGTGGGTGTTCCTCATACGTTTTGGATATTAACCCCTTCACAGATACATTATGTGTAAACACATTCCCCTATTCTGTAGGTTGCCTTTTCATTTAATTAAGAACTTACTTTGCTGTGCAGAAACTTTTTGGTTTAAGGTCATCGTGTTTATTTGTGCTTTTGTTGCCTCTGTTTTACTGTCAAATCCAAAAAAATCATTGCCAAGACTCATGTCAAGGAGCTTATCTCCTACCCTGTCATGTATAATTTTTACATATACTGTGTTTTTCATTAAAGTACTGAAGATTCTAAACCACAAAATAAAAGCTAATAGCATCTTTTAAAACAGCTGCTTCGGTGACAGAAAGCATGCAAGAGTTGCACTGCATTGCACCAGGGACATCATTAGGAAGATCCCGAAAATCCAGCTAAATGACAGATCAAACAAATTAACCACCTACATGCGGCTATAATGGATTTCGTTTCCTGCTGCTGGCCACATGCAAAGAAAATGACTCACAAGTCAAGTAGGGAGCTTGTTGAAAAGTTGGGGAAAATGTCATAAGGACCTGGGCTGAGGCCTTACAGTTCTCTGTAGTTCTGATGACGTCGTCTGTCTTTGTTGTTCACAAAAGCAAAAACAGGTTGAATATTTCTATTACTCCTGTATACATTACTCTTTATAAGTGAGAGAATATTTCACCATCCATTATTTTATTTCTTTATATCAACACCGAAGTGAATAGGAGAGTCTGGATTTGCTTGTTCCGGTTACAGTGGGGAAGCAGAGCCTTACAGCTAAGTAAATTGGTAAATGTCATGAATTCACTGAGTTGCAAAACTAAGTCTGGAATGAGGAACTTTGGCTTCTAAGAGTGTTGTTCATTGTTAAAATGAGAAGGGCACCTCTAATTTTGGGGGGAAAGGCCACTGGGGATGAATTCTAGATGAAAATCCTCTTACATTATAATCCAGAGCAAAAAACATTTTTTTTGCCTGCCTTGGAATATATGTGGTGGATTTGTATTGCACCAATTTAGGAAGCTAAAAGTATGTTTTCCAGAACTCCTTTCTATGCGTATTTCTTCGTCAGTGCAGCTCACTTGGGCCACTCTTTGGCTTCTTTAACTCCTAGGCCAGGTGCATGTTCAGGTCCTGGTTGAAGGGCATGAGCATATTCTGCAGAATACCTGCAGCACCAGAGTTAGAGGCTTGGAGATGGTAAATATAAAAGAAACTTTTGGGATAAAAATGGAGAATTTTTCCTATTTATGTGTTTATTTCATGTCTAGTAAAAGTTTAAAACTTACTGTTTTGGTTATATTTATGATGTATGCAAACATAAGATATAAAATAATAAATATTACATATAAATTTGTATATACACATTGTATACACATGTAAAGTTCCTACCCAGTATCAAAACATGTTGAAGCTGAAATAACTCCAACTGTGAGATGTTGTTAAGGAATGAACAGATAAATAGCATAACAGATGAAACAAACAAAATTATTTGACAAATGATGAAGTCACTGCCATGGAGTCAGAAGGAAGGGACCCTCTCTACCTTAACCCACTCTGCTCATTCTTGATGAAAAAAGGAAAAGTCAGCTATTTGGGAAGAAGGAAATTGATCTCAGAAGAAAAGAGTTAAAGCCATAGAAATTAGAAAAGAAATGGTAAACATATAGATAAATCTAGGCAAATATGTGTGTGAAGATTAACTTTGGAAATATAAAAGCAGTTGATATTGAAAACAAGACAACCAAAAATATATAAAGTGATAGAGATCATCAGATTTAAAGTTTTCTAAGGTTTTTTTGGGGGGGATAAAAGGTGATTGTGATAGCGAATGAAAATGAGGAAAGCATGCTTTGTGCTAAATCTGAGACAGGTTTAAGCAACATTTTCTTAAAAATTCAACTAGGTGCTCTCATTACATTTATTCAGAAAGGTATCTGTATGTGCATGTGTCACTTCCACAGGGGACTGTCTTTTTCTAATTGAGGACATTTATTCTCTAACCCACTTCACCCTTAGAAGGACACTTGATTTGACATTTACATAATTAATTGGCTGCATCTGCTTCCTCACAAAGCCTTGCAGCCTCTCAACTCCATTTAAACATATTACTTTCAAGGAAGAGTCTAAATATTTTCCATTATAAACTATTTCTTATCATATGAGCTTCATATAATATTTCAGCATAAAATGTGCAGTTTAAACAAGTATATCTAAAGTGATGTCTACACAGATTTATACTGAACGTTTTTGTAACGTGAAATGTCTTTTCGTTATGGAAATTACTCTTTGTAAGTAAAAACCACAACTATACCTATTGTGTAACTTTGTTTTCTTAATCAAGGTGAATGTTAATTTATTTTTAGTCTATGTTATATTTTAAAATTTGTTTTGAATTGACTTTATTTTTAACACCACTTTACTGAAGTAGTATTGACATGGAAAAAGTCGTACTTATTTAATGTAAACAGTTCAGTGAGTTTGGGTTTAGTAGACACATGTGAACCATCACCATCAAAGCTGTAACCTTATCCATCACCTCCCAAAGTTTCCTCCCTACTCCTTTATTATTTATATGTGGTAAGAACATTTATCGTAAGATCTACCCTCTTAGCAAATTTTTAGTATACAATACAATATTGTTAGCTATCCCAGGGTTCTTTTAATAAGTTTTTTTTTTCCAGAAAGAGAAACAATAGGTGTGGCTAGTATCCATTTTGCATATATTCACTGGGATGGTGGATGGCTCTAGGTTAGGAGCTCCCCAGATGTTGTCTGCATTGAACACTCTTGAGACCTTAGCAGAAAGTTAGCCCTCTGCTCGGAACAACGTGGGTACTTAGGAACAAATTCAAGTGTGATCAGTAACGATAAAGGGCTGTTCGGCTGAAGGGAACAGCAACTCAAAGGGATAACTCAGGTTGTCACACAACGTTCAGATGCAATGCTTAACAGTTCCACAAATAGAAAATTTTACTTAAGTGCATTTTTCAGCAGGAGATAAAGGGCGATAACATCTTTAATACTGAACAGTCTGTAAATAAATATTTGATCCATTTCCTTGGAAACTTATAATAGCAACAGGAACTCATTGCTTGCTTTGGCTAGATCTTTCCCAATTCTCTCTTCAGAGGGGTAAGTTATTAAAAAAGCATTTTAGCCATCAAATTTTTTCAGGAGACCAAAAGAAGTGGGAAAATAACAACAAAATACTAATATTACAATTTGTTCACAGCATACCCCTTTCCAGAACAGCTACTCAGCCATGTGAAAGGGCTTTTGTTCACCCAGCTTTGGCAAAGAGCTATTGAGGGGCAGGGCACAGAATACTCTTCCATAACCCCATGGGAGTTGTGTAGTAGTTCTTCAGCACAGCTGCCTTCTACCACATTGTCAGATCTCAAGTATAAACACTGGTCCTCCAGCACTGACTCAGTGGGCTCCACCCCAACCTTGTCCACAGTGCAGAGCTTTCAGCAAGGGCAAAGGCCTTCTCCAGCCTTGTTTTAGTTGCCTAAGTCTGCAAACACTAGACACTCCTTGATTGTAATCTGGCCACTTCCCTGAAGATCCGCCTTGGAGTTGAAGCCCTGGTGCCTGCCTACTGGGCCTGAAGGCCCAGCCATGTAAGGCTATTTTTTAGAGCAGTTTAAGGTTCACAGCAAAATTGAGAGGAAGGTACAGAGATTTCCCATATTATACCCTGCCTCATACATGCATAATCTCCTCCATTATCAAAATCCCTCACCAAAGTGGCACATTTGTTACAATTGATCAACCTATATTGACCCATCATCATCACCCAAAGTTTATAGTTCACATCATGGTTCACTTTTGGTGTTGTACATTCTATGGGTTGGAGCAAATACAATGACCTGTATAATGACATGTATCTATCATTACGGTACCAAGCAGAGTATTTTCACTGCCCTACAAATCCTCTGTGCCCCATCTATCCATCCCTCCCCCATCACCTGAGAATATTTTTTCAGGGTATTTATTATTCTTGAAGAAATATTTGATGAAGATACAGAGTTTGGGGAAAATTATATAACATCTGTCAAATAAAAGTGTTCTGTAAGTGCTTAAAAATAAATAATCTAGCCCAGCTGACATGGCTCAGTGGTTGAGTATTGACCTATGAACCAGGAGATCACAGGTTTGATTCCCAGTCAGGGCACATGCCTGAGTTGCGGGCTCGATCCCCACTATGAGATGTGCAGGAGGCAACTGATCAATGACTCTCATCATTGATGTTTCTATCTCTCTCTCCTTCTCCCTTTCTCTCTCTGAAATCAATAAAAACATCTTTTAAAATAAATCAATAATCTAATGATATAAATAGATATATAAAGAGTCATATGATTAAAGTACAATTTCTTGTTGTCTTTTAACATTCTAGCTAGCCTAACATTTTATACCAACCAAGAACATACCTACACACACACACACACACACACATATATATATGTATATACATATATACACACACACAAGCACATATTACCTAACATATTCAGAATATACTTCATGCTTAATTATTAAATGGCATAAATAATATATCAGAATACCAAGTATATTATGCTTAAACATAATATCAATGTTAGTTGCATGGGAAAAAAATCTTTAAATATATAATTATACAGCACTTGGAGCAAGGATTTGTTTTAGAGTGACAGACATCCAGGTTTTCATGGCATGCTTCAAACCTCCAGAGAGAGCAGATGAGTAAGAAACTAGACAGGAATGTTTAATGCTAAAAGAGGAAACTGATCTAAATAATTTAGAGTGTTTCTCCTTTTAACAAAACAGGAATCAATCACATACATGATTGTGACAGTTCTCCAGATAGTTTCACTTGGAATGGATCTTCTTTGTGACCCTGCATCTCACTCTATTTCTTTTTTACTGAATGCTACAAAACCTTTCTCTTTCCCATAGTTGCAATACAATTTCTTAAATAGCTTTAGAAATTTTCAAGAGGAAAGGCACCAACTGAATAGATTAATGAGGGGTTGTTTGTGAAATTCTTAGAGCTCCTTCAATGGCAGATGTGATAAATTACACACATTATCATTGTGATGATCATGCGGCAAACCATTATTAGAGCTTAATGTAGACCATCTCATTACACAGGCACTACTGGAGTTTGAACATACTTTAGGAGAAAATATTAACTGTTCACATAATTCCAACCCAATAGGCATTTCTCTAGATTGAGAATAGGCTTTCATTTAAAAACATTAGCCATGTTCACCATCAAATGGCTCAGTTATATTTTACTCATGCACAGAGAAACCCATAACCTACGTCTCATATACATGGGAAATAAATGAACTCTTAAACAGTTCTGTGTTTATAATGACCTAATTTTGCAGAAATTCATATATATGACACATTCCTTAAATAAAACCTCTGCTAAAATAACAGCAGTTCAATGAGTTTAAAAGCAGGTCTATGACATAACAAAACGGTGAGTAATTTTTATAAGGAATAAATCACGTAAATGAGCAATTTGTGTTTGGTATAAGTGTTCTATTGTCACTGTTCCCTTTTGGGAAAAATGACTTTATTAATCATGTGTAAGGAAAATTTTGGTGCTAAAAACCATTGTGTATTGAATAGATAAGCTCTAGTTTTAAACTATATTTTAAATACTTAAGTTCACTATTATTCAAAACATAACAGGTTATGTTTTAATTCCTTAAAATAAAATTCTGTACAACATAGAGCAATTGGATATAAATTTAGAGACAAACTCCATGCTAATTTATTACCAGATATACCTATTCCTCCACTGTGTGGCCCAAATATGAACACTTGCCATCATCTTTATCATTCCATCCAAAACTTCAATCATTTCTTATCTGAACTATCGTTAAAGCCATTCAACTGGTCTACTCCTGCACTCCTATGTTCATTATCCATAGTCATCAGAATAAATTTTCAAAAGCATAAATTGGACCTGTTAGTTTCTTGAATAAAACAGTCCAATAAATTTCCTTGAAGTAGAAAATATATTTCATCCATGGTGTCCAAGGCACGCATGAGCTCGTTCCTGCTGACCTTTCTACTCCCCCTCTCACTGCTTCTGGCACCTCATCCACACTGGATTTTACTATCTATTAAAAATTCCGGGCTTATTCTGATCTCAGAATCTTTACTCTTATTCACTTTGTCTGGAACAGTCTCTCTCCTGGGTTTAGTATAGCTGTCTCCTTCACATATTTCTTAAGTCAAATATGTGGTCTTCTTAGGTAGATATTCATGTTAAGGTTCATTGCTTTGACAGATCACAATTTAGTTAGAGCTGGTAAGGTCTTTGTAGACCTAAAGTAAAAGATGTCAGAAGCTTTTACTATATTCCAAGATAACACAATTCATTATCTATTTATGTCTATCATCTATCTATCTATCATCTATCTATCTATCATCTATCTATCTATCTATCTATCTATCTATCTATCTATCTATCTATCTATCTATCTATCATCTATCTATCTATCTATATCTATCATCTGTCATCTATCTATCTATCATCTATCTATCATCTCCAAATCTTAATAAATTAGAACAAAGACACAAAATATCCAGAATATCCACATATCTGTAAAACGATGTGAAAATAACAGATGCACTAACTACACTAAGAAATTAGAAAACACCAGTAGACAAAATCCATGAGTAGTTCCAACCAGTAATTTACAGTATCATTCTAAAAAAGCATCACTCTAAAATATTACATTTTTCGGTCTATTAAAAACAAATAAATCTAAATAAACTAACAAAAAAGTTTTTCTCTTCACCATGTTATTATTAGCTGGCCTTTATATTTTTTGCAGTTTCCATTTTACAAAGAAACAGATGTTTCTGAACAGGTGTAAGTGGGTGGATTTGGAAACCTACAAACGTTGAAAGCTTTAGTGTCCCTTTTTAAAGAAGGGTAGAGAAAGAAAGAAATTATAATGCCTATTTCTATTAAAAGTCTTTTTTAGCACCTGCTTGTACTTTCTGCTAATTTTATTTTCTTCCCTTAAGCTAGTTGACCAAATAAATAAATAATAATGAAATGCAATTTACTTTTATTTTCTTCTTCAAAATTGAACTACCCCAGGGGGAAAATACCCAGTTGTCCAGTGGTCTGTGTAATCACCTCACACTACCTATCCCATCTGTTCTCTCATTTCCATTCCCCTGTTCTAGTTCAGGTTTGTTTGTTTGTTTTATTTTTTTAATAGAAGATTTCTAAATAAACTCCACAATTTGATTTTTCTCTCACTCTAGTCTCTCATAAAACATGTTTCCAAAATAATGTTTTAAACTGGAGATATAATCAGGGTAGGTGGAATGGAAAAAACTCTGAACCCAAATTTTGGAGACCTGTCTTAAAACTACTCTTTTCATTTACAAGCTGTTTTACCCATTTAAAGTTATTTATCTTTTCTGAGAATCTGTTTCCTCAACTCAACTATTTATTCTCAGACTTATTGAAGAGATTAAACAAGACAATATATGTCGAATTTCTTAGGACAATGCCTGATATTAAATAAACACTACAAAATTGCTGATTAATGTTTCTCCCCTAAGCAAAATCATCAATGGCTTCTCATTCCCAAGGAAATAAACTCCAAATGTCTACAATGACCTTCGAATATTGCCAATAATTGGCACAGACATATTCACTCAGTGAACTTGCCTCCACCTCTTCAGTCCTTTAGGAACTTGGGCGCAGTCTCTGCACACTCCTCACACTCTCATCTTTTATGTCATTTCTTGCGTTTTTGCCTCTGTCTAGAATGTTTCTCCACCCATCTCTACTGATTGAAATGTTGCTCATTTACCTCTTCTAGAACTTTTGTGGAAACCTTTCCAGATCTCCTTTCAAGATACCTAATAAGGCGCTATGTTGTTAGCTATAAAATAGTTTCTATTTCTATGTCATCAGACGCCATACAGTTAAATAGTGAATGGAGCTTACACCTAGATCAGAGGACGCTTTCTCCTCTTATAACCAGGCAATGTCTTGAGCCCATTTACCTTCCTAACACAGTGTGCCCAAATGAACACTGTTTGCTGAACTTGATAAAAACAAAAATGATTGTATATATATGCCAGTGTGCATGTATAGGGGCTACGGAGATGCTGTTGTGTACTGTTATAAACAGTGACCCTTCTGAGCTGCTTAGAAAACTCACTTATCTATTAATTGAACATATAGCTATAAGACAACATCCCCACCATGATGACACTTATATTCTAGGAGGGAGACAGAAAATAAACAGGCAGACAAACGCAAACTATGGTTTTAAGGTGTGATAACCATTATAAAGAAAATAAAATGGAGCAAAGAGAAAGTGACAGAGGATGTTACTTTAGAGTGGGTGGTCAGGGAAGGCCCACTTAGGAAGTGACATTTATTCATTAAGAAGGGATATGAATGAGATAAGGAACTGAACTTAAGTATCTAAGAAAGGATATTTCTAGGCAGAGGAAACAGCCACTGCAAAGGTTTTAGAAAAATAAAAAAGATATGGCTCAGGCTCATTTCTCCTATGGAACTAATTTAGCCTGTCCCTCTTACAAATGAAATCACTCTTAGTGTTTCTGCAGCAAAGATGTTTCAATTATTTCTGTAATATTTATTATTTCCTTCAAGTTTCATCTTTAAAGTGAGGTTCAAGTACGGTGTACTAAGGCCACTTCTAGCTCCAGATCGCTATACTTCTGGTACTTAAAAGCTTCTCTGTTCTCTTAGCTTCACTGTCTTCATTTGGATGATGAATATAATACTTTTATCTCATGACTTTATTTTGAATTTATATATATGGTTAGGGCACTAGAAAGGAAAAACTGTTATTGCTGTTTTGTTATTATTAGCAGTATTATGTCTTCATTTCTGGATTTTTGAAGCAGTGATAGCTTGGTCCTTTCTGTTTCAGTTATGACTCTAATTTGAGGCAATACTATAAGACTCTGAAATAACAGTGGCCAGGAATGCACTGCAGAGTTAGATTCTCTCTCTTCCTTCATAACTCCAACACATCAAGAAAAGAGGACCTTTCTGGAAACATTAGGAGAGGTTTTTAAGGTGGACTCAGACATTCGGTTTGTTGTACAATCGTAGTATGGACAGTCCTTGTTACCGTGTTGGAGGAGGTCATCAAGAGGGCATGCTGCCCAGCCGGACACGGCTCAGCGGTTGAGCATCAACTTAGGATCCAGGCGATCGGGGTTCGATTCCTGGTCAGGGCACATGCCCGGGTTGTGGGCTCGATCAATGACTCGCTCATCATTGACGTTTCTATCTCTCTCTCCCTCTCCTTTCCTCTCTCTGAAATCAATAAAGATATATAAAAAATAAAATAAAATAAAATAAAATAAAATAAAATAAAATATAAAATAAATAAAATAATAAAATAATAAAATAATAAAATAAAATAAAATAAAATAAAATAAAATAAAATAAAATAAAATAAAATAAAATAAAATAAAATAAAATAAAATAAAATAAAATAAAGAGGTCATGCTGCTTGTTGACCTGGGCAATTAGAGGCCCTTCCTTCAAATGCGCATCCTGCCCACTGCTGCTGCGGTAGGAACCACTTCAAGACACAACCTGGAGAGTAATGGCTGTTGGGACCATCTGGACTCTATGTGAGTGAACTCTGCTAAGGCTTCTATATAAATGTTAAGATTCTTGCTCAAGGCAAGCCTCATATGTAAGTCTCTTTGTGTATTAAACCTGCCGCCTACCAGTTTGAATTGGCCAGCCCCTTTCGGGTCTTTCCTTGTGTATAGGGGCTAGTTTTGAGTTCCAGCCAGGAAACTCCTGAGGCTGTGAACCGACATGCTAGCTGTGGTTGGAGGCTGAGAGGAGAAAAGGGCAGTTGTTCAACCTAGAGCAATTAGCTGCGTTCACTTAAGCATTTGGCTGGAAGACTGGCTTAGAAAAATGGTGGCCCAGCTGGGATGTTGCACATGGCTGGTCCCCAAACCAGATTCTCAGCAGGCATCTCACACATACAGGCACAAATGAGCACTTGTGAAAATCCCTGTGAAATAGCTGCTACTATTGGCTAAACTGGCTTTCAGCTTGGTAACCAGACTTCGGCACAAATGTCAGATTAACTGGATAATTACTTCAGAATGAACCCTGTGGCGCTGTTAGCTTTTTGGTAGACAGATCTCTTTTTCTTTAAACTGACTGGCTTCATGTGCCTGTGTCACGCGTTGCTGACTCAGCTCTGGCTCCTGGCGACCCCATGAACGAGTGATGCCTGCAATGTCCTGTCCTCAGCAGCCCTGCTCGGCTCCTGTAGACCCATGCCTGTGGCTTCTTTTATGAAGTCAATCCATGTCACATTTGTTGCCCCTCCTTTCCTCCTGCCTTCTCTTTTCCCCAGAATTATTCTTTCCCAAGGAGCCCCGCTTCTCACGGTGTGCCTAAAGCAGGCCAGCTTCAGTCGGGCTATGTTCACCTCCAGGGGTGTTGCAGGCTTCCTTTGCTCTCGGACAAGCTTGCTGATCTTCCTGGCAGTTCAGGGGCTCCACAGAGCTCTCCTCCCACCCCGGACTTCAAAGGAATCATTTCCCCCGCATTAGCCTTCTTCACACTCTCAGCTATTGCTTTTTCTGCATTCTTTGCTATCTCCTTAGGGAACTCTCAATCATCTATGTGTGATTCTCTCACCCTACCTCACGTATTTTATAATCTCTTTTTCATTGTCCAGGTTATGATCTTATGCTCCGCTGCCTGTTTAATTTCATTTCTATTTCACGTTATGCTAACGCAAGACGCACCTTCAGATCTCCCTCCTGTGCTGTATCGCCACGCTCCCGCCTGATGGGTCGGGGACGCGCAGCCTTCGGAGGCCTGAGGGCTGGCCCCAGGTGGCTGCCTGCTCCAGTGCTCACAGAGCCCGATCCTCTTCGTTTCTGCATTTTATTCACCAACTTTGGTTGTGTTGTTGTGAGAGGTGTTCCAATTAATGTTTAGTTTGCCGTGTTGCTAAAAATGGACGTCCCTATATTTTTCTGATCATTTTAGTTTTTGAATTGGTGGACTTAGCCTATCTGTAGGGCTATTTAAGGATAGTCAATAGAAACAGTAACAGTAGATAAAAACATTGAATGGTGGCGTATAATATCTGATGTTGAAGAGGCCATTTGTTTTAATCAAAGGAAATACAACAATGTGACTCAGGTTAGTGTGTTTTAAGATGAAGAAAACCATTATCAAGTTTTTCACAATGACAATGGCCCTTATGTGCTCTCCTCAATTTTATTTTCAAAGTGAATAAAAACATTTGGGAAATTTGTCTAGCCTAGTATTTTATCTGATAATTAACACAACTAATGCTGCAAATGCTAGTCTAAAAAACCACCATATATAACTTTATTTGCTCATTAAATATTGCCTGTGACAAATAATATATTAAGGGAGCTACTTCATTCTTCTCAATATTTCTTAGGATGTGTCTAGGTCTGGTTTATTTATTTTCCTGGAACATGATGATGTCCGAAGTAGAAATAATAATGTATGCTGGATGAAAACTTTTATAAGCCAAGCTTGGAGGTGCTCACCAGGATGCAGTCGCATCAATCAAAGAAGATGCAGGTCTCTCCCATTTCGAAGATAATAATCATATGCATTACCCTCAGCTGAACATACACAATTAGCCACCTTTTATCACCTCTTTTGGAAAACCTTTAGGTTCTACTTGCCCTTACTACTTTCTCCGTTACACTCTCCTTTTAAGTAATTCCCCGTAGTCCTGTAGTGTGCAGTTTCTCATGTTATTCCTCTAGTCTACCCTACACAAGAACAGAAGAGAAAACTGTAATGCCCATTCACTCCCCAAGTGAAAAAACAGATGAGGTTGAGAAAGGCCAAGTAACTTACCTAAGGTCACTCAAGGAGTCACTGGTTGAGCACATAATCCTACAATTACATCACACAATTTCTAGTTCTAACAATTTAAGCTGCCAAGTCCTGGGAGAGATTTATGGAGACATCTTTCTCCCAAAAGCAAGAGCTGGGAAATGTGTAGAATGTCAAGGTCTTATATCTATCTAAAAGATTAGGTCAAAGTTAAGAGACAATTGTGGCCTAAACAGAAGAGTGGTAGGTGGACTTTTCACCAAGATTTTACCTGAAGTATCCGGATCGTTGAAAGCCTTTTTGAGGTAATGCATCTCCAGCGTCAGTGCGAGGTGATCAAAGTGCCCGCTGCCTGTCCTGGGTTTGAATCTCTTTGCTTTCTTTAGAAGAGAATAAATAATAGCTTCCAGCAGCGTGAAAGACAGGCAAGTTGATTGCTAGCAGAAAAATAGTGCCTCTCATTAAAGGGAAGAAAACTATTAGCAACTTAAAAAGAAGTAAAATAAATACCAGAATGTATTTGACATAACTAAGCTACCAAGAGGTCGGCTGTTAAATTAAAATGTGTTATCTTGGCATTTTGGATGAAAGCTGAAGACAGCATCGAAAATGTTTTCTTAGTTATGAATAAAAGCATTGGGATATATGACAATTATGATCAAAGGGATTCAGACAAATTGAAGTGAGGTGAGATGTGACATTACATCAGCCCCATAGGACGAGTGTCAGATTTATTGAACTCAGCAAGGACATCGTGTGAGACACCACCAACCAGGCTGAGAGAGCCAGGAATACAGTTTCCTGCCTTTAAAAAAACCAATTGGGAGTGCATCATAAATATTTTGATTTTTGAAAGTTTTATTTTATTTTGGAGACAGTGTTTATTAACTACATATTATTTTTCTCTCAATGAGGAGTATTATATTTGAAAGAAATATTAATTGTAACCTCCCAGCATTACTTTCTTTAAAAATAAAATTAGGCTTCTCTAATTTCTTTCCCTTTGTTTTTCCTTCCCTTTAGTACTTCTAAAGCAAAAATCATTGACATTGATAATTCAAAACAGTAGATATCTGTGAACCACAAGGGAGAATTTGTAAGTGGATCTGAGCAACAAGGAAGCTTAGGGGGACTGAGGAAACAGTTAATATGCTGCATTTACTTGAAAAATATGTTAAGTATCATCTGAGGCTTCCATGCTGGAGAGGACCTCACTAACACTGAACCCAGAAAGGCAAGACCACTCATAGTTTACCTTAACTATAGATACTTGGTTTTGCAGGGGGTTAGATAGATAGATACTTGGACAAAGTTGTGAGTATAGGGAAAATAAGGAAGAGCACTGTTGCCATGAAAACTTAAGTTTTTTACCACCTATGGGCACTATTTCAGAATGTTGTTATTCTGAGGTCCAGTGAGTAGTCTGTGCTAAGAGATACTAACCTGGGTTAATAATAAGAGTTGTTGTTGTTTAATTCCAAAATCTGCCGAAGATCTTGGGCAATGATAATGAAACACACTGAATTGATGGTAAGGAGTCTGAGTATTGCCAACAAACTGTTGTCATTGAAAGAGGGCTCGATACCATCTGATATCATGGAGAGAACATTTGCCTGTGACTCAGAAGATGAAGTTTTTCAGGTGCTATTACTGAACACGTGCATTGTAGGAATTATTTTCTTTGTGTGGGCCAATCATTGAAAAATTAGGAATAATTCTTAAATTTTTATTTCTTGGCAGAAACTTCTAAGGAGACAGTCTATAGAAATGAATGGAGATTTTTTCATCCAATTCAGGAACTTTATGGACTACTTGGAGTCCATAGAACCCAGATGATCTCTAAATTTACCTAACACTGCAATCCTATGAGTGAGTGTATAGTCATAAGATGAAAACAATGTTTAGGCTAAAAGATGAGGCCAATGTTTAAATTCTACAGTTGTGCCAACTGAGTGTTGAGAACTTGGGCGTCTTCTTCATGGTCAGACAGTCCCTGGTCAGAGTATTACTCTGTCCTTCACTTACCTGGTGTATTACACCATGAGCCACTTTCCATCTTCTCATTTGTCCTCGCATTTTGAGCCACCAGTGCCAACTGCCCAACTCACTGGAAAGAGTCTCTACTCAGCAGGTTTTGAACACTGTCATGGTGGTGCTCATAGGAAAAATGAATCTGATGTAGAAAAGAAAGAAAAACGGAAAATCAAATGAGTGGAATGAAAGGAGAGCTCTAGGGCAACACTGAAAAATCAGTTAGCCGGCATCCAAAGGAAACTGGGTGCACTCTTAGGACCTGGTCAGGGGTTCACCGTTCCCGCTTTCCTCTCCTTCCTCCAGCAGTGGAATTCTCGTCAAGCTGAATTCAGATGTTTTGCCACCATGGAGCTTAGACCTTCCATCCAAAGTAATTAACTGTTAAGTGATGAATAAGGTGATTCAAATACAAACTGCAGTTTTCAAGGCACTTTATGAGCTGAATGAATGAAATATATGTATATATACTGAACAGCCATTTTTCCCTCTAGTTTAATAGCATTTTACAGGTGTGTTTTACACCCAATGAGGTGACAATTGGGTAGTGATGTACAGGTTTCACAATGTGAAGGGCCTTTAGGGATACACACTCATTTTAACAGAAGTCACTCAATTATTACTTTGAAACACTTACCTGCTGGGCTTTCATGTAGGTATCCTTATATTTTAAAAATTAATCAAGAACATGTCTTTTTCTCAGTCATCCTTAATCTAGTCAAAGTAAAGTAAAATAAGAGGGTCTCATACCTGCTTCTTTAACTCTTACTGATATTTAGGTGTTTTAGCATGAAATATTCAAAAGTTGCATTTGCACATTTTTACATTGTGTTTTTAGGCAAAATTCAGGCTAAACTCTAAAAATGCTGAGTGAACTACAGGAGAGTATAATATTGTAGATAGATTACTACCTATGTGGCACTAAATCTGACAAATTCTGCCCTTTTCTGACCCCTTTAGAAAGCATATCTGAATGCAAGTGAATGAGTGTGACATTAACAAAATGACCTTGAATCATCTCTAATTGTGGATATGAAAATAATTCACATATTTTGACACTTAAATTTTTTATTTTAATAAACTGCATATAATACACTTCATGTTTTACTGTGTTGTCACTGCCTGGGTTCTCTCAAATATTTCAGTGTTTCAGATAATGAGAATTTATCTCTGTTTCTGAGGTAGACTGTGAAAGTCATATAGGCTGATTCAGAAAACTAAGGATGAAGATGGAAAAAACACACAAAAGCATTGGACTGGGAATCTTGAGGACAGGGCTTGAGTCCTGGTTATCTCTCTAATTATTTTTGTGGCTGTGGGTGTTATCTACCACTCTGGACCTCTTCTTCACATGTAAACTGAGAGTTTTGATTAGGTGAGCTTTAAAGTCTCTTGCTTTTAATTATATGCATGCTTTAATAAACAGTTCTCAGATAATCACAGTTATTCCCTAGAAAATTCTGAGAGATAGAAGGATTTTCTAAATGAATAGTAAAACATCAGTATCTTGAATATTAGGGAGAATTGCTAGATCTGAGATTCTGGAAAAGGTGACCATGTGTTCTTTTATGATATTTTTTGGAAACAGTCCACAAAAACCTCTTGAGATAACTCTCTCATTTTGTTTCAGCAAATGTTAAACTTCACTACATAAAGCTGTGTAAGATTGTGATAATTAGAAATTCTTAGTTTATGCTTTTTCTTCCCACTCCCCACTTCACTGAGGCATACTTAATAAACAAAAATAGCACATATTTAATGTATACATTTTGATGAATTTGGACATCTGCATATACGCATAGTATCATCACCACAATCAAGGTAATGAACATAAATATCACCTCCAAAAGATTTGTTTCATGCCTTTTGTTTTTGTGATAAGAACACGTAACATGAGATCTACACTCTTAACACTTTTTTAGGTACATGACACCATGTTGTTAATTATTGGCAATATGTTATACAGCAGATCTCTGGAATCTGAGTTCTATTTCTTGACCTTGACTCATATGTCCATTTGATGAAAATCTACTCAAACTTGAGGCTCATTCAGATTATTTTATGAATTGCCTCTCTCTGCTTCCACATATGTTCTTCTTCCACCTCTGAATTTCCATAGCCCTTTGTACTAGGCACTTTGGTACATTCTTCCTTTTACTACATATTATATTATGTATGTTATATAATAAAGGCCTTAACTCCTGGCACCACTTGTTCACTCATCCTGAAATACCTTATCCAGTTCTTTCTGTTTAACTCTTGTCATTCAAGTCTTAGTATAGATTCTACCACTGATTTCTGATCATTCGAGGTAAAGTAATCTCCCAGTCACTGGCTATTTTTTTATCATGGTTTAAGTTCTAGCAGTGTCTTTTAAAGTTACCTCTTTTATGTCTCTTTCATTATATGTAGGCTTCCTGTCTGCTGGCACCTTGTCTATATCATTTACTGTTCATTATACTTACAGCACTTAGAATGGCGACAGGAGACAGCAGATGCACAATAAATATGTAGTGACTGAATTAATTTTTTTGTCTGTATGAATTTTTTCATTTTGCTGAACAGAGCACCAACTGGAGAATAAAGTGCCTGCTGTTCCATCTTTCTAACTTTAATAATATCTGACACACGGTCTTGCACGCCAGATATACTCAGTAGGTTTTTTGACTAATTGAATTGTATTAATGTGGCTGAAAAACCAGTAGATTATTGGGATTGTTACTCTCACTCTGCAAAATGTAGTTTCTGCTGTAACATCATTTCACTTACTAGGCACTTGGTTAGATAAAAAATTAAGAACTCTAAATTTTAGTATGCTAACTTTAAAAAATTCATATCAAGGCTTTTGAGGGGGAAAACTTCTTCCTCTACCCTACTAATTTCTTTGGCTGGTCTAATAGCTAAGTTAAATGGCTTTAAGACAGAGTTATGGGAGAAATATATGCAACCCAAGGGCAACTTGGGCAATTGAGGCTCATATGCCATTCTGAGCTAAGAAATGAGACAGGGGCCTGGGCTTCAGATCCAAATGGGTAATTCACAGGACAGTAGACAGAGCAGATATTTGATAATTAGATATTTGCCCTGCCCTACAGACAGGTCATTCAGACAAAAGTTATCTCTGATAATAGCTCCCTCTCTGAACCAGGCCCCCTATTCAAATTCTTTTAGGTAATTAAGGGAGAGATAAAAGCTTTTCTTGAGTCGGCTATGTCTTCATTGCCTGCAGCTCAAAATAATCCACATGCCAAAATGACGCATTTTGGGGTAGCATATTATGTTCCCCTTCAAGGAAAAGCCATTATACTCCCAAATAAAACTTGATTTAATTTCTTTCTAAAATATTGTCTATATCTATTCAACTGGAATCTAGCAAGTAGTGAGACAATTTAAATAAAATATATTTAAAACCATAGTTATTGTAAGAAATCTGAAAATACTTGTTTGAATATAACTAGGACATTTTCTACATAAATGTGGTCTGATTACAGAACAGTCAATCCAACAGTAATATTATTTTTCTACTAATGAGTTTAAAATTTTGAATTATATATTATGCTTTAATTTCCCTAGGTTATTTCAAAACACCATATTGTGGCTTAAATGAAGTATATAAAATCAGATTTCTATAATCTCTATTTTTATATGAATTTGGTAATAAATTAAAGCAATGTATTATTCTTGCAACATAAATTGGATTGGATTAACAATAGACTCGCTACTTTGAAACTAAATTTACTACCAAATTACCATTAATTGCAATGTAGGACCAGGAGGGACTCTAGAAGTCACTTAAGTGTATATAGTCAAACCTTGGTTCTTGGATGTCTCCCATCTCCAACAATTGAGTTCTCAGGCAAGTTGTTCCCAGAAAAATGTTTTGGTTGTCCAACAAAACTTTGGTTCTCAACAATCCTTTTGTGGTGATACCTGTATGATCAGTCATCATGCATCTCTACAGCAACAGACAAAGGAGAAAATGCACCAGTATGAGTCAGTTTACCACTAAGCCTCAAGTTGTTAACATCTCAGGAAATTGTGCTGGGAATACTTTTGTGTTCTTTTTGGTTTTGTTGCTGCTTATTATTATTAAATACATACAGTAAGTCACCAAGGGTCTTAAGATTAGTGATAGCAGCAAAGTGAAAAGGAAAGTGTGAAAACAACGATAGAGCTTAGACATACACTGTATATAAGAAAGATTAAAACAGGGGATTATTTGGGGGTATGGAATGAATTAATCCAATTTACATTATTTCTAATGGGAAAAAATGATTCCTTTTTCAAACAAATCACTTCTTGAACAGCCTTCCAGAATGAATTACATTTGAGAACCCAGGTTCCACTGTACTTTATAGATGAGGAAACTGAAGTAAACTGCTTTACTCAATGTTATGCAACTAGCTACTTCGTGTTAGTGAAGCCTTAAAAGTTGGTTAGTGGTCCAGATGCAAGCCTCTGCTTCTTAGTCTAATGCTTACTCCAAAGTAGAGCCTGCCTACCAACTTTTATTTTCCTCTCAAAAAGCACCAAGTAATGATTTCCTGAAACAGGTACCCAGCAGTGTTAGAGGTTATTAGGTTTTGGCTTATCAAATTTTAAATTGTTATTTATTTTAAAAATTGTCAACTTTTAATACTATTTTTCAATTAAATAAATATATTAAAGTTATACTTAGATCTGAGAAAAGTTGTTTGATTATTGGGAGGCACATGTAGATTTAATACTACTTTCTTAATGAAATTTAGTGAGGTTTGAATTTTGTATGCTGAATGACATTCTGGTTATCAGAATGCAAAGTGGCAGGCAAGGATGTAAGTGTGCTGCTCTAGTGTGTATATTAGTTAGGATTGTTGTAGTTGCAAATGGCAGGAACTCACCTCAAATTAGTTCATACAGAAAAAAAGCTCACTGGCTGGGAAGAAAATGATAGTTTATAAGTGAGAATAAAGAGCTATAGAAAAACAAAGACTCTAGGAGAGGATTCATGCACTCAGCACTGCTAAAATAGTCTAATTCTCTCTTCTCTCTCTCTCTCTCTCTCTCTCTCTCTCTCTCTCTCTTTCTCTCCTTATTTATGCTTAACTTAATTCTGCAAAAAGCCTCAGTCTTCATACTTAAAATAAGATATGGCCCTGGCAGCTCCAGCATTCTTTCTTCTCATTTAAGCAATCCCTAAAGGAAATGAGAAGTACTTTATTCCAGGTTCTATCAATATTAAAGAAGATCTTAAATTGGCAGAGCTTGGGGTACTTGGCCACAATGGGGAATAGGGGACTCCTGCAACAGGATGATATGATTAACAATTTCACAAAAGCCACATGCAACTAAGGAAATGCAATTTCCCCAAAGAAAGGATGCTAAACTCTAAAAGGATGCAAGGTAAAGAAGAATATATATACCTCCTAGAGCAGCAATTTTCAACCTTTTACATCTCATGGCACACACAAACTAATTACCAAAATTCTTCGGCATACCAAAAAAATATATTTTTTGCCAATCTGACTAAAAAAGGTATAATTTTTATTCATTCAGACCAGACGGTTATTGTTGTGTTAGCTGTTGTCGTTTTTCTTTTTTAAATTTTACAATTTAAGGAAAAAGAGGTCAGTGGCCCTGACTAAATAGTCAGATATTGCATGTTTTAAAAATTCTTGTGGCACAGTTGTTGAAAATTGCTGCCTTAGAGTAGTTTTGGTAATGGAATGCCCCATGCTAATATCCTATGCATTTTTTATAGGTGGCATTATTAATTTTCAGTACTAACCTTATGTAGCTTATACATTTTCAAAGATAAAAATATGATAAAACCTAATATTCATAAAGATGCAGTACGATGAGCCCACATATAACTCTGGTGGAAGTATAAATTGGTAAAACCTTTTGTAAAGCAATTTGATGTGTTAAGAAGCTTAAAATATTTCATAGTTTTGGATCCAGTAATCTACTTCAAAAAGTGAATTCTAATACAATAATAAAAATGTGTGTACATATTTATGTGCAACATTTTTAATAATTCTGAATATTGGAAACAAAATGAATGTTGAGCAAAGTTGATTTCATTAAATATAAGTATCTGATGGGCTAACATGTGAATTACACTTGATACCCTCCTCACACAAGTTTGCTAATATATCATATTTGCAAAGTTAAAAACCAACAACTGTCCTTATAAACTGTTGGTATGAATATAAATTGATGAAAACTCACTGGAAGGAAATTACATATATACATATATAACCATAAAATGTATATCAAAATTAAAAATGCGAATATAGCCTAGCAACTTCATTTCTAGAAATTTTTCCCATAGATATTTTTGTATGTACTCAAAGAATGTTCAGTGCAATATTGTTTGCAGTAGAAAATACGTGGAAGTAAGTTAAAGGTCTACCAATAAGGAACATATTAAATAAATGCAGCAGTTAAAAGTACTGATATATATCTTAATCTGCAACATATATTAAATAAAAAAGCAAGAGACAAACACTGTCTATAGTAGACCCTCACTTACCTAGTATTTTATGAATGCACCTGCACGTGTGAAACCAGAGGTCAACCGAGCCTGGAGCTCGAGCTGCCTGTCACCACCCAGCCAAAAAGCAGAGACAGGGATTGGGTTCTAAATGCGCCTTTAGTAGTATCAGATGCTGGAAACCTGGGGAAGTGGCAGGTGAAGACCCTAACAGCCGCCTTCCCCTTAAGCTTGTTGGGGAAAGCTTATGTAGGGGAAGCAGGGGAAGGGAACGTGGGTAAATAGTACAGGTTGAGCTTCTGGTGGTCTGCAGTCCTGGAACTTGAGTCCCTTTGGGCGTCTTAGGTCTTCGTGAATGTCTTCATCACTGGCCCATGGAACAGGACGGTCAGTGTTCTGCAAGTGGCCAAGAGTGGGCAGGCGCGCATCACCCCGGGGCTCCTGAGGCCTGGCTGATCCGCCTCCGCACTCCTGGGGGCCCAGCGTGTATGCTCAGGCTCGGTTAAGCCTCTTTGTTCCTGCCTGGTCAGCTGAGAGCTGCAATGAAATCTTTTTTTTTTTTTTCATATATCTTTATTGATTTCAGGGAGAGGAAAGGAGAGGGAGAGAGAGACATAGAAACATCAATGATGAGAGAGTCATTGATCGGCTGCAGCCCGCAACCCGGGCATGTGCCCTGACCGGGAATCGAACCCCGATCGCCTGGATCCTAGGTCGATGCTCAACCGCTGAGCCACGCCCGGCTGGGCTGCAACAAAATCTTAACCAGAACATAAGGTTAAAGATATATAGTTGAGTAATTAATTACACATTCTGTTAGTAAAAGGGAGGGAAAGGAAGAAGAGGAAAAAAATCATGTTTTTATTCTACCTTTATACCCCTATCATGTGTATAGAATCTTTTTGGTAAGTAAGACACATAGGAAGTAGATTGACAGTCATATGATAGACATGACTGGCATGCTCTTATATCCAGTCCTCCTTTCCTTCTTAAACATACAGGCGATACTCTCCAAACTTCTTGCAGTTACCTAGAGCTGTGAACATAGTTTTGGTAAATAAAATGTGACTGGGAGTGACATTTGAGCTGACAAAAATGAAAAGCCTTTTAAAAACTCTCCAGTCTCTCTCTATTCATGCAGAAGTTCCTTTGAAAAGGTGGAACCCCAAGATGAAAGCAGTTTGGATGGCCCACTCACGTTTAAGTTGCCTGAGGGTCACCAGGACTGGCAAGAAGTTTTCAGGAACTAAATAAATGTTTTCAGGAAATAAATGTTTACTGTCTTAAACTATTGTGGATTTGGGGTTTGCTTACTATAGAAAAAACCTAGGCTACTCTAATTACTATCAGTAGCTCATCTGGAAAGCCCAGTGTATTTTAAAAAGACATTGTTGTAGTACATAGACTCCAAACTGACCCATGGCTCGAATGTAGCAGAAGCCCATTTTTTGCCCACTTATCAATCCACAGAGACTCTGCACTGATTATGATGATGGAGCTGGGTGGCTCTTACTTCACACAATTATTCAGGAACTCAAGGTGATCAAGTGTGTAGTATATTTTTCCTGTGTTTTCCAAAGTTTACCTGGAAATTGGAATTTTGCTGGAAGAAGGGCAAAGATCATGGAGAAATGCGTGTGGGAGGTTTTATGAAACGGCTGGAGGTAACACACTGCATTTTCACCTATGGGCTAGGAAACCGCCACGTGGCCACACCTCCCCGCGTGGGAAGATGAAGGTGTAGTTATTCTGCTGTGCCACGGAAAAGAGGAAAGGAATTTTGCCGTACACCATGCTTCTGCCATGGATGGAGGGACTTACTTTTTATTATATAACCAGTGATTACTGCTTGAATTTAAAACAATGGGTCTATATTATTTTTCCGTAAATATAACCCCAAAAATAACATGAGGAAATGCTCATCAAGTATTTTTTGCTTTAACTCTTTGAATCTTTTTGTTATTGTTAAAGTAAGCATATGCCCTTTATAGAAAATGTAGAAAGTAAGATGCAAATAATTAAACAGAAAAAGTCATCCCATAAGCCCCATGGTCCCGCCATAACAATCTCATTAGGGTAAGCAAAGTTACTGTCCTCATTTTACAATTGACGATGCTAACCCCCAGGAACTCTAAGAAAATTGTCAAAGTCAGGAAGTGGTAGAGCTTAGAAGAAAGAAGAGCCAGAGAAGCTTTCACAGAGAAAAATATGAAGGTAGAAAATGAATTATTAATAAAGAAATTACAAGCTATTTTAGTATCTTGCATTTCTAATCACACTTAGGGACTAAGAGAGGAGAAACATGTCAAGGCAAGGGAAGTAATAAAATCAGCTTTAAATATTTTATTCAGGTAGGGATTGAATATCCAGATGTAACTGTCAGTATGAACCTGGTACTGGAAAGGAGACTGGTCAGGAGATTGAGGTTTATGTGTCAAAATGGCAGTGCAGATGGAGAGCCAGAATCCTTAACTACAAGGCAGTTTAAGAGTTAGATGTTTTATGAATTGTTGAAGGCTGGAATTGGTTTTGACCTCTTTTCTTATTGCCTGGTTCTATTTCCCTGAAGGGCTCCCACTGGAGCCGTCAGAGTTGGGTACAGTGAGGGAGGCTGGCCAAGATGATGAATGTGGCAACTAGTCGGTCACCTGATATTCAGTATGTCCAGGTGTTCAATCTCTTCAACCCCGAGCCTGTTTTTCTTAACCATTGTCAACATCCATTACTATAAGCATCAGAAGACAGAAAACTCAAAGAAGGCACTTTCCTCCTGTGTTTGTTACTAATTGGCTCTCTTAACTGGGAGAAATTACTTTTCCACCCAGGGCTCTGATTGCTTCACATCAAAAATGAGGAGAACAGACTAAATAATTTCTAATGACTTTCCAGCTCTAAAACTTAGAATCTATGGCGAGTCATTCTTCCAAATTCTCCAAACTCGATACTTTCTTCTTCTTTTACAGAAATTATTACTTTTGTATTTATCTTATGGTCATCTACATGAATGTTTCATCACTCTGCTAGACCGTAACCACCTCTGGGCAGGAAAGCAACATTATTCTCCCTGTCTTCCTTGGTATTGAATGCAGAACTTTGCACATGGTAGGAATCAATAAAAATTTAAATAGTGAACAAAGACATACATTTGCAAATTGAAAACTAGGCTTATTTCTTTGATAATAATGTGCTAAACTTTGAATCCATGATCGTTAAAAGATGTTCTAAAACATTTGATTTAAAGCAGGATGATTCTTGGACAATTGCAGAATAAGGTTTGAGTATCCCCACAATATTTCTCATGTCTAGAATACTAATGTATTTTTTAAATCTCTCGAATATATTCCTAAAAGATCTGTGACCTGAAGAAGCCTCCTGATGGCATATTGTGTTTAGGGTGGCAATAGTCATTTATATTCACTCCCTGGAACCCTGGCTCTACACTGCTTTGACAGCTTGTCAGGAGTAAATCTTGTCAAGGAGGGCTTTCCCTTTGGAAAACTTCACACAGCTTGTGTCGCTAGTGAGGAAGAAAGAACAACATTGCAAGCTTGCTTCATCCAATTAACAAATATGCGTAGGCTGTCTTGTCATGCAGCCGGGCAACTAGCAACAGAGAAAGTTAATTTTATGGTCTATGAAAAACCTCTCATTTGTGGCAACAAACTTAGGAACTCAAAGAGTGCTATTTACTCTCTCTAAACCACTTTGCAATTCCTTTGCTTTTATAACTGTAGTAATGAAAAAAAGTGTCTTTCCTCGTATAAGCAGGGATGGTTCAGTATTTGCATCAACATATTAGAAGTTACTAGATAATTTATCAACATTAATCTTAACTAGGTAAAATATTTAGACATACGTATCTTCTTTCCCTTTCGCATTTATATCTTCTGTAGTATGGTATTTTGCAATAATTACTAAATTTGTATTTGTAAAAATGTTAAAATAAATACAAAATCTAATATTGTAGGCTGTGAATACAAGTTATTTCATTGTTTAGGGTCTCAGTTTTCTCATATGTAAGTGGTTATAATGGTACTATATCTTTCTATTGTCGTGGAATCATTTTGAGGATCACTGAGTAACCACTTGCAAATTGTAAATTCCAAAGCATCATACCAATATATGTATATGTATATGTATATGTATATGTATATGTATATGTATGTATATGTATATGTATATGTATATGTATATGTATATGTGTGTGTGTGTGTGTGTGTGTGTGTATACATATACACACACACACACACACACACACACACACACACATACATTTATATGTGTGTGGTTTTGCCACCTGACCACTGTCAGGCAAATATTGCTTCCAATTATTTTCAATCTCTCATGAAATAGAATCTTACACCTTTACTGTGCTGTGTAATTAGTGAGCCACTTTCGTGCAGGTATGTCCTCAGAATTTTTCCATTGCCTATGATCACACATTGTTACCATTTGACTGATGAGAAAAGTGAGATGCAAAAATCTTCAGTGATTTTCTTCAATAATACTAATGAAATCTCAAGATTTTGTGGTAATTTAGTTCAAATCTACTATTTTCTGCTTCTACAATGCTATTTTAAATTGGGTCATTAAGAAACAGTAACTGTTGAGATGATAGTTGAGCAGATCTCGGAACAAAGTGAGGCAGAGAGCCGTGTTAAGGTGTGAGCATTGGGTGCTCCAGGATGAGAAAACAGTAGGTGCAAAGGCTCTGGGTCAGGGAAGAATTACTGTCTTCATGGAATAGCAATAAACCCAGTGTTACTGAAGTCAAATGAATGAGAGAGAAAAGTGAAAGGAGTGAAAGTCAAAGATATTGTCATTGCCTGGCCATATTCTAAGAACAGTGGAATGTCATTGCAGTCTAGGGAAGCAATATGATCTGATTAATGTTTTAAATGGACAATTCCAGCTTCTTTGCAGAGCAGGCAGTTTAGCAGCATAAAAGTGAAAGCAGCAATAATATTACAGGGGTCAGGATAGGTATACTAGTGGCTTGAACTAGGTGACAGTAGTTGGGATAATAAGAACGGATCAGATTTGGATGCATTTTTAAAGTTATGCCAACAATTATATTGAATTGTTGAATGTAACGATTGAGAGAAAAATAGCAATAAAAATGTCTCCAGTTTTTGGCACAAACAACAATGCTACTGGTGGGGAGACTTAGGGAGAAGTGAGTTTGGATGTAAAACAGGAATTTGGTCTTGTATATATTGTTTGATCCTTAAACATTCAAATGAAGATGTCGAGTTGTCACATGGACAAAAGGGTTTTGTGCTCAGGTAATAAAACAACAATTAGAAAAAACTCATATAACTCTTGTTATATACCAGGCATGTGTCTAAAAACTCTGTGTGCATCAACTAACTTAACTTAATAGGTTAATAATGCTTTGTCTAGGATGCACCTAGTATGCATTCTGACTTCAGATGTCAAAATACCTGAGGAACTGGAGCTTAAGCAAAGAAGCTATCTAATAACTACATATAACAATATATTTTCAAATAGTTTCTTCCAGGTCGTATTACCTTTGATGATACCAAGTCTTTAGACCTTACTAAGTTTTAAGAAGCAAAGGTTTACACATTTGCATTCAAGGCAGGATGAATGGGCCAAGACAATTAAGCAGAAGACTTTTCTTTTTGAGAGAGGAAAATCTACCCTAAGGAGGTTAAGATCAGAATGGCAGCTTCCTTTCTTATTGGACTGATTTTTCCCCCAAAGGAGTTAATGAAAGAAATTATTCTCCTCCCACCGCTTTTAATCAGGGATTTGAAGTTGATGTCTTGTGGGAGGCAACTAAAAGGGAATTATGTATTGGGTTAAAACATAAACAGAGTTGAAACACTGAAAAAAATGACAATCACAATCTCTCATCACACCCTACAAAATGTATTTTTGTGTACGGATATGTGTGTTTGCTTGTGTCAGTGACTATCAGGTATTTTTAATAAAATGTCTCTAAGTTATGGAAACATAAAACTAGAATAAACCATAATCTATGGCTCACCATCCATATCACATGCTTGATCTTTGCCAAAGGATTTAATATTCATGATAAAGGAGAACGCTAAGAGCAGAAAAATCTATATATGGCAAGTAAATTTGAAGGGACCTGGAATTAGTTTTGTAAAGATGTATGATACTGGAAATTTTTTCCCCTAGAGATAATCATTATTAGTTGTAATTTGTTTTAGTTGCATGCCTCTCTTGCCTTCCAAATTAACATTTAAAAAATTAAAAACTGATTCTGTAAAACTCATCACCATACCATAAATGTGGCCCTTTGCCTCAGCTGCTTTTGTATCCAGGGAAGGACATAGCTATGTTAATGAGAAAATTGAAGAAGGAGGGAAACTTTAATGAAAAGTAATGAGTTCCCTTTGGACATGATCCTAATATTAAATAGAGGAAACCTTCAGCAATCTTTTAAGATTCACAGGAATTATCAGGATGTAGACCTTGCTTCTGGGTGGCTCCTCAATGAGAGTAGGCTTAGCGTGGAGCTTATCCCATAGTAGGCAGAACGTTACTGATTGTTATTGCAGTCAGAATGCTACATACCAGATAGACTGATAGGCATTTTAATATTTCATGTCATTTTAGGCATGCCGTTCATGGTGTAATGTTCTAGTCTGATGTCTTTGTCAGAATCTGAAGCTCAGAGAGGTGAAATCACCGGTCAAGGTTGTGCATTAGCAGAACAAGAACAAAATGTCATTTTCTGACCCCAAGGTCAGCATAGAGGTTGGTAAAAGCCAGCTACTGACTTTTTCCCTGCTCAGTGTGTACCTGGAAATTAGGACATTTTGCAGAATGATATTAAGGATGAAAAGGCTCTAAAGGTGGGGTGCTCATTCTCTTGGTATTTAAATTCCTTTTTGACAGCTACTACTCATTGAAAATGACAGTCTGTAGGACTAACTCTGCTTCTGAAAGAGTGTAGGTTAACTATGGGATAGGAACTGAGCAAAGAAAGGCAATAATTATCTCTACTGAGAAAAGGCGGAGACCTCCTCCGTACCTCCCTGAACCTCTTCATGTTTTCCTTCTGACGTGTGCTGAGAAGGAAGCTCTCTTAGAAGCCATGTGAAGAGCTAGTTGTTGATTATTCCTTCTGCTTGGAAAATATCCTCCCTGCTATTTCAGCGGGAAAGGTACAACTCCTCTTCCAAGCTTAGATCAATAGCACCTATTTTATGTGTTTTTTCCCTCCCATTAGAGTTATTGCTTCTTTTCCAGTACTTTCGCTTGGACCCTCAATGCACATGGAGATTGTCCTGGAAGACAGGCAAACCAGGATATTCACAAGAGACCTAATAGGCGATCATTGAGATCCTTTTTTCTCAATGAATTCCATTAGATTGTCCGGAACTTTGCCTGGCTTCTCAGCCTCTCAGGTGTAGCTTGCAAGTCAATAAGTTTCCTTTATTTTTAAAGATATGTACCATAATTCAATTATTGCCCTGTTGATAGATATAGAAGTTGTAATAATTTTATTATTGCAACAATATAGCACTGAGGGCTAATTGTTTTTTTCTTATGTTTTTCAATCTGGTAAGAAAACGACCATATTTCCACATGACACTTTTATTTCTTCAAATAATTTTGATTTCTAATTACAATTTACATTTAATATCATTTTGTATTAATATTAGATGTTCAGCATAGTGGTTAGACAATCATATGCTTTACATAGTGTTCCCCTCTTACCTGGCACCATACATAGTTATTACAATATTATTGTCTATATTCCCTATGTTGTACTTTACACCTTGTGATTATTTCGTAACTATCAATTTGTACCCTTTACCTTTTTCACCCAGTCCCCCAATCCCACTATCCTTGGCAACCATCAGCTTGATCTCTGTATCTATTAATATGTTTCTGTTTCATGTGTTTGTTTATATTGTTCATTAGATTCCACTTATAACTGAAATCACATGGTATTTGTCTTCCTCTGACTAACTTATTTCACTGAGCATAATACCCTCTAGGTCCACCCATGTTATAGCAAATACTAAGATTTCTTTTTTCACGGCTGAGTAATATTCCAATGTATATATATGCCACAGCTTTGTTACCCACTCATCTACTGATGGGCCCTTGAGTTGCTTCCACATCTTGGCTATTGTAAATAATGACACAGTGAATGTAGGGACCCATATATTCTTTCCAATTAGTGTTTCAGTTTCTTCAGATATATACACAGAAGTGGAATTGCTGGGTCATAGGCGGTTCCATTTTTAATTCTTTGAGTTAACTCCATACTGTTTTCCACAGTGGCTGCACCAGTCTGCATTCCCACCAGTAGTGCATGAGGGCTCCCTTTCTCCACATTCGCACCAGCACTTGCTTGTTGATTTATTGATGATAGCCATGCTGACAGGTGTGAGGTGATATCTCATTATGGTTTTAATTTGCATTCCTCTAACAATTAGTGATAACATGAGCATTTTTTCATATGTCTATTGGCCTTCTGTATATCCTCTTTGGAGAAGTGTCCTAATCAGGTCCTCTGCCCATTTTTTAATTGGATTGTTTGTTTCTGGTGTTGAATAGTATGAGTTCTTTATGAATTTTGGATATTAACCCCTGATTGATGTATCATTGGCAAGTATCTTCTCTCACTCAACAAATTTCTTAAGAAAAAAATCAGTATGTTGGATATTATGCCCACATTTCTGGGCTTCTTTTCCCTCTGATCTGTTGTCCCCTCAAATCTGATGGCTTTAGATTATATTGGTGATACCTTTAGGTAGATCTTATTAAATATTATTTTTGTGTTTTCTAACTTTTCTCAGAAGAATGGTTAACTTGCAATAATCTACGTTATCATTAACAGAAATAAATTATTATTCTTAGATTTTATGCTAGGAAAACAAAGCAAAAAATCAGTGGTACATATAATATTTTTAATATCAACTCTTTTGAGGAAAAGTCTGTACAAGAAACTACATTCATTTAAAATATATAATCAGCCCGGACAGTGAGGCTCAGTGGTTGAGTGATGAACCATGAACCAAGTGGTAGCTAGTCTGACTCCAGGTCAGGGCACATGCTCAGGTTTTGGGCTCAATTCCCAATAAGGGGCATCACAATCAAGATATATAATATTTTTATCATTTCTCAAAGATCCTTCTGTACCTTTGCACTCAGTCGTTCCCTCCACCCCCAGCTATAAGCAACCACTGGCCTGATTTTTGTCACTACAGATTAGTTTGCATTTTAATAAAGGGGATCATATTATACTATTACCTTTTGTGTCTAGCATATTTCTCTCTGCAAAATCACTTTGAGATTTACTTATATTGAAGTACATATCAGTAATTTATTCTTTCCTATTGCTGGGTAGTATTCTACTGAGTTAGTAACATTTGCTTTTTATTTTATTGGTTCACCTAATGAATATTTGGGACATTTACATTTGGGGGTATTGCACAAGAAGATATTTTGAGCACTTATGCATGCATCTTTGTGTATACATCTGGTCTTATTTATTGTCTTATGTAAATATATAGGAACTAAATGACTGAGTCATATTGCCAGCATATTGTTAACTTTATAAGAAACTGACAAACTGTTTTTTATAGTTGTTTCATTTTGTATTCTTACCAGTAGCTTATGAAACTCAGATGCTTCACATTCTAGTCAGTCTTTTTAATTTTCACTAATTTTATGGTGGTAGCTCATTTTTTAGTAGTAGCTAATTGTGTTTTAGTTTGCATTTTTCTGATAATTAATGTTGTTGAGTATCTTTCTATGTCTTTTTTGGCTATTTTTATATATTCCTTTGTAAATTGTTTAAGTGTTTTGAACATTTTTTAAAAAGCTTATTTGTCTTCTAAATATTGAGTTGTAAGAGTTGATTATATTTTCAAGATAAAAGTTCTTTGAGATGTACATATATGTGTATATATATATATGCATTTTCTCTCTTTATTTCTTTATTTGGATTGCATCTGTTTCCTTAATAGTGTATTTTGAAGAGCAAATGTGACCATTTTATGAAGTCTTGTTTATGAAATTTTCTACTGTAATTCTGATATCATGTTCTGTTTAAGATGTGCTGACAACCCTTAAGTCCCAAAGATTATATTTGCTTTGTTTTAAAATAGGTGCTTTATGGTTTTAGCATTTACATTTAGATCTGTTATTCATTTAGGTTAATTTTGTGTGATTTAGGGTTGGTATTATTTTTATTATATACTTTTCAAACTGATATCAAGTTGTTCTAGTGCCACTTTTTGAAAATACATTTCCTCCCCTTTGAATCAGCTTAGCGTCTTTGTTGAAAATCAATTTACCATATATGTTTGGGTCTATTTCTGGATACTCTATTCTGTGCCATTGATCTATATATTTGTCCCTAGGCCAGTCTTACATTGTTTTGACTACTACAGTGTTATTGTAATTTTCAAAGTCTGATAGTGTAGGTCTAACATGTTTTCTTTTTTATTTAACATTGCTTTCACTAATCGGGATCATTTGCATTCCTGCATACATTTTAGAATCAATTTGCCAGTTTCTATAAAAGAGCTCTCTAGAATTTTTATTCAGATTTCATTGCATTTATAGATCATTTTCAAGAGATTTTACATCTTAATAATATTGATTCTTCCAGTCGATAATTGTGCAATATCTCTCATTTATTCAGGTTTTTGTCAGTTTCTTTCATTCCCTGTACTTTACACTACAAAGATCTTAAACATATTTTGTTAAGTTTTTATTTAAGCATTTTATAATTTAGGGGTTAATGCAAATTGAAATTTTAAAAATTTCATTTTCCATGTGTTTGCTGCAGGAATGTAAAACCAAGTCAATTTTCTATAATAACCTTATATATTAAGAAAATTATGAAATATTGTTATTTTTATATTTAACCAAGTAGTTATAATTTTTATCTTCATTTATTTAAACTTTATTTAGTGCCAAAGATTTGTGTTTCTCTCATATCAATTCTCTTCAAATCTGAAGAATATTATTTGCATTTTCCATAGTTTTGCTTTATCTGAAAATATTTTTTTTAACCCTATTTTATTGTTTCTTGATACAGAATTCTGGATTAACCATTAATTTTTAAAATAATTTTTAGACCTTCACTATGTTGTCCCACTGTTGCCTGCCCTTGACGGTTTCTGATGTCATGTCCACCACCATTTGAATGACCAATCTGCAGTATGCAGTGCTCTTATTTTCTGGGTCCTTTTAAGATTTTCCTCATCTCTTTGGTTTTCAGTGTTTGACTATAATGATGTGCCTAAGTATGATTCTTTCAAATTTATTTTGTTTGGGGCTTACTGATCTTTTGGAATCTATAAATGTATGGTTTTTGTTTTGTTTTGTTTGTTTTTACCACATTTGATAAGTTTTAGTTCACTATTTCTTCAGAAATTTTCTGCCCCAAATTTGCTCCTTTCTTTCTGAGACAAATTTCCTATGTGTTAGATCTTTTGAAATTACCCACAGGTCTCTGAGGCCCAGTTTATATTTTTTTGCAGTCTTTTTTATTTCTTTTTAAACTGAATGATTTCTATTGATCTGTATTGAGTTTCACTTAGATGTCTTTGTCATCTCCAATGTATATTTCAGATCTTGTACTTTTCAATTCTAATATCTCTATTGTGTTCCTTTTTATATTCTTATTTGTATGCAAAGGCTTTCTATCTTTTATTTGTTGCAAGTGTATCTTTATCTCACTGAACATAGTTATAGTAGCTGTATTTAAAGTTTTTGTCTAATAATTTCAACATCTGTTCATCTTAATGTTGACATGTGTTGATTTCCTCAGTCCTTTTAAATAGGTCATTGTTTCTGGCTCTTTGGATATGAAGTGATTTTGAATTGTGTTTGGAGCATTATGAATGTTATGTTGTGTAGGTTCTAAATTTTGTGATAGTGCTTTAAATAGAGTTGATGCTTTTGTTTAGCAAAAAATTAACTGAGATTCGAATTAAAGACCACATCTGCAGTGGCAGTGATTCAGACTGCAGTTTAGTTCTTTAACCTTAACACCTAATTGCTTTCAGCCTGCCCGGGCGTGCATGCTTCAAATGGCAAGGACTCGGGTTTTAGGGAATCTTGTTCTGTGGATTTTTCCTTTCCAAAGCCCTGGTTTCTCTCCCCTAATTTCTCTGCCAAAATGAGGGTGAGCCTTTTTTTCTATCAGAGTCAGTGTCACCCCAATCCAACAGCTGTGATTATTTTCTGCATAGAGCAGCCAAGAAAGAATGTACTTACTCCCTGCTGGTTACATGTTCCAAGTTTCATTTTCCCGTCAAAGGATGCTTTCTCAGCTTTCATCTCCAGCATCTTTGGGTAGTTGTTTTTTGAGAGTCAATAGCTCTTATTTGTGGGAAGACTAGTTTATTAAGAGCTTATTCTTCTATGCTGATGCAGATCCTGGTATATATATTATGATAAAACCAACAAGAACGCTATTTTCTACATATTTCAGCCCTTTTCTAATCAAACATATTTTAAAATCTGTTATTCCAATAAAATAAAGTAATAAAGATGGACAGTTTTTTTTTCTGAGATATTGTATGTGCGTGCAAATTACACCATGGTCAAAATATTCCCTGCCCTCCCTCCTCTTCTACTCTGAAACTTTACCTGTGGGAGTTACTGCATCAATTCCATCAACATCTGTCTTAGCCGCAGATACATGAGCAGAAGTTATTTGGATGACTTTCCAGCAAAAAAAAAAAAAGAAGAAGAAGAAGAAGAAGAAAGAACAAAAAGGTAAAAAGCTCTATTGCATGCATGGCCTTATCATCTTTCTTACTGCCAAGGAACAATTATATCCCAGATAACATCTTCTTTTCATTCTCAGTAATGGAAGAAAGAGAGCAGAGAGCAGAGCCCTGACCACCCTGAAATGCATTTAAACATGACTGAGAAATCAATCTTTGTCACTTTAAGCCTAAGATTTGGGGGTCATTTGTTCCTATAACAGAACAGACTAAATGAACTGATATAGACACACTGCATAATTTAGCCTAAGCTAACAGATAGTATAAATGAATCTGAGACTGAAAAAAGGAGATGAAGATAATATTATTATACATATTGATAACAGCACAAACAGCAATGATAATAACAAATACCGGTTTTACTGAATAAATTCATGTTTCTTTAGAAGGAATCAGCATAAAGTAATGGGAAGCTCTACACTAAAAGTGAGATGACTCACATTCTACCCCTTGTTTAGACACTAACTGGTGGTATAAACCTTTGAAAGACACATCTCTACCCTTTGGTATCCCCACTTTTTATAATAATAAGGTTACCTACATAACCTCTGAGGGTCTGCTAGATTAACAAATCTAAGATTTCATGAATAAGCTCAGAGTCATCACTGCAGTGCCTCTTTGTGGTGAGGTACCCAGAACAATACCACAGGGCTTCTATTATAACAGAAGGACATTGTCTCAAAAAAATCTAGCACTAATCTGCATGCTAAGACATTCATTTATGCTTAAAAATGCTATGATACCTCTCGCTCTTTATCTCTGCCTTGAGAATGAACATATTGTAACTATTTGTGAGGTGAAACAATCATTGGTTTTCAAAATATCCACAGGCACAAAGTAGCCTGAGAAAACTGCTCATTTTCCAAGGAGGTTATGTTGCCCTAGACAAAGGCTACTCCTACAGCCTGTTTCCTGGAAGGAAAACTCACATGGGAAGAGACAAGCAAAGACATAGCAGCCAGTCAACCTACAATTAATATGAATAAGAAAGTTTACCTCTGTAAACCACCAAGGTTTTGGTGTTATTTGTTACACAGCAAAACTGACTGCAATACAAAAAGTGGTCCCAGAAATGGGTGCTGCCCTAAGAAAATCCCTTAAGTTATATCATTAGAAATATGTAAAAAGGTCAGTGACAGAACTTTTGTTGGAGGGTGGAAAAAATGTCAATAGATATCAGCATTGGTAAACACTAGGCACACAGAAAGTACTGAGAACATGGAAGGCAAACAAGGTACCCAATAATTTCTGGATTAATGGGAATAGGTTTTGTGATACAAAATTTTACTATAGTTTTTGTTTATTAACTACATTAAGCAAATAATACAAGGCAAATACTATTATATGTGCTTAGAAAAGAATTGGCTCATTTGTAAGCAGGGATGTAAAGAAAAAGAAAGAATCCAGAGATTCTCAATCTTGCAGAGCTAAGATTTGCAGCTCCCACTTAAACAGAGAAATTATTCAAAGAATCAGACAGTCTCAAAGCATAAACCGAATCAAAGACCTAACCATGATTCCTTTTGAGATACCACTATAGACACCAGTGTATCTTTTTATTTGGACATAATAGCTCAAGAAGAGGAGATTGAAACTGTTATCTCAAAGAACCTTACACTGTAGGCATGGTGTTTGAAAAGTCTTGTGGGTGTGAATAACAGTGCAAACAATTGACTAAAATCAAACCCGAATGAAAAGAGACTCTGACTGTTTATGATGTGAAACCATCACTGTTTTTCAAATATCTACAGGCATAAAGTAGACAGAAAACTGCTCAGTTTCTGTGGAGGTCATGTTCTTCATTGCTTTCTTCAGATTTGGACAAAGGATAATGGGAAAGAAAGGACCTTTCAGAGGGCAGAATAAAGAATCACGGAGAAGAATAAACTGTGGAGTCAGTTGTAGGAAGTGGGATCTGGGTCCAATTAAGGCACATCACCAAACTTCAGGGTGAGAAATTTAATATTTCCCAATGGAATTTAAGAATTTCTGTAGCCCAGTGACTTCTGGGTACTTACCCTTTTCCCTTTTTCAAAATGGGGTGTGTGTTAGTGTATGGGGGAACAAAAACCTTATCTTTTTAACTCACAGGTCTCCAGGCCAAGGGGAGCTGTATCTTTATCTGACATAAAGACTCTCATGAGATATTGGATTTAAAGGCTGAGAGCATTATTTCAATCTTCATTGTATCACGCTGTGTGAGAGAAGGGGACTCAAGAGAAGTGATGAGAAGTGAATTCCAATTATGTGCTGAATACTGAGTCGATCTGGGTGTTTACATGTATTTGCTCATTTAATCTGCCATTGACCTTCTTTGAAGCCTGTGTGCAAATTTTGTAGGCACCCTGACCTTTTGTATATGTTTGTGACACAAAGATAGAAAGTGTGTCATTTTTTTAAATCAAGTAATAATTTCTTTAACTGCAAATTAGTAATATAATTTATTTAGTAAGTATTTATCAAATGACCAGAAGGTTTGTCCAGTGTTCTGCCAGCTGCTGAAGTGTCTAGAAGAAAGATTTATTTTCTTGTCAAGAAAAAAATTACCAAGCCTCTATAAATTTTATAGTGTCATGGTAGATGATAGACATTAACTTTAAAAATCAAATAAATACACATGATTAGAAATGTAATAAAAACTATGAAGAAAAAGTACAGGATGCTTCAAAAACATAAAACAGTGCTCCTGGTTCAATATAGGGATGAATCTGAGATTTTCCCTGAGGCAGTGATATGTGAAATGAGACCTGAAGGATGAGTAGAAGCTAAGGAGGTGAAGCACGGAGGAAAGAAAGAAACTTCTAGGGTGGAGGAACAGCATATGTGGAAAACCAAGATAGTAAAGAAGTTATTTTCTACAGGAGTGTGAAGAGGGCTCATGAGGCTGGAACTAGGGAGCAAGAAGAGTAGGTTGAAATGAGACTAGAGAGTTGGGTGGAAGCTAGTTCTTACGGGGCCTTCAGATGAGGTGAAGAACTTGCAGTGTACTCCATTTTATTCAAATTGCAATGAGGAGCAGGTAGAAAAGGTGGGAAATGTTTCAGACAAAGAGAAGAATCTGTGCAAAGGCCCTGGGACATAACAAAGCATGACTTAGATGGGAGACTGCACAATGCACGGAACTGAAGAAGAGAAGCTAAGTGGGGAAAAGATGGGGCAAGGGGCTAGAAGGGACCAGATCATGTAGGGAGTCAAGGCTTCAACCCATAGACAATGGGAAGACTTTGGAGAATTTGAACATGATCCGTCATATCAATGGCATCATCTCCCATGCATTTTAGATGTCAAGTGTTCCAGTGTGGACTGTACACTGTGGGAGGAGAGAGCCAAGGGAAGGAGGCTGAACAAATTAGTAGAATGGGGCAGGAATCTTGATGCCATTTTAAAAAGGTACCATATTTATTTCATATTTCACACAAAATGTAGAGATATTTTGTGGGAGATTTCTTTTTAATAGGTACAAAATATTTATTAAAATACTCTATCTGAAAATAATTTTCCCTCATACTTACTTGGAAGACGTTTCTTTATCTAGTGTTGATATGAGAAGTACAATTCAGATTTTTAACTTTCCAGAAGGCATTCTTGTTCACCATTCTTTCCCTTTCACCTGTCAAAATAATTCTGTGCTCCTAATGTCTTCCCTACATTTGTAAGAATTTTTGGACTTCACTCTCCTCCTCTGCTAATCTCAGCACATTTACGAATTTATATCTTTTTGCATTTTATGACTTTCATATTAGTGGGTTTCTGAATTCTAAAGTAACTGAATTCAATTTCTGCATTGAAATTTTGCTGCATTTTTCCAACTTTCTTGAACTAATATCATACCTAAAGTATTTTATTTTCAAATATATTTAATATCATATGGGGCAAATCACGATTTAATGTTCTTTTATTAAACTGAAACTATTGTAAAAAGTGACTTACAAAACGCTAGAGCAGAGAATAACTCGGAAGATATCCAATCCACACTATCTGGATGAAAATTTAAGTGAAAGGGCTGAAAATAAATTACTCAATAAGGTAGGTGTGATCACCAGATTGAGCAAATGTTTAATTCAACTTCCCCACTTTCTATCTCATTTCAGAGATTTAATTTTTAATTTGAATTTTAAAAACATTGGCTTGTCCTTGATTTGGTAAGTCATTAATAATAAATGTAGGATATTAGGACTCAGTTGCTTTATTTTTTTCCTTAAACTAGAAATGATTTTCTAGATTTCAGAGTCAATATTCTCAACTCAGAAAGGAACATAGCAGTATTCAGACAAGGATATTATGGGATCAATGAAGTGAACTAAATATCTGGCTTGGGGAAAGAGCAATTAAGTGATACTATTTCAGTATCTCTTAGAAAATTCTGGGTTGGCAGGGGGAGGGGAAGAGACAGTGTGGGCATGGGTGCTCTTTTACTTTTTTAGTATGGAAGAGAATCATTTGGGGGGAAATGTTACACTTGACAAGCTGTGAAGTTATTCACACCTTAAGGAAATAAAGGAGCAAGTTTCCTCTGAAGGGTGAGGGAGAGAGCAAGAGGGCACCAGGAACAGAGAGGGCAAATGGCCTGGGAGGAGCTCCCTCAGCTGCAGGGAGAAGCTGAAAATACGAGTCTGAGAGTTTCTGTTCCCTGTGTTTCATTTATTATTGGAATAAACCATATATTTTTTCAAATAAACTTTGTAGCAGGTCTATTGGCACATCTTTTACTCTAGTACTGATTTATCTTTTATTACCAAGGCGCAGTCTGTAACCCTAGCAACCCAAGTGCCAGATTTCACTTGCAAACACCTGCACTGTTCAAGGACATCACACGTTTCCTGTAGATAATAATGTGATCAGAAAAGATGGATTTTTCCAAGTGTCCTTTCTTTTCTTACTTGATAATGTTTTTATTAATTTATTTTTAAATGTTGACATTATTGCAGGTGTCCCTCTCCTCCCCACTTTGCCAAGGGAAGTATACACTTGGGGGGGGGGGGGAATAAAACAACCAAAGGTTGCAGGTAAGGGAAATTTAACTTTTATAAGTTATCTAGAGGTTAATTATTACATGTTTGCTTGCCAAGTTTTTATTACTTATCTTGTTAATATAAATATATGCCTGCATATATTTGTTTCCCATTTTTATACAAGCAGTAGCATATTATACAAATTTTTCCCACCTTTATTTATTCACTCTCAATATTCTGGAGATCATGCCATAGAGCTATGCAAATGTATTCTCCATTTCTTTTTAAAACCAGAATGCATGATTTGTAAAGGCTCTTCATTCCCTGACGTTTTATTTAGTCATGGAAAGAAACTAGATCTGTCTATTGTTTCTGCTGTATCTGTCTTTTCCCTCTAAGCTTGTTTGTACAGCACACTGCTTCATTCAGCAGTTTCTTATGGAGAACTCATTTTAATAAAGGAAGCGGGAGGCCTGCCTCTGAAATCTCTACATGCTTCTTTCTTGTGTCATAAGGAAGCTGCCCCCTTTTTCAATCAACAGTGACGGTGCGCTTACCGTGTTTTGGTTCCTCTGTTAGGCAGTAAGTATTCAATAGTGACAATCCTGTTTGCTGCACTCAGGGTGCTGAAAGTCTAAGATAGAGTAACAAATATGTTCACAGAGAAGACCAATAACATGTTAAAAATTTCTATTAAAGAATTCTGCTGGCATTTGAGGGTGATAATAACATATAACCTGAAATAAACAAATGAAGGTTGTTACGGGATGAATGTTCACATACCGCCCACTCCCCCCAATTCCCCCAGTTTATATGTTGAAATCCCAATGACCAATGGGGTGATATTTGGAGGTGGGGCATTTGGAAGGTCATGAGGGTGGAGCCATCATGAATAAGACTAGTATCTTTAATAGAAGAGACCCCCACAGAGTGTTTTTGCTCTTTCTTCTATGTGAGTAGAGAGCCAGGAGACAGTGTTTATGACCAGGAAGCAGGCCCTCACCAGACACTGCTGGCACCAGCTCAGGGACTCTGAGAAATACATTTCTGTTGTAACTAAGCCACTCACTCACTCTCTGATATCTTGTTAGAGTAGCCTGAACTGACTAAGACAGGGACCAAGCCATCTTTTCATAACTGGTAAAAATCAATAGAAAATGGAGCTTGGATCAGATGTAAAAATGTGCTTCTTAACTACCATCCTAATGAAAGAACTGATTGATTCAAACAAATCTGTGTAAGAACTGTTCTAGAAAGAAGCTAAGTACTGCTTCTTTCCATTGAAGTCAGGAAAGACCTGTCTCTGTAAGTGTACCCCACCAGAGTAGGGTTATGTGCAGGAAGAGTAATCTGAGATGCATTTAACATGAAGGCTGTGGCTCTCCCTTGGAGGGAAGCGAACGAGACGAAGGAGGACTACGTGCTTTATGTCCTAGAGCACTGAGGGGAGCATTGAACAACGCATGAAGGTAGGCCGGGTGATCCTGGGCGAGTTAAATGACTCTGTTCCTTGTTTTCCACCTCTGTAAAGTGGGATAACACCGCTATGTCCTAAGGGTCTGTGTAGACTGAGTGAATATATATAAGTGGGTAAAAGAATGTATAGCACAGAAAAGCATATAATAAAGTGATAGTTTCAAAGGTGTCCCTTTTACATAGTATACCATCAAAACTTGCTTGCATTAATCCAGTGTTATAATCATGGTATAATAACTAGAGATTCCAGCCCAGGGGAGTCCTCAAGTGATTTTTGTATAATCTATGTCACATGGAGAGGAAGAGCTGCCCAGCTGAACCCATTAAACACACAGAATCATACAAGATGACCAAGAGTTGTTGTTTTAAGCAACTAAAATTTAGGGTGGCTTGTTTCACATCGATAGGTTCCAAAGTCACTCGGGGATTCCGCTGTGCTGGAGCAACCAAGAAGGCTCCCTGGCGCGGCTGTCAGGTGGAGCCCCCTGGGCTTCCCCATGCCGCTTTGGCTGATCACACCAGCGGCTGGGCCCTGCAGGGGAGCACTCGATTGTGTGCTCCCAGGAGCAGGACGCGAAAGCTGACAGTTCCCGTAAAGGCTAAACTTGCAGCTTGCACATGGTCACTTCTGCTGCATTCTATTGTTAAGTAGCCTCAGAGCCAGCCCAGATCTAATGGGAGGGGACACGGACACCACCTTTCAATGAAAGGGTGAGAAAGAATTTACAGCAATGTTTAATCCACCACAAACCTATTCACATGTGATTCTCATGTATTTTGATTCATTTATACCAAACCACCATGCCATAATACGTCTTACTTTTAATTGTCTTCTTCTACCCTCTTCTTGTCCTCCATGAAATGATTGACTTCTTGCCTAGTTGTAGAAGTTAAACACTCTCTACGTTTTACTTTAGAGATTACTTCATTACCTTCGCATGTATCTCCTAAACCTAACAAAATCTAACACTAATTCCCCTAAACATTTTAAACTCCCAAGGACACTTTGAAGATGAATCAGCCTCTTCAACTTACATTCTTCTGTGATTCAGAATTTTGGTTCTGGCCTCTTTTTCCTTAAAATTAAATAGTATAACTATTGTTTGATAGAGTAATTTCTTTTAGAAATAACCATCTATTTATCATTATATTTGTCTTTTTTAAATTTTACTTTGCTATGTCTGAGGATATATTTTATTTTATATATCTTTTTTAGCGCTCTTAAATCTGTGGGCTAATGTTTCACATCAGTGAGAAAATAGCCATTAATTCATCAAATGTGGCCTCTTGCCCATCTCCTCATTTACCCCCTGCAGTGACACTGCTCATACGTATTAGGTCTCCGCCTTCACATCCATGCTCTTAGTATCTCAGATTTTCCATTAGCTTTTTCACTCTCTGGCTGCATTCTGGATCCTTTCTTTGGATCTATTTATTAGTTAGCTAATTCTTTTTTCAGCTGTGTCATATTCTACTTAATCTAGCCAGTAAAGTTACATTTATTTTATATATTTTGTTTCTAGAGATTCTAAATGATTATTTTTCAAATATTTTTATCCACTTATATTTTTAACTTCTTTCATGTCTTTAATCATATGGCTTATCCTTAAACTGTAGTTTGTGCCTGGGGGACAAAAAAGCCAATATACGAAGTCCTGTTGGGTTTATTTTAACTTCTACTGCCACCTATTTCTGGCACTTGACTTTATCCCCTGGTAGCTATAGCCTGGACAAGTGTATGAATAAAACCTCAGTTCCCTAGGGCTATACGGTTGTACTCAGGATGGAAGCAAACTTTGGGACATACTTCTTTTCCAGGAATATATTTCACATGCAGAAATCACACACTACCTTTACTATGATTCAGCATTTCTATTGTTTTAGTTGAGAGAATTCTTTACATCTCTTTCAAATTGCAGACTGAGAATGAATGGTAATCAGCTTAAGGAATCATGACCAATATTTTGAAAAATTGAGTCAGAGAGTATATAATGAAATGAAATAGAACAGGAAATATCAGGGTACGTTATGCATAATAATGGTAGTATTGTTTTGTGAAAAAAATATTGTTTCTCCTCTCTACCATCTCCTCTCCCTCTCCCTCTCCCTCTCCCTCTCCCTCTCCCTCTCCTTCTCCCTCTGCCTCTCTCTGCCTCTCCTTCTGCCTTTTTCTCCCTCTTTCTCTCTATTGTTCAGATATATTTACATATATATTGCTGTGTGTTGAAATCAATACATTTAAAAGCACATTTAAGATACTGACTCTGACTTTAGGTAGTTAGTATATTACAGGATCCTTTTCTGATCTCCCCTATTTGCATGGTCTTAGAACATGTTTCTTAAAGAATAATCCATCTTACTTGAGAAAATTGGAATTCTCTGAGTTCCTATAAAGTACTCATAAAGATTGTTTTATGGAGTTATAAATATTGCCATTTGGACCCAAATGCATTATTTTAGAAAGCAATTTCCTTTAGGAAAAATAACAAAATCACAATAATCACAAAAAGTAATATCTACAGTACTGTCTGAGAAACTGTCATGCACAGGCCTTATTGCTGAAACTGTTTTGAGAGCTGCTTTGGACTTACAAGTAAAGCAAACACGGAGAATCATAGGCAAAAAGCCCAGCGTGAAACAGTAATTCCATCACCTCCCCGGCTCAGTGCAGAGGAAACTCCTGTGCAGATTCCATCAGACTCTGCTGCTATTTCTGAGCAGAAACTACTAAAGAGTCAGTTAAGGGGGCCCAGGGTTTGCCCTTTGGAAAGAATTGCAGCCTGGGTGACCCTGTGCAGTTACAGTGTGACCAGGAAGGTGGGATGCTTCTCCCTGGAGGGCACCTTACTCTGGGCAGCCGCCCACATCCTCATGAGCATTTCCAATCTGGCTCTGGCGCTGCTGGCTGATCTGGGCCCTACCCTGGGAGGCAATGCGTAATGGATCACTGCCTCCTCCCCTCCCCCTCCACAAACAAACCCAGGATGCCCTCTGATTTATTTATTTCTGGAACGCATGCCAGCCGGGGAAGGCACGGCAGGCTGCCTCGCTCAGCAATTCTCTGGGATTTTACAATCACACTTTATTCGTTTTTCCTCACTAAATCCCATGACATTGACCTGGCTGACTTTCTCAATAGAAAAGGCAGATTTCCAGATATTATAGGTCAATGCTATAGATAAAGATTAAAAATATTTTGTTAGAACTTTTGATATCTGTCTCTGCCAGTAACTACCTGGGGGGATTATCTTTGCCCCAAATACGTATTCGTTTTCTCAGCTGTGCAACGGGAATAAACCTTTATTGGTTCCCTCAGAGGGATATTGTGAGAATCATGAGAAAATATTACCATACATTTATATATCTGAAAATAAGTTAGAAAATCTGGCTCGGTGGTTAAGAGTTAGGACGCAGGCCTGGGATAGCTGTGTGAGCCTGGGTAGGTAATTCACCTTTTTTGAGTTTTGTGCCCTCCTCTATAACGTGGAGAAAACACAGGGTGCGGCAGAAGTAGATTTGTACTTGTTTATATGGAAAATAACATGATGATTAATAAACACTAATGCAAGAGCAAACTTTGTTTTGTGTACTCACAACTATAAACCTACTTTTGCCGCACTCTGTAATATGCCTCCATAGGAGGGTTGCTTCAGGATTCAATGGGTTAGTAGGTGTGTATTTAAAAGAACGCCGCAGGCACTGGGCTCTCAGTAAGGGCTGCTTCTTGCTAAAGAAACACGCAGACATTCAGTACTGGAAGTGTTTGGGGGCCTCCAAGGACAGAAGAATTTCTACACAAAGCGCACAGCCCTTTGGCGGTGGGAGCAGGACGCTCTGGAGCTCAGAATAGACTGTAAGGCCCAAGGGTAAACCTGACCCAGATTCGCCTGCTCCTCAGCAAACTGCTTATTTTTGCCCTCAGGAAAGCCCTCTCCCACGGATTTGCCTGTGGCCTCTTTAGGATTCCTCTAACCAAGGTGCTGGCTCACTCCTGTCGTCCTTGGTGATTCCCTCCAGGAGGCTGTTCCCTGGGATGCTGTTGGGTGGCACCGTCCCCTTTTCCAAAATTTCTGGGTAAGTTCACTTAGCTCAGTGGTGTAACGCTTTTTATGACGCAAAGACACAAACACTGACTTCAGGTCTGCGTTTGCACAGGGGGTGATGATTCAGGACAGTGCCGTCATTGTATTTCTCTGTCCTCCAGGGAACATAAAGCTGCAGGACAGGCCAGCTCCAGAGGCTAGGCTCTGTGCACTTTCTCCAGGACTCCGCGCTTTGTGATGCGACTAGAAAAAGGCAGGATGTGGCAGGAGCTCAGTTTTACCTCCGCCTTTCTTCCCCCGGACTGTTTTTACGAAAGTCACCAGCCATCAGTAAATATCTCTGTTCCTCCAAGTCATAGCAATGAGAGGCTCAATAGAGTAGTTTCAACTCTTTTTCAACAAAGCATAAAAGAAAATCTTAAATCCTGTCACCAGTGGCTGCCGTCTCGGCATGGTCTTCAGTTGTTTTCTTTTCTTAACCCCTGCCCTTGGTCAGAAATGCTTCCTGTCCTCACTTTATCATCTTATGATCTTGTTTCCTGTTGGTTTCACCATTCTTTACATTGCAACATCAATGTGTTTTATTATGAAAACGATAATAATATGGATACACATATGACAATAGAAAGAAAACAGGTAATAGCAAGTGTTTTCACAGTTACAGAATTTCAGAGCTGAATACGGCCTTAAAGAGTTCATTAGTGCATGGGTGTAGGAAAGGTATAGTCCATTTACATGATTTTTCCTTTTTTATTAATATCAAAAACTTATAAAATGCAGAGACAAAAGAAATCTTACCGGTTACTCAGTTCCTTTAGTGAATCAAAGGTGTATGTTGATTTTTATATTCCACATATAAGTGAAATCATATAGTATTTGTCTTTCTCTGCCTGACTTATTTCACTTAGCATAATGCCCCGTAGGTCCATCCATGTTGTTGCAAAGGGTAAAATTTCATTCTTTATTATGGCCACGTAATACTCCGTTGTATAGATGTACCACTTCTTCTTTATCTAATCATCTATCAATAGACACTTAGGTTGCTTCCATATCTTTGTTATTATAGATAACACTACAAACATAGGAATGCATATTTTTTTTTGAATTAGTGTTTTGGATTTAAATGAACAAACAAAACAGAAACAAACTCATAGATACAGAACTGATGGTTGCCAGATGGGAAGAGGCTTAAGGGGCTGGGTGAAAAGGTGAAGAAGGGATTAAGAAGTACAAACTGACAGTTACAAAATAGTCATGGAGATATAAAATACAGCAAAGGGAATATAGTTAATAATATTATAATAATTATGCATGGTGTAAGTTGGGTACTAGACATATCAGGGGGAACACTTTGTAAGTTATATATATGTCTAACCGCTATGCTCTACACCTGAAACTAACATAATATTAAATGTCAATTGTAATTGAAATATAAAAAATAATTTTAAATAATATTTTTAAAAGATACATATTGATTTTCTACTGTATGGTAGGCAGTGTTCTTCGGCATTGGGATATAGTATTGAAAAAGACAGAGAGTTATAGCCCTCGTGGAATTTATATTTTTAAAAATTCTTTAAAAAATGTATTGAGGTATAAATTGACATATAACATAATGTTTCAGAGGTACAATGTAAATACTTCCATATGTGTATATATCACCAAAGAGCACCACAGTAAGTCTAGTTAACATCCATTTACATACATAGTTAAAAAATTATTTTTCTTGTGATGAGAACTTTTAAGATCAACTCTCCTAGCAACTTTCAAATATGAAATACAATGTCAATAACTATAGCCACCATGCTGTACATCACATCCCCATGGCTTATTTTTAACTGGCAATTTGCACTTTTAACTCTCTTCATCCATTTATGGGTGAAGCTTATACTTTCTGAGTGGAAAGAGATGTCACATAGATTTTAAAAATAAAACCTCGCAACTTTAGAACATGAAGAAATAGTTAAAATGGAATAAATAAAAAGCACCTCTCTAACAGGAAACATTTGAAATAAAATAAAAATAATGAGATGACAGCCATGTTTTCAACTAGGGAAAATGTTTTAAACAAAAGGAACAATAAATGCAGAGCTATGAGGTGAGTGAACTTGGAGTGCTCAAGAAACAGAAATGGGGGCGCTGTGGACAGAGCGCTGAGAACACCGGGGAAGGCGGGAAGGTGGACGGGGGAAGAGAGAGGGGCCCGCTGACACGGGGGCGTGGAGAGCCTGGTCACTGAACACGCTGTTGTTACTCGCTGGGTGGGAAATGCTTGCCAAACCCTAGCTTCTGGGGGTGAGTCTCTGTGGGGAGGTGTGAGGAATCAATATTTCTCTTAACAGATGAAGGAAGAGAGATTTTAAAAAGTGGTGATTTCCCATCATGTGCTCTATATAAATGAAATCTGGCTAGAAATGAGGCCACTTTTTTTTTCCAGTCCTATTCTTTTCCCAGCATAGTCCTAGTTATGAGTAACTTACATAGGACCACAGTTTTCTCAGATTTATCCATGTGCTTCCTGGCCCTTGTGACAAGGAGAACACTTATGTTTAGAATTGCAGAAAATAAATGATCTGATTGCTAATCTGCTCTGCCCATCTTGGATTTTCAGTTGGTTTCACTATGTTATCATTTCCTTTCTTTCCATGTTATAGGATATTCATGAAAAATAAGGTAGCAATATTTTGGTCGACATACATAGGAAAACTGCATCCAAGTTCTGGTATGTAACTGTCCCCTTGTCTGAGGGACACAAGTCTTTCAGCTGCAATATGAATGTTATCCACAGTTGAGCCAAAATTATATGGTGAAAATAATTACACATTTGCCTGACTGAAACCATTCAGTATTTGAAAAATAACCGATTTTCCCACATGATGCTGAACTCCATTTTAATTCGGCAGCCTCATACTAAAATCTTTGTGCAGTGTGCCCCATTAAAAACAATTAAGAGGTCATTAGTTCTTGCACAGAAAACTAATGCAACTATTTATCTTCATGCTTATGTACTAACAGGTAAAAAACTAAATGACTGAAACCACAAGGATAGTTGTCTAAAAAGGAAGGGGGAAAAACCTTCTGCACTTTTACATATAATTTGTGTGAATAATTTTAAGTTGCATACTTTTCCCCAAATAATTTATAATCATAAAAGGTGAGAAGTAAAACTTAGAACTTTAAATCAGTTTAGTACTCACTTAACTTAGCATTATGAATTTCAAGCTGGGTATTTTACAAATGAGAGGGCACCTCTCAAGGTCAGGTAGCCAGCTGGTGGTATGTCAGGGTAAGAATCGGCTCTGATGTTCATAGGGCTCCTTTTCTCTGACTTCGCCTGTTTCCTTAGCAAGTGTGCATTTTTTTTACAAATCTGATCTCAGAATATTATAGTTTGTATTTCAGTAAAGGAAGAGATGCTTAGAAATCTTCCAAAGGAAAAATGCTATTTAAAATAGATACTTGTTCTTTCGTTGATGATAAATTTTATCTCATGAGATATCAAGAACATCAAGATTTTTCTTGAAAAATAGCTAGAAAACACATGATACCCGACCCTCTCTTTGAAAAGTCTCCCGGTTAAGGAGTAATTGTAGCCACCCTTCCTCTCCTCGGCCCTTCTTCCTGTTACTGCTTCTAATGATCTGGGTCTACCTATGGCTGATGCTTTATAACGGCTGTACAGTCATTAAATATCACCTTGTCCCTAACCTTGGGGACATAGTTAAAATACTTTCAAAAAAATAAGCTTTGAGTCAAAAATTAACTGACACACTAAGCACATTAACAGTCACTGTAGAGCAGGAGGGTGAAAAGAGCATGGGTCCCATGAAGGGAGCAGTATCATCTTACAGTTGCCTTGGGCACCATGAATTAGAAAGAAGGTGATAAATCAAGTTTTGTTTACACTAGGTGCTTTTCTTTTTCTTTCAGTGTTGTTGTTTTTTAATGGAAAATGATTTACAACCTGACAGAGAAAAACATCTGCTAATAAAACAGCCACTAGTAGTCTGTAGGGTTTTATACAACAGTTTATCATATTTAGATAGTGTTTCCTAAGTGTACAAGATTCCTTCGTGTAATAAATGGAGTAGCTGAGGCTCTGGCTGGACTTTCTTCCCTTGCTCTTTTCAGCATATCATATCACCCCTCTCCTGGAGTCCCCCGGGATTTAAGTTTTAATCTAAGGCCTTCAGAACCCCAGTGTGTTAGCTCTCTGTTCCCAAATCAGGGGGCTTCCTTGGACAAAGCAGCAAGGTTTAAATGAAATAGTATTAGATGAGGAGATCTTGGTTCCAGTTCAAGTTTAACTGGAGAAAATTACCAAACTCCAGGGGTCACTGATTCTTTAAATGGTGACATTCATCAGGAGATTTCCAGTAACTCTGTTATTAAGAGATCTGGGTCACTTCTCACAGATTCTAATTGTGCGCAGAAGGCTAACAGTCTTAACAAGGTAGAACACAAATCCCCTGTCAAGCTAGTGGGTGTTATTCCCTTTTCTGAAGGGAATATTTTAGGCCTCATGAGAGAGAATGAAAATGATTTCTACCAGGATAAATGGAGCCGGCAAAGTTGAGCGGAACTTAATAGCCATAAAAATTTTTGATCTGAAGTGTTTACAGGAAGGGGAATAAAATATTTCTTTGTTTCATCAAAGGTTCATCATTGGTGTACCTCATCCATTGATGACCCATACAGAGATTTCCCCTGCCTTTCTTACACACTGTAAATAATAATAACAATAAATTGACCCAGTTCTATTTTGCTTCCTCTGGTTATGTTTTCATGATTGAAAAAGCTCATTTGATGATGTCTTTTGTGAAAATGTCCACATTTCCCTCTGCTGGAGAAGGTAATAAGCTGGAATGCTAGATCACCCAGGACTGATCATGAGCAGATCTAGATGTTAAGGGGGATGTAAAGACCTTCATGTGTACACATAGACACACTGAGCATGACTCTCAACTACCAGTGATGGCTCTTGCACATTTGTTAGGGAAAAGGGCAGTGTGTGTCAGTAATGTATAATTATTACATTTTAGTGTGCAATTCATTATTCTGTTTTATTTTTTAACCATAGACATTTTGTCCTAACTCTGTGCATCTATAGGATGCCCTCCAAAATGTACACATGCACTTTGAATCATTATAAAGGCAGTGTTTATTAAAATACCTTTTCAAATTTTCAAAATTGAGCTATCAGCTGTTACAGTATATATACATTTTTTGGACACCCTGTATATGCTCTATTAAGCAGTATACTATATTTATGCTATTGGTATAAAGCTAAATATTTGGTTTATGAAAACCGTTTGTGCTAAGAAAGCCCACTCAAGACAACAGTACCAAGTAAAATGAGCAAACCCTTAAATTGAGAAGGAATCAATATTAATATCCTATTGTCTGCAGTAGCAGTAAGCAATGGTCAAACTGTTGACTACATTGGTCATTCCTTAAGTTTCAGTAAACTGAGCACTAATCCAGTAAACATTGCCTATGAATCTAATATGAAAGCTTTTTAATTTTTTTTTTTTTACATCTTATAGTTGATGTGCCAAAGCAGAAAATCTGTCTCACTGTACAAGTAATTAGAAATTTGGACTATAGTTCCCTACTCCCACCCGCCCCAACTGTAAGGGAAAGCAGGATGTGATTTAGAGGGAAACAAGCACAATTCCTATTTGGTTTCCTGGGCAGCCATCCAAGCAAGGCCTCCTCACTGCAGCTTTGAAGTATATGACAAAGAAATAGCTGCCCCAGGTAGCGTAGCAGCAAGATGCCTTCACACTGCAGGAGAATCTCATCAAGGAAAATCAGCATGTGAGAAATATCACTAAAGTGATTTGGAGTGATGGTTTCAGAAGGCAATGGAATTCAAAACATTACCTAGGTTGACAGCTGAGATAAAGAGACATTCTTTCCTCTGATAAAACCCTCTCATCCTTCCTTTAGCCTTTCACTGCCATGTTTGTGATGTGGAATATCAGTGTAGTTCATTTACTATAGTATGTGCTAGTTAAATAGAAGAGGAACTACATTAAATTATATTTTTCTTTTATCTGCAAACTTTGTGAAATAGATCAAGATATCACATTTTATTCTTTTCTGGTCTTATAGTTTATTCATCACAATGGAAATAATAGTTTTTAGTTGAGACTTCTATTAATGAGATTTGTGTAAATATTTTTGTGAATTCTTTTGTAAATTTTCAAAGGAAAGAACACATGACATATAAACAAATATTTTGTGCATAAGAAAATTCTTATAATCCCCTTAAGTAAAGGAAATTTAATGAGTTTTGATTCAAATTATTTTGTAAGTCCTAAGGTAGAAGCATATAATTAGTGACAATATTACTACAGCAGTTTATTACATAGTAGAGTAGAATGTCACTGATTTGAGAAATACGTAGAATGAAATATGACAGTTAAAACAATGTAAAATGAGAGTTTACAGTGATCTGTGAAGATTAAACTTCTGAACTCATGGGAACATAGTTGAATAAGCCAAGGATTCTATCATAAGGAGAAAGTCCAGCCTCACTTCAGTCAGGCACTCCTAAGATTCTTTTGTGACTGAAAACATGGCTTGTTATGGCCCCTATAAACTAATATTATATATCTAAAGGTAGAACCCCCAGACTTTAATTTACTGAAATAAATGATAATTTTAATATGATTATTTAGAAACTTACATATCTTACCTAATTTATTGGCAGCTGCTTATGGACAGGAATTATCAATCCACCTTCTCCCTGGGTATTACTGGATGGAAGACTGGTACATGGCCTGAGGCCTGCTTCTCCCAAAATTCATTAAAAAGAAACATTTTTAGACACTTCTAGAACTCAACCATTCCTAAAATTCTGTGATGAGGGACTCTGTTATTCTGAGTTCAACATCTATTTATTCATTGAAATTACCAAGTGGTAGTACTCTATTTATTAAATGAGATTGATTTAAAGTATGGACTTAGATTCAAACCTATTCTTTTTTTTAAGATGGATTTTTTTAGATGGATTCTTGGAAATTTTATCAATTAATTCTGCAAAGTCAAGCTTTGTTTCATGGTAATTTTTAAAGAGGGAGATATCTGGGAGTTCAAGGGTTGTCACTGCTTTGGAAGCTACAAATTCCACCTGATGGCTAACTTGGCTGTGGTTCAAGGTGTTGTAACTAAAAGAATGACATATCCAGAAAGGCTGCCTTGCCCTCCAAGGTGCAGTTCTTCTGTGAGGGCATCATGGCCCAGAGTTCTATCTTTAATTTTGCAAGTTAAGGCCATTAGTCTCTTTCAAAGATTATCAATTTTAGAGATTGATTTACATTAATCAAAATTATTTGAAATGGAGAGAAACCAAATATATGCAGTAAAATTAACTTCCCAGTGACTGGAAATCTCTTTTTTGGTATTCAAGATCTGGTATTCAAAGTACATGGGGAATAAAAGTACTCATCATAATATTAGCTTTTTCAGCACTGATTAGATTTTTTGGATAGGAATGACTTAAAGATGGTCCTTCTAGGGTCAAAAGATTGAGAAGACTCAAACTTGTTCCACTGTGGATACTGTCTTTATAAGCATACAATTTATTATGTGTTTTTCTACATATTATTTCTTGTTTTTGTTAATAATGATTTGTCAAATGAGGTGAATTTTTAATATTTCATTCTAGTGCCTAAAGTTATTATAACCATTTGATAAAAATAAATAAATACAATATTTTTCCAATATGCATGTGCATACAAATGTATATGCAAATATACACAAAAATATGTATAAGTATTTGTCAAAAGCACTGTGATATACTTTAATCCAGTTCACTGGGGAGACATGCTGTTTACCTTGCTTTCTTGTTTGACTCTAGCTCATAGTATGGGATTAAGGATAGGCTAAACTCTGCTTCCAAGAGAAGCTGATTCCCTAGCCCTGAATTATTCAACTTCAGTTGAATTATTTGTTTTTCTAAATGGTTAGGGATTGAGCTGGTACACCTGATATGGGATCTATGAAAAAAACCTGCAATTTCAAAGAATGAGATATATGTAATACTAAAGAGAAATAAAATACTAACATTTACTTGTAGATTTATATTAGGAAACAAATCAATTTAACACAGCCTCTGGTTTTTGCTCTCAATATAATTCAATACACCATAGGATCTATGAAACAAATTCAAAGATGAGATAAAACAATAATCTGAGACAATAGAGTGAGTTGAATGGCAGCTGGCTGAGAGGCAGAAATAAAAAGAGAATCACATGAGATAAGAAACAATGTGAAGAAATGAAATTGCTATTACAACAGGGGGCTTAGTATCCTTGATTTTAACTGTCATCTGGCCAGAAGAGCCTAAAAGATTTTACTAAACTTTTTTTTCTGAAAACATTCTTAAAGAAATGCCTTTCACAAAGTTGAAAAGAACAATTTATAGAAAATTAATCAGGGAGAAAATAATTAAGGGATGCTGTTAGTGAGATTTAAAAATGACTACATAGTTTTCTGCTCCAAATCTGCCTCAGGACCTTTGCATTTGCTTTTTCTTCTGCTTGGAATATTTTTCCTCTCACCCCATTCACTTTTAAAAATTCAGTGGGTTGACTCCTACTAATTCTTCATATCTCTGTGCAAATGTCATATCCTCAGAGAAGCCTTTGCTGGAGGCTAGATTAGGTCAGATCCATTTTTATGTTCTCTCTGGACAATGGGTTAGCAATTAGAATAAAATATACTTATTGGTAGCAGGACATTTGTCTTTATGTATCGATCTATCAAGAGAATCTGGAGTAGTGGTTGGCCCGAAGAAGGCACTCTATTTGTTGACTAATGATTAAATGACATTCATCAGAGCCTGTTATTAATTGTTTCTACATGTGTGGTTATTTGATTGTTTCTCTAATTGATCAATATGTTCCATTGTGCTAGAGACATGTTAGGCTCTGTGTCTATTTTGATCACCATTACATGTCAACAACAAGCAGTGCACTTGGCACATTAAACATTAGTGACAATTAAACATAGAGACAATTAAATATTTGTGGAATATGTATTGGGTATTGAACAAGCACTGTAGGCTGAGAGAGACCCATTAAAAGCTCTGGGAGGCACTGACCACTAGGAATTATAGCTGTTCAAGAATACTAGGTAGTCTGGTTGTGAAGGAAAGAAGAGAGTGCTACCAAAGAGCAGGCACACCCTGGGTGGAAGACCAATGGGAACTTGGAGGTATATGGGGTTTTTTATAAACAAAGGATATGTTTATTGATTTTAGAGAAAGGAAGGGAGAGAGAGAGAGAAGCATAGATGTAAAAGAGAAACATCAGTTGCTTGCCTCTCATATGAGCCGTGCCCAGGGATCAATCCGCAACCTTTTGGTGTCCCAGATGATGCTCCAATCAACAGTGCCACCCAGCCAGGGCTAGAAGGATACATTTTAATTTGTTCTCCACCTGAGGTCTGTAAACGGCATTTAACAGTCACATAAGAGACAGAGAGATGAAAGCAATCCACTACCCTATTAACAAATTCCAGGTTTATCCCAATTCCATGTTGTCTGAGGATATATAGAGATTGTTTGGAAGAGCCAGTTGAAAATTTCTACAGAACAGAGAAAGGAATACTCAGAGGTACAAAATTCCTCTTAAAATAGTTTAATTTATAAGACAGAATACATTTAGAAAGTTATTAGAAAGTTATTTGACCTTAGAATAATACATGAGGATATGGAACTCCATGGATTAGGAGCAGAGTCATAAAGAAAGAATGGCTTGGAAAAGGGCAACTAAATGTTATACAGAAGGGAAATGGATGAGATAGGGGAGGATTTCAAAGAAACTAAAATGTCATAGCAGAAATAAATCATCATTGGACCTGTAAAAATAACTTATTCTGAATGCATGTGGATCAGAAACATGAAGTATAAATTTGGGAAATTCTTCTAAAATGCTGTAGAAAGAAAAAAGAATATTAAAATTATGAGAAAGAAGATAATAATTGTGGAAATTTTAGATTGGAATACTAACACACAGATTTGGGGCATTTTTAGATGAAATACTGGAATAAGTGAATCAGAAGCAATAGTGGAAGAATGTTTCTTTGACATAAGACCTGACAATGTGAATCAAAATAACATAATATCTTGAAGGTTATACAATGTGAAAGATATTAACAGCAAGCCATCTTCAGGCAAAAAACTTTAGTTACATTGATAATTTAGAGAGTATAAAACATGAAACATAAGTGTATACTCTGATTTTCATCACTATTAAATACTAGTATAAAATATATCCATTTTGAGGGAAATTACTGTCATTGAAGACTTTTTTATGCAGCCAAGTAGTTCTTTCTGTATGAAAAAACAGACTCAAAATTTTATTGGCTCAGAAAACATGCCACCTATATATCCTTCTTATTAAAAAAACACAAACATCCACAAACCTGAAAATGTTCTCCAAATATGACCAAGTAAATTTAAAAGCCCAGGATGACAGGACACTATGGCATAAACTCTGGTTATAATAAGCATACATGTATAGTTCAGAATAACTGCAGGATCAAAATTTATAATAAAATTTAAAAATTCACAGTTTTAACAAATATTTATAACTGAATGAGGGAAACAAAGAAATTAACATTTTTGTCAATTAATTGTTGAAATAAAGAAGAGCTAATAAACAAAGTGTTTTTATACTTGATTCTGGTTATATTTAGTGCTATCTAACAAAAGTGTAAGCGATGCTAATTATTTATTAATCATGTTCTATTTGTTTCTTCATACATTAATTTTATAAAATTATTGATATAATATTTTTATAGAAACTTAATCAAGCTTTTAGTCGATATTAAAAAGATGTATATCTTCCAAATCACTAGAGGAAATAAGGAAAAGAAAAGAAAAAAAGGCAATAGCAAGATTATGTGAAAAAACAAAAATAGGAGGAACAGACCAGGATGGCATAAGTTAAAGCTAAATATCTATTTCAAAAGGTAAATGAACATGAAATTCATCTTAAAATAAAAGCAAAATCTCTGTGATTGGATTAAAATGATTTGGAGTTTATTGAGGAATGCCAAAATGAAAGTTTTATAAATATGAAATATAAAAAAATAGGCATTGTTTGAAAGTAAGCAATGCATGAAAGAGATAGATACTAATAATAGAAAGGGGTCAAAGAAAGCTCTCAAGGCAAAGATAGTCGTCTGATATTAATCAAAGATATAATTAGCAATGGCGATTTATCCAAGAACCTAACCTCTCACCATTCCACAAAAGCAACTTCCCTCTCAACCTGTGGTCACAGCCCTGGCACCACATTTATCTTATGGCTTCACCATGTCTATTCTAGGACTTCTTACAACAAATTCTCCAGACCCTGACTGACTTCCTGCAAGCCCTCAACTTTATCCACTGACCAGAAATCTGGCAACTGTCTAGTCCAGTGATTTTCAACCCATGTGCCACAAGAATGTTTAAAACACGCGATACCTGACTATTTCGTCAGGGGCATTTATCTCTTTTTCCTTAGATTGTCAAATTAAAAAAATAACAACAGCCAACACAACAATAGCCGTCTGGTGCAAATGAATCAAAATTATACCTAATTTTTTTGTCAGATCAGCAAAAAACACATTTTTTGGTGTGCCGTAGAATTTTAGTAATTAGTTTATGTGCTCCATGAGATGAAAAGGTTGGAAGTCACTGGTCTAGTCAGTTAAGCCCACCATGTTATAACGATTTTTTCTTCTGTGCTTTATTTTCATCACCATAATATTCAAGCTTCTTTTCCTTTGACTCAAACCCTCACTAGTCCCTTAGTCTCCCAAACATTACCGCTGTGTGTGCTGGGTCTAGGTTTTGGTAACCAACTCTGCTCCTTCTTGCCCTTCACTGAATTTATGCTCTCTTCTAAGAACATTATTTCCACTGCATCTGTCCTCAACAGATGGTGCTGGTTTCTCTAACACTCCATACCAACCAGGGTAGCGAAGTGGTATCAGCATTCTTCTATGAGCACAGTGGTATTTCTAGGACATTGCTATTTTATTTATTAGAAACCTTGTTCCTTTGAGGCATGTCACCAAGTTTTCTGTTCTCATTACCACCACCTAGTCACTGCCACATTTGACCAGGTCTGTGGGTGTCATTCAGCCTAGATTCCAATGTTCTTTCACCCATTCGTTTGCTAAAATCCTCAACTCTGTGTTCAGCCATTGCTTTTATGTGTAACACATTTATTCCAGATCCATCCATATGTCATCTTCTTACCTCTTACATTCTAAATTGGATTATGACCTTTACAGGCACTAAAGTTAACATACATATGCTTTCTCTCACATTCTGCCATATGCAATTCAAAAGAAACAGACTTTTAATCATAAAATAAGTGGAAAGCATCCAGAAAAACTCTGATTTTCCCCATAACTACTGGGGATATGGGAATCATCTCACCCCAAAACAGATCACTAAATCAAAATCCTAAATCCGTCTCTTTTAATTGTCGCCCCCCATTTGATCAGCACAGTGCTTGGCAATAGCAGATATTGAGGAGCTGCTTGAAGAATAAATGAATTATTTGTTGTGATGATTGACTGTAACATAATCCATTGCCTTGCTATTATAGATGGTATCTTAGTAAATTATTTTGCAATGAACAGAAATTGAGAATATAGGCAATGATTTATCTATAGTTACATTAATGCCACATAACTCTTTGAAAGGCTCTGCTTACTAGCATTAGTGTTACATAAGAGTTTTGGTTACTCTGTGGATTTTTGAAATTAATATTGAATCTCAAACAATTTTTTATTGATAGTCTTAATCATTTACTTCTAGGCCTTTTAAGAATGCTTATTGGTATAAAGAAGGTAAGACCTACAAATAACAAAATATTGGTCTATACCAAAGTAATTGGCTGTTTGACTTTAACACTTCTTGGGCAATTATATTTATAGTAGTCTATTGTCATATTTTAGACTCTTTTCAAGGAAAACATCATTTAATTTTTTTGTGAAAGCCAAGAGAATCTTTGCATATGCCAACAGATGTTTAAGTGCTAATGGAAAAAATGTTTGAAATATTTTTAGATGTTATTAACATAGCACATGTTAACTAATTTGTACCTTTAAAAATTGCTTGCAGCAGCTATCTTCTTTATAAATAATTTGACCTTGAATAACACAATTTGTGGGGTGTCATAGAAAACTTTGAAATTTAGAGGAGATTTATTCTCAGGTTTCTTTATACATTTCTATGTTTGTTTTCTTAGCTATACAAAAGAGCTACTTTCAAATATCAATACAGTATATCACAAAAGCAATTTAAAGTCAATGAAAAGTTTTATATCTTTTTGGTAACTAAGCAGATGGTTAATTTTAAGTCAATTAATTATTATCTTTATCCTAAATAAGAATTAAAATTTCCATTTATCCTCTAGTATATTTTAAAAAATTAAATTTCTTATACAAATGTGTTATTTTTGTTATTCTGGTTTATCCTATATACTAAAATATAATTGATGTTTTGTGTTATAATAGGAGACTATTTTAGGAATTAGTAGTCAATACATTTTATTGTGTTGTCTCAGATATCAAAATGTCACTTCTTTATGTATTTTAGTTAAAAGAAATTTATAAAGTAAGATGTAAAGCAAATTGGTTTTCCAAGCACTTGACTGGTACTTTAAATATTCATTCATTCCTTCATTCAACAGACGTTTACTGAGATCCTGTCATGTGCCAAACACTATCGTAGGCACTATGGATATAGGCAAGTAAGGTGAAATTTCTAACCTTGAGTTTCCATCAATGCAAAAAGGATGAGACAGACAAAAATAAAAAGATCACCCTACAACACGGAACATGGAGCAATAGAGACGCACACAGAGTACAATGGAAGTACAGAGCTCAAATAGCTAATCCACACTCGGTGATCAAGAACACGGAGAGGATTTTGGAGAAGGTAATTCATGAAAAGTCTTAAATGATAACTGAAAATGAGATTATGGATGAGAAGAGAAGCCCCAGGAAGAAGAATAGTATGAGCAGTGGCAGACAGGCCAGAAACAGTAGAGTTTGTACAAATAATTATTTAGAACACATATGTAGAGGGTGTTACTCAAAGTAGAGAGAAATTAGTAATAAGGGTAATAAGCAGTTACAATTGCAAGGGAACAGCAGAGTGAACAGGAGAGAAGAAAATGGAAACAGAACATTGGATATCCCTTTATAAGCCCGGCTCCGAACAGAGAGAAAATCAAGGCAGCAGCAAAGGCGGGCTTTCCATGAAGACAATGAGCTTAAGCTTCAGGATGCACCATTTGCATGGGTGACATGAGGACAGGGCATTGCTGACAGGTCTGGAGTGTTTGCCCAGTTGCAATGGAGGCATGCTCATGTAAACAACTCTCACAAATTCCCAAAGAAATCTCAGAAGAAAGGGTCTGAAAATTCTAGCCCTTCCTCTTAATATTCTAGCCCTTGTGGAATTTTTGTTTTTCATAATAAACGTTTGTTCCTAATATTGTATTAATAATTTTCTGTTATTTTCTTAAAGGGGCTCCACAAACTGTAATAAGTTTCAAACTTCACATTATCTCTATCTAGCAGCCGTAGGTAACATGAAAGAGTTTCCTTGGAGGAATTTTTTTCAAGTGTTAGAAATGTCATCATATTTGTTTGCTGAATTAAAAACTAGAAAGTTTGGCCCAGCCAGGTGTGGCTCAGTGGTTGAGGGAGATGGAGAAAAGAAAAATGAGTCTTGTCTTGCTCTCTCAAGGATAAATAATATTAAGATCTATGGCCAGTGTGGTTCAGTTGGTAGAACATTGTCCCATGCATCAAAAGGTTGCCGGTTTGATTCCCAGTCAGGGCACATACTTAGGTTGTGAGTCCCATCCCTGGTTGGGGTATGTACTAGAGGCAACCGATAGATCTGTCTCTCTCACATTGATGTTTCTCTCTATATATCCCTCTCTCTAAAAAAAAAAAAAAAATCAATAAAAAAATATTTAAGACTTAAGCAAGGGCATTAAGTTTGTAGTGATAGTATGTGCTAGGCATGAAAATAGTGGCCACGCATGTGATCTATAAGGAATGGTAAGAGGATGGTACATGTGATAAGGAATTCCCACAAACAGTGACAAATAATTCAAGAAAGCTGTGTCTTGGGGAGTGTTGATATTCTACTAAAGAAAATTTTAAATTGTAGGTATTAGAGAGCTATTTATGATTTTTGATCCAGCATAAGATATGGTGAGAATTATTCAACAAGATCTACTGTCTAAAGAGGGGGCTTTATGTCTAATTATGACAGCGTAATATTCTGCCTTATTTTCAAAAAGTTTTTCCATGTATATGGTGCACAGAACACAGACTCTAAATTATAAAATGAATAGTACAAGAGTAAGAAAGCAGAGAGCTGGAACAACCTATGGAGTGTTGAAATATCTACTCATTGCTTTGATAAGATTTTTATGTTCTGATGATTAATTTAAGGGTAGGAGACTGCAAGTATCCAATATTTATAATATTAGAAACCTGATTCCCTGTCTTTATGGAAGCATTTGTTTTTGAGACTTCCAGATTACCTTGGCTGTGTTTCATTTTTTAAATCTGCACAGTGAAGATTCTAATCAAAACTCCATCTCAAATTTGAGAAATATTTACCATCAAAAGACTAACATGTCCTTCTGTGTTTGAATGATTTTCTGTCAAGTTCTGAAGGATTGTTCATATTGATGTTTATGAAATAAAAGAAATGAACCATAAAAGTAAATAAATCACAGTGCCATATAAAAGCCTCTCAGGAGTGGTAAGAAATGCTGATGTAAACACTTCACCACAGGAAACCACTGTTGCTTTGGACAACACTACTGACAAATGAACAAGAGCACCAAACACAGAACTTCTAAAGCTACTAAAATTTCAGCACGTATAGAGTTATGTCCTGAGCTATAACGTAAATTAAATTGAAACTTTTGAATTGAAACCATGTTAAAGGTCTACTAGTTACCAGCCAACCTCTGTACCTGGATTCCTTCCACTAAAAAATATTTAAGGATGAGTTGTATTCTATTGTGTATATGCACCACATCTCCTTTATCCAATCATCTATTAAAGGACTCTTTGGCTGTTTCCATGTCTTGGCCACCATGAATGATAATGCTACAAAGAACATAGGGATGCATATATCTTTGTGGATAAATGTTTTCAAATTCTTCTGGTAAAAGAGGGATTGCTGGGTCTTATGTTAATGCTATTCTTAATTTTTTGAGTAACCTCCATAGTAGCTGTACGAGTTTACATTCCCACCAGCAGTTTCTTTTCTCCACAATTTTTAAAATATTTGTCACTTTTTTGTCTTGTTGACAGTAACCATTCAAACAGGTGTGAAGTGATATCTCACTGTAGTTTTGATTTGCATTTCCTTAATAGCTAGTGAAGTTGAGCATCTTTTCATATATCTATTGGCCATGTGTGTCTTTTGGGGAGAAGTGTCTATTCTGGACATTTGCCCATTTTTTAGTTGGCTTGTTTGTTTGGTGTTGAGTTGGCCATAAGATGAAATACTGCCATTTGTGACAACATGGATGGACATTGAGAATATCATGATAAGCAAAATAAATCAGACAAAAAGTTAAGAACCTTATGGTTTCATTCATATGTGGGATATAAAACTGAAAGCAACAAATAAAAGAAACAAGAAAGACAAAAACTCATAGACACAGAAAACAATACAGTGGTTATCAGGGGGAAGAAGGGTGGGGAGATAGTAAAGGGTAAAGGGGGTCAAATACATGGTGAGGAAGATGATTTAACTTTGGGTGGTGAGCAAGCAATGCAATATACAGATCATGTATCATAGAAATGTACACTTGAAGCCTATATAATCTTATTAATCAATGTCACCCCAATAAATTTAATTCAAAAAATGATAAAATATTTAAGATATTAGTCAAGGACAATAATACCATCTGTTGGGATTTGCAATGTACAGTACTCAAGTCCAAGTACTCAGCCAAGAGCAACATTTGGTGACATTTCCTAAAAAAAAAAACAATAAACAAGCTTATTAGGAAGGCTGCTCTCCTTCCTAGTACCTACCATTTTTCTCTCACATCTCTATCCTGGGGTACTATGCTCGCTGCTACTCACCATCAAATAACCTGTGCTCCAAGATCTGTATTAGATATCTTTGGTGTTCCCAGTCTCATCATCTCCTGACAGTATTGCACAGTACTGTCTGCCCCATGCCTGGCCCTGGGAGCGCACAGTGGGGATACAAGTGGACCTCAGAAGTGAGAGAGACTTAAAACCCCCAAGGGCAGCCCCTGACCCATTATGGTCACACAGGATCCAGTGAATACATGTTCCTATCTTCTATCATTCAGGCAGATACTTCTGGGAAACACTTGTCCATTACTCAAAAGTTCTAGGAAAAATGAGCTCACATTGTCCACAATGGTGATTTCAATACTAAATCTTTATGTTCTTTATTCCTCATTTCCTCCCTCAGTCTCCAAGGAATGTCACTCTGGCTCACCAGGATCATCTTGAAAATAAAATTTAAAAAATCCATCACAAGTCCTTTCTCGGGGTCTGCTTTGGTGGAAAACCAAGCCAGCAGAGGATCTTTGAAAACTATGATTTGTTTCCTAGAGTCTTCAATGGCTCATCATTTCCTATGGGCTATAGTCCAGGCTCTCTAGTGTGAAGCATATAAAGTCTTTGATGGCATAGACCGTGCCTAATGCTCTTGTCCCTTCCTCTGTCACAGCAGATCTCCAAACGCTACTCCTTTGAAGTACTGCTGACAGATGCCTCATTATGCCATGATGTTTCCAGCATTCCCCCTTTGCAATTGTTTTTGACTACTCCTAAAATATTTCCCTCCTGCCCAAGGAACACCCTCCTTTGTTAAGCCTCCTTTTCACTCTTTAAAAACAATATCTCACTTATTCCTTTGTGTCTGTGGATAATTTTGTGGCACTTAACCAAGGTGCTGTTCATTTTACACTCCTGTGTATGTGTTTGTTTCTTCTATTTTGCTTAATTCTACCAGACTGATACTTTATTCCATTTTTAATTTTCACATACTCCTCAGTGTCTGATTTATAATAGGTAGCCATAAACATTTATATATGATCATGTAATGGTTAATCAATGAGTTTCACCCACTCTCTTGTTCAGCAAATCAATGTACACTTTGTGTCGACGTGGCTAGTCCCATTTACAAACTCTTCAAGTGGACCTCTGTTACCAGACAGGAACTGGCCTGGAGTGTGTGAGTTCTTGACTTTGACTCCTCGTAGGAAAGATTTCACAGCACAAGTCCAGGTGATTGTGAGAGTACATTTATTAAACCTGGAGACAGTGAGACAAAGGAAGGACTTAGGGTAGAAAAAACAACAGGAGAGAGTCTAGGCAATGCTCTGCTTTGGCTCTCTAGAAATGTTATAGAAAATAAATGAGCCAAAGCTGGGCTGCCGTTAGCTCGCTGGGAAGTGAAAGTCACAGTGATAGAAGTGAGCCAAGGTGGGGCTACTTTTAGTTCACTGAGAAGGCAGAGAAAAGGGGGCTTTGGAGACAGGATCAGGGGTGAGCCCAGGTCAAGCTACCACTGCCCACTGCTCCCCTGGTTGCAAGTCTCGTGAGGACCCTTAGAGTTGAGGAAGAAGTAAAAAGTTCATGGCTGGACAGGGGAATGGGCATACTCTAGAGCAAGTTGCACTCAGTCTTCATCCTGAGTGCAATTCATTCTTTTTTCCCCCCTGGGGAGAATCTTAGGGGAGAGTTTCAGCAGAATATTCATCAGCTTTCCAGGTGCATTTTTTTTTTTTTTTTAATATGCCAATGTGTTATTTGGTCTACTTTATTGTTTTACTTTTATCTTAGGTCTGTCTGGCTTTAATGGGGTTTTTGTTATTTGGTCCCCAACTTCATCTGTTCTTGGGTTAGCTGGCATAAATGACATTAATTGGGTCTTTGTTCTCTGTTTCCCAGACCAGGGTGATTTAAGCTATGCATTCTCTGGTTAGGGAGGAGAGGTATAAACCACTTGCTCTCAAGTGTCCTTGGTTATGGGAGGTAAGGCCTCGTGATTCACCAGCTGCCTATAAAAAGTTCAAATTGTTTAGCCTTGTTTAATTTTCTTGTCTCAGTTTCCTTATTCCATTTGCCCAGGAATTTTTCTAGCTTCTTACAATCCTGCCACACCTCTAGGCAGACATCTCCTTCAGTAACTCTGGAGATTGCAGAGTTACTGCAATCTACAATCATGTAGGATGCTACAAGATTGTAGATTGTGGCCACATAATTCTTGGGTAAGTAGAGGTTCATTGTTTATGTAATTAAATGGTAATTGTGCATGCCAATTTGTAAGAGCTCTATGAGTCTGCCATAATGTTTATTGAATATAGGCAAGTAGAGTGCTCTCGAAGAGATTTAACTATAGCATTTGAGTAAACATAATTAAAATTTAACTGATTTATGATACCGATGCAACCTTCATGTATTTGAATTTTTATCATAAAGATGTTGTTCATATGTAGAATAATGTGAGCATATTAATTTCAAGTTTACAAGAGTAATAGCTTCTCTTTCAAAAGGAGGGGAAGTGACAGAGAATGTGGGAGAAAATGTACTCCCTGAGACCCAGAGAGTTATTGTAATCTGAGGTTTGTTTATTTTTTCTTTTTATTACCAGAAGGATAAGTTAAGGAAAGAATGGCATTAATTTTACTGGTTTAAGTCACGTGTGCCAGACTTGAATGCCAATTAGTGGAGGCTGAGACAGTTGGAGTCACATCCAAGAATTCACTAAGCTTTGTAAATTACTTTCATTTTAAGGCATGAGCCAAACAGTTGCATAAAAAAAAATAAAAATCGATAGAATATTCCACTTTAATTTGAGCTTCAATTATTGAATTGTCACCAAGAAGCTGTTAATACCTTTAAAAATCAGATATCCTAAATTTTTGATCTTTCAGCTGCAAATGGGCTTATTTATACACTTTAAAAATAACCTATGTAATTTTTTAAATTATTGGTGTAGGACAATTCTTACTATAAACTAAAATTACTTTTTTGTTTGTTAAACCATGAGTGAATAATTTAAATTAACATTTAAAATTATATATATGTGTTTATATCTACATATATATGTTGTATATACACACATACATATTCTACTTGTTTTGTTTGTAGAGAATTAAATAATGTTAATTTGAATTTTTTTAATTGAATAGAAAGTGTCCTTTGTCATATAATCTAAAATATCTTATTCTTTAACTTATCTGTTCAGTACATATTCACAGTACTTACCTTGTTTATCTTTATTGTTGAAAGTATTACAGGTATCCCCCTTATTTCACTTTGCACAATACTTCCCAGGTCCATCTATGCTGTTGCAAAAGGTAAGATTTCCTTCATTTTTATGACGGGGTAGTATCACTGTGGAATCATTGTGTAAATATACCACAGCTTTTTTATCCACTCATCTACTGATGGGCACTTGGGTTCCTTCCAAATCTTGGATATTGTAAATAACACTGCAGTGAACATTGGGGTGCATACATTTTTTTGAATTAGTGTTTCAGGTTTCTTTGGATATATTCTTAGAAGTGAAATTTCTGGGTAATATGGCAGTTCCATTTTTAATTTTTTGAGGTAATTCCATACTGTTTTCCACAGTGGCTGCACCAATCTGCATTCCCAACAGTGCATGAGGCTTCCCTTTTCTCCACATCCTCACCAGCATAGTCTCATAGAGACAGAGAACAGACTAACAGCTCACAGAGGGGAGAGGGTTTGGGGAACTGGGCAAAAAAACCCAAAGGACTAAGCAAAAAAAACAAAACAAAACAAAACCTCATAGACAGACAACAACAGGGTGATTGCCAGAGGGAAGGGGTGTGGGGACAGGTAAAAGAGGAAGGAGTTTAAACGGTGACAGAAGGTAACTTGATTCTGGGTGAACACACAATGCAATATACAGTTGATGTATTATAGAACTGTGCACTTGAAACCTATATAATTTTATTAACCAATGTCACCCCAATAAATTCAGTAAAAAATATTTTTAAAATATTGTCAAAAAATTTACTCAGACATAATTGTGCAGAAAATCACAAGATTGTGCACTAAAAAAAATTCCCAGCCATAAATATTAATGACTCTATATATTCTAATTCCAAATAATCTCTTCAATATTATTTTACACTGTTCCTTTCATAATTCATAATTCTCATTTTCAATAATATTTTTTCAAAATAGCCATCACTTTCCTCAATTATTATCTAATAATAACCTCTTTCTGACACAATCCTGACTGAGGGAGAAATTATATTTGTAGGCTTTGACTTCACAACTAAAAATCTCATGTAGAATCATAATTACTTCCTTATTAAATGTTTGATGTAATTTGCAAGTGAAACCATCTTGGCTTGGTGTTTTCTTTTATAGAATATTTCAAACTATGTTCAATTTTTAAAATAAATATAAAATAATCCAGATTTCTTCTTGTGTGTGTATTGATATTTTGTGCCTTTCAAGGAATTGGTAATTTCATATAAGTTTCAGAATTTATTATCATAAAGTTGTTTATATTATTTTTTATTTTTGCTTTTAATATCTGTGAGATCAGTAGTGATATTCACTCATTCATTCTGATATTAATTACTTGTACTTATCTACTTTTTCTTGGCCAGCCTAAAGCTTTTTTAAAAAACTGTATGCTGTTTTTGAAAGACATACTTCAAATATAAGAACAGAGAACAGTTGTGAGTAAAAAATAAAAATAGTTATATCAACTAAAAAGAAGCTGGGAACAACTATGTTAAAATCAAAGGAAATTTAAAGAAATAAATAGGATAAAAATATAGAAGGATATTTCATGAAGATAGAGTGCCAATTCAAAAGGAAGAGAAAATAAACCTAGGTTTGTATTCACTGAATAACACCTTAAAATATATAAAGCACATTTTGACAGGACTAAAAGGAGAGAGAGGTGGACAAGTCAACAACCTTAATTAGAGATTCTTTACATTTCTCTCAGATAGTTGGAGAATTTAACACAACCCTGCATGATTCACAAATCAAGGAGACAAAAGTCTGAAGACACAGAAATACTTGACAAGTAAATTAATTGATTTGACCTATTTGACATTTATGGTACAATTAATTTACCAGCTACAGATTAAAATTGCTTGTAAATGTGCACAGGCTAGTTGTCAAACAAAACCACATTCTGGACCATCAAGTAAGACTAATACAACATAAGAAGAGTATCTTTGTAAACTTGGGATGGGCAAAACTTTTCTAAGTAAGAGAAAATGAACTTTTATAAACATATACAAAAATATTAATAAATTGAAATTCACTAAATTTGCATTATTAGAGTAAAAGGAAGGAATATATTTTTAATACATATAGTTAACAAAGGACTCATTTTCAGAATGAACAAATAATTCCAACTGATGAGTAAAGAAAAGGTAAATGAACAAATGAAAATAGGCAAAAAAAACCCATAAAAGAAATGGGTCAAATTTTTTAACAGGCATTTCAAAAAAGAGGATATCTAAATAGGTAAATTCTGAAGTCTTCAGGAAAGTAAAAACTAAACCACACTGAGGGACCATGAGAATGGCTTTAATAAAAAATACAGAAAATACTTAAAGTGCTAGCACAAAACAAGACTGTGTTAGATTGCTGGCTTGAGTTTAAGTTTTAAAAATTATTCAAGAAAGCTGTTTGGCAGTATCTACTAAAAATTAAAATTATGCAAAAGATAACAATATTATTCACAATAGCTCCAAATTAGATAAACACAAATATGCATCACTAGTAGAATTAAGATAAATGCACTGCGGTATATTCATTTAATGAAAGTCTACAGATCAATGGAAAATAATAAGCTATTACTGTATGCAGTAACATGGATAAATCTCTTAGACATAACATAAAGCAAAATAAGCCAGACATAAAATATCAATATAATAATATGTATGAGTCCATTTATATAAAGTTTAAAAACAGGAAAAATTAACTTATGGTAACAGGCATCACCATAGTGATTATCTTTGATGTCAACTGGGATTAAGCCTGAGGGAGACTTCAAGAGTGCTGGGAAGATTTTATCATGATTTACACATAATAATTTATTGAGCTTAGGCATTTACATTTTACTATATATGTTATATAATATCTACAATATATATACTAGAGAAAATGCTATCTTGTTTGTTCATTTGTTACTTTCAGTTAATGTCCCACATATGAGTGAAATCATATGGTTCTTAACTTTTTCTGACTAACTTATTTCACTTAGCAAAGTATTCTCAAGGCCCATCCATGTTGTCGTAAATGATAGTCCTTCATCTTTTCTTGTGGCTGACTAGTATTCCATTGCACATATGTACCACATCTTTATCCAGTCATCTACTGAGGACACTTCGGTTGTTTCCGTATCTTGGATTGATTTTTGTATCCTGTGACTTTACTGTATTTATTTATTGCTTCTAATAGTTTTTTGGTGGAGTCTTTAGGGTTTTCTATATAAAGAATTATGTCATCCACAAAAAAGTAACAATTTTATTGCTTCATTCCCAATTTGGATGTCATTTATTTTTTCTCTTGCCTGATTGCTCCAGCTAGGATTTCTAGTACTATGTTGAATAAGAGTGATGAGAGTGGACATCCTTGTCTTGTTCCTGATGTTAAAGGGAAAGCTTTCAGTTTTTCACCATTGAGTATGATATTAGCTGAGGATTTGTCATATATGGTTTTTATTATGTTGAGGTACTTTCCTTCTATACCCATTATATTGAGTGCTTTAATCATAAATGAATGTTGTATCTTATCAAATGCTTTTTCTAAATCTATCGATAAGATTATATAATTTTTATTCTTTATTTTGTTAATGTGGTATATTACATTGATTGATTTGTGTATAATAATTTTGAAAAAGAAATACTTTTAAGAATTTAGATCCTGGAGAGCTTGGGCATTTGACAGTGAATGAGGTGACTAGGGATCTGTGGAATGATAGGAGGCAAAACTATCTTTCCAGTATTCCCAGCCTGTAAATTTCTAGAACTGGCAAAAACTAAGATTTTTTAAAAATTATTTTGGAGAACTTGTCTGGATCTGTAACATTTAATTATATGTGTGATTGCTTCCTAATGTGAAACTCAGGATGCCTCTTGTGAATGTTATAGATTTTCTGCATATTTTTGAAGAAGAGTTTCTGTTAATTGAGATTTTTTTTTTTTACTTTCCAGTTAATGGACCTAATCTTCTTATATGCCTCAAAGAATAATTTGGTATGGCTGAAATCCTAAACATCGTGAACAAGGGCTCTGCCGTAACTTTTGTGATATCTGAACAAAGAGTCTCATTTAAAAGTGAGTCAAGCAGCAGAATTCAATTAAACAACTAGTTCTATTAAGCACTTACAGTTGCATTTTAATAACTCTCAAGTTCTAAAACATAGTGTTTCAATAAATTCTAGATGGTCTTCAATTTGTTTCATTTGTAAAAATTATTTTTTTGAAATATTTTAAACATTAAAAAAAGCATAGAAAACAACATATATGGAATATGTGTATAGGCTCCTTCCTAGATGTAACAATTATTATTTTTTTCTTATTTGCTTCAAATTTCTCATTTTAAAAAGATATTGCAGATATAGCTAACCACTCCCCATTGCTGGCCCCAGCTTTATTGATATATAATTGACACAATAATATTGTGTAAATTTAAGGTATACAATATGATGATTTGATACACGTATATATTGTAAAATGTTTGCCATAATAAGGTTAGTAAACATCCTTCATCTTACAAAACTGCCATACTTTTTTGTGGTTGTATAATGAGAACATTAATACTCACATAGTAATTTTCAAGTATACAATGCAGTATTGTTCACTATAGTCACCATGCTATACTCTATGTAGATCCTGAGAAGTTATTCACCTTATAACTAAAGTATGTACAGTTTGAAAAATATCTTCCAATGCCCTGACCGGCAGCCCCTGGTAACCACCATTCTACTCTCTATTTCTATGAGATTTATGTTTTTAGATTCCATATATTATGTATATTATACAGCATTTGTTTTTATCTTTCTGACTTATTTTACTTAGTATGATTGCTTTAACTCCAGTTGTTACTTTTATGGCATGTTTTTTAGACTCTTTGCTCTTCTGGAATGTCTTCGTCTGCTCACACGATTTTTCAGCATTTCTTCTGTACTTTGACATCCAAAATTGTATATAATTTCCAAATGTGATTTGGCCAGCAGTAATCTTCTCATCTGGATACTTTACATCTATTGAGGCAAGAGTTCTTACTCTTTTTTTTGCTGTGTAGTCAATCCTTTTATGGGTTTTCTTTTGTTATTATTTACTTTATAAATTCTAACTTTGATGCAAATTATTTATTTTCTTCTGCCTAATTTTCCACATATTCCTTCTTCTATGCCTATGCCAAACACTGTGCTAGGCTCTGGGGCTTTAGAAATGACCAAGGTGCAATCTCAGCCCTGAATGTACTGCATAGGGTATTTCCCAAAAATGCAAGAATCAGGCTTATTTGTCCCATTGCCTAATCTAATTTCTTATGTTTACTAAGGAGTTACATTTCTCACCCCCACTGCTATTTTTAGAGAGCCATTACTCTTTGTGAAATCTCTATGAAATCAATAGACCTCTCTGAAAGGCCATTCTTCTTCATATGAAAATAAATGCATCTCTACTCCTCTTGAAAATGTTAAGATTTATCTCGAGAAAGTTATCTGCCAAAATTATTTTAATGTGCTAGAGAGGCCTTCCAAAACAGAAACTGTTGGACTTTTTTATTCCATGTATTTTATTTGTTAAGGAAAGCAATTCCATACAGACTTAGGAAGAAAAGTAAAAGATAAGTTACAACTTTGTGAATTATTTAATTCAGGTATAGAATCATAGATACGGGGGCAGAAAAGTACCATAGGTAGAGTTCTCAGACAGCATTAACAGGTATGATAAGTCCACTTTTTTTAATGTGATCATCCATAGTTTGCACACATTTTTACCCCAAAGCCAATTTTGTTTAGATGTACAGGCGTGTGAGCGAAAGCTTCTCTCACGTGTGTGTCTGAACGTGAACAGGCAGAGCTGGGCGCCTGGGTTTCCCACCCAGAGGCGGCCCTCTCTTTGTGCTGGAGGTGAATTTGATGCTGCAGGGCTCTTGTCTCACTCTCTAGGCCTTCATCTCCTGTACCTCCAGCCCTTTCTGCATTGGTTTGTTTCCCTTTCACTGGACCAACCTGCATGTTTTTCCTTCCTGAGTCAAAACAAACAAACAAACAAAAATCCCCAGCTAACTTTATTTGAATTTGCTTTCTTCTTATATAATCAACATCTTTTTCTCTCTCCAACCACGCCTACACATTGTATTTCTAATCATTTTTTTCCTCCAACGTTCCACAGCCTCCTGATATCTTTACCAAAACAACTCCATTGAAACATAGGGTTTTCAATGTGTCAACAAAGCCATCCCAGGTGCTAAGTTCAATGAATACTCTATAATCCTTCTCTGCATTGGCAATCATGGACCCTATTGTTCAATTTTTCTCACCTGAAACTTTTATTCCTCCATTGAGTTCAGTAACATCCTTTCTTTCCCAGTTTTGTTTTGTTTTTTTCTTAATTCTTCCCTCTAAGCTTCTGTGACTAAATTTTCTTCTGCCTACCCTTGGTATCTTTCAGAGGACTGTCCATGTTCTATGCTCTTCTCACTGCTATTCTACCTCCTAGTTTTAATCAGCATCTATGTATAAGTGACTTCCGAATCGGTAAATTTAGCCCCAACATTCTGGATATTTCTTCTTCAATACCCCAAAACATATCCATTTCAGAATGTTCAAAATATCCATATTCTCCCTGTCCTCTTTTTAAAATCCATTTTCACCGTAATTCCCATATGAATTACTGGTGCCACCTAGTATTCAATACCTGGAAATTATTCTTTACTATTTACTATTTACTTTTTAAACATTTATTTACTCTTTTAACCTATATATCAAAACATTTACACATTTGTGTTCATTTCATTTCCCCAGTTTCTCGTTAATATGTTTATTACCATTCCCACTGCCACAGGCTTAGTTCATAATTTTTACCCTCCAGAAATAGGTCTATATCTCCAACATCACTTGTTTTAACATATTGCAGTGTGTGTGTGTGTGTGTGTGTGTTTAAGTGCTTTCCTTGCCTTACCTTGCCCTTGTTGAGCTATCATTAATAGTGTTTCTAACTGTCCCTAGAAAACTGTCCCTCAGATCTTCTTTCCCATTTAAAATATTGCTAAGGTCTTTTTATACCCATGGCCAGAATCTTATTTTTATGATGTAAGTAACAAACTATAATTTAAAACACATTTTAAGTGTTACTCAAAGACCTGTAGCATTTCAGTATTATCTGTGATTACTAGATTTTAAAAATCTTACAATCTTGCATTATTTTGATAATTTATTTACAGTGGTACCTCGGTTTTCAAACGTCTCTGTTGATGAACATTTCAGGTTACGAACGCCATGAACCTGGAAGGAAATGCTTTGGTTTTCGAACACACCTCGGAAGTCGAACATGTCACTCGGCTTCTGCTGAGGGCAAGACCCTGAGGCCCAGCTGTCAGCTGTGGACCCCTCGGTTTTCAAACGTTTCAGAACTTGAACGGTCTTCCAGAACGGATTACATTCGAAAACCGAGGCACCACTGTATATTCAGTTTATGTTTTGTTTCTTTAGATATAATAAAAGAGTGGTTCCAAAACTTAATTGCTTTTTACTTCAGAAGCAGATTTCCTAATCATGTCTCTTGATGCATTTTTACATTGATCCTACTGAGGGCATAGCAATGGGGTGACAGGAGAGATGCCACCCTTTACAAAAGATAAACTCTGCCTCTGAGATGTAGGTTCAGAAATAATAGTCTGTTGTTCTGATACAGACAGTCCCGTATTATCATTGATTCAGAAAAACACTATGCATGGCAGGAAGAAGCTGTGTAAAAAGAAGTAATTACAATTATGAGGCTTCATTCTGGAGACAATCGGTACATCGTGGGGGTGTATATTTTATACAAATACCAGATGGGGTTATATGAGAAACCCTGTAGTTAGAGCAAATGGCAAAAGTCTTAAGAGTTAAAAATTGTCACTTTAAATGACCTTTCTTTAGAAGAAATCTTAAGGGGGGCCGAATACAAGCAAGCAAAATCTCATGAGAAAGACCTCTGGGCAACATGTAGTAAGAAAAGAAAGATGGGAAGATCCCTGGATTGTTGCCACCTGGTTATAGCACACGTCATTTTCCTGAGGTTTCAGCTGTAACAGTAATAAGAATTGGACAATTATGTACCTTAACTACTACACTTTTCCCCCACCATCCTCACAGCAAGCCTGTAGACAGTGCAGATACTGGTATCCCTGTATTCCAAGAGAGAAATGAGGCCTCAGAGAGTTTGAGTGCCTTGGTCCAGATCAAACAGCTTGTAAATGACAGGATTATAACTTGCTCTCATACCTTCTGACTCCAAATTCCACATCTTTGTTCGCTGTGTTGAGTGACAGGATCTGAGTAATGGTTCTCCTCAAGGCTTTGCACCCTAAGTTAAAATTTAACCTCATAAATATTTCTCGCTCCAAGGGAAAAGCAAAGGTCAGCTTACTCAGTGTGCTATGTTGAACTGACCTGTCAGCATATAGCCTCAGTGCCTCCGAATCTAAGGAAACTTGATCATAAATAAATAACATCCTAGACAAGGCTCACCCACTGGCTTCTCTGGAACACTAACGATGCCCACGCAGCTGGTTCTGGAGGAAGATCCTGCTCCATTGAAACAACGTCCCCGTGTATTATGATTAAGATAAATCTACATGATTTAGATCTCATTGGCATCTGCAGAGAACAGTTTTCCTGCTGCTTTTAAAAAGTGCCCTGCTACTGTTTCTTTCCCTTTCTTTTTAAATAAGCTGCTGAGTGATGTGTCTTTCAGCTTTGGTTGAAAGGCCTTGTGGATGCGCTCGGATCGACTCTGAACCTCCTTTCGGGTGCTCTTCACTGTGTGAGCCTTCGGATGCTGCAGAATTAGTCAGTGACAAATATTACTGTTTTGACTAGAGCATGTGACTCTGAAAGACAAGCAACAACTTCCAAATCAAGGTGGGCCTTCTGGAGTGCTGAACTTAGTACACACGTTCACAACCCACTGCCAGCGTCTGGCCCGGTTCTTTGGTTCCCTTTCCCTGCTTCAGATGCTGCCGGTCTGTGAGCTCGCTGAAGCCGCTGCTTCCGCCGCCCGCGTGGCCCCGCAGGGAGTCGTCGCTCCCTGCTCTGTGCGCCCACACGATGCATATTCTCTGGATAAGAGAATATCCTTGTTATGATTTCTGTCTGCCTTTTCCTCTGTTCTATTGATTGAATTATCTATGTACCTTCTGTGGTAACCAGCCCTGTACCATGTAAATTCTTCGCCCTTCGTAAGTGCTTATTGTATACATGAAAATGAGAAATGATGTCATACTTCTAGAACAGCTATTTTCAACCCATGTGCCGAAAGGGTTGAAAAATTATACCTCTTTTCCATCAGATTGGCAAAACATTATATTTTGGGGTGTGCTACAGAATTTTAGTAATTAGTTCATGTGTGCCATGAGATGAAAAAGGTTGAAAATTGCTGTCCTAGGAGATATGACTATGGCCTTGAATCTCAACTAGGCTGAATGATTTCTCTCTGTTTTTAGAGAGGAGATGTATGAGAGATTAATGAATGCTTTCTTGACAGGTAGGGATGTTGTTTTCCACTCATTAATTCTTATTGTTTGCACATTTATTAGAGGAGACTACACTTTCGAAAGGTGAGAATAAGAAGCGCACTATTTGACTGCTGCTGAAGGTGTAAATTCATATCCTGCAAACCCCCTCACATATGACCCTCTCCAGCAAGTAAGACCTGCTGTTCCCCTACCTGTCCTGTGGATGTGCAGCTCTGTGAATCTGGATGTTTCCTTTCCCTCCTGTGCAGTGACTTTTTAATTTAAGACTCAGTTCATATGTCACTTCCTACGAAAAGTCCTCCTTAATTCACAAGAATTAAAGGGTTCTACCTTTTATAATGCTATCAGAATACTCTAGGTACTTCTATCACACAGTTGTTACATTGTTTTATACTTTTAGTTTGCAGGCCAGTGCCTTCCCTTCAACTTTTGGTTTGCATGCCTGTGAGAAGAACCATGTATTCTTTTTATCTACAAAGCCAGGCTCTGCCATAGGGCCTGACACATTGTCAATACTGAGTAACTACTTAATGAATTGGTGATTTTTAATAATAGAAAGCTTTTATCACTTCAATATGCAAAGTACCTTATGAGGCACTGTTAGAGAATAAAATGACTCAAACAAGGTCAAGTGCTGTAAAAGCATCCATTAGGGGGGCAGGGATATCAGGATGGCAAGAATAATTGAAGCAGGAACCTGAGTGGTGACTCAAAGTAGGAGAATTTCCATGGAAACCTGGTAGAAATGCAGTCCAGGCAGACACAATGAATCAGACTTTCGGGGTGGGGACCAACAGTCCATGTTCTAATAAAGCCTCCAGGAAATCCTGATTCCCCTGAGAACCACTGATCTATTAGTCTGTAGTAATTGCCCAATGTGGATGTACTTTCACTACTGACATGCTAAAAAGTGCATTTACGAATTCCTACCAAAAATTTAAACCTGCAATGCTATTAGTTTTATTTATCTGAAACTTTGACTTCTGCTGTTGGAACTCTGGTTAAACCCATGCAGATACCATTCCCAGTTTGTGCAAAGGCCGAAAGTCCACTGCACTTTTCTTTGCTGAAGTGAGCCACTGGAGACAAAGAGGAGGGACACGGTAATTGTCATTTTCTCAGACAACTATCACACTGAAAACTAGAAAGGCAATTTGCCATTAACAAGCCTAATGGCATTAGAGGCCGGGGTTTTATGGGTCACCTCCTTTGACAACTGTAGCCATCTAGCACTTAGCTGCACTGAGAAAGATACAGGCAAGAAAAGAAGGTTGTGTGTGTATTTTAACGTAAAACTTCCAATGAAAAGTTTTTAAATAAACCCTTCTGATTAAAAAGTCTCAGGCAAATTTGAGACTCGCTTTAATTATAAAACCATTTTTTCCCCAATCCAACCAACCATATAAAGTCAGTCTGATGATGAAAATTGAAAAATACTATGGCCTCAAAAATTGAGTGTGCAAGTGTAACTCTGTCTGTTGTAAGCAATAATACGTGATAGCAGACACACTTAAAAGGCCATACAGGTTTCCTGTGGGCATGCCATGCTAAATGAAGCCAAAGGCTAAATGAACCTGGTCCCCAAGAGTTCCCTAGAGCTGGAAAACCTGCCGCGTTTCACTGCAGCTAGAAAATGGTTATTTTTAAATTTGTCTATTGAAACTCTCCTGATTGTGTGCATGTAAATCCCATTAAAGTTCAGAGATACTGCACGTGGAGTCAGTGAGACACAGGCAGCCCCCTAATGTTTTCTCTAATGAACTCTGACTCAGCAGGTAGGGACTAATAATTACCCAGCACAGGCTCGGCATTAGATTGCTTTCTCCATTTATGACTATCCTGTAACTGCAACACCGCACACACCTTCTGTGTGAAGATGAGGCCAGGGATGTTTCTGTAGACTAAAATTTGAACATGAAGCTAAATTCCAAGCCTATTTATGGTCAAAGGATATTAAGAGATGATTCTTCCAAAGTAAAAAGAAAGTTTATGTTTAAAGTAAAATGAAATAAAATATTTAAAAATAATAACGTTTCAATTACAGAAAAAACATGACAGAATCAAATATGCTTAAGGTTACAAGGATAGTACTGTATCTTTTTCCCCCTGTGTGAATTGGATAGAAATTTGGCTTTCTTTTCAGAAAGTATTCTGGCAATATTGCAAAGAAAACTGCCAAGTATTTTACATCTTTCACCTAGAAAGCCACTATTTTAATTGATCCTAAATACACAACTCAAAAATCAAAATTAAATGGATGAAGATATGCATTCTGGTAACATTTTGGCCATTGAGCCCACACCCTGGGTATGTGCCCTGACCAGGAGTCAAACCAACCACCCTTCGGTACATGGGACAATGCTCTAACCTCTGAGCCACACTGGCCGGGTTTGCCTCTGTCTTCCCAATGCAGCCAGATCACTTTCTTTTTCAACCTTCTATTTAAGTGTAATAGAGAAAAGTTGAAAAATAAAAACTATGAAATGCAATTATTTTTTCATAAATTGAACACATATATATATAATCAGCACCTATATTAAGACACACATCATTACGAGCACCTGAGGAGCTCCCCTCAGTTCTCCTTCTAGTGACAACACTACACGAGATGAACAATTATCTTGGCCTCCAACACAGATAAGTTCTGTCTGCTTTTAATTTTCTGTAAATTAAATCATGTACTCTCTTAAGCCTGGCTTCATTTGCTCCACATTTTGTTTATGAGAACCACCTATGTTGTATCTAATTGAGATTTGTCATTTTTATGACTGTCTAGTAATGTTGATGAGTATTTCAATAAAGACTGCTGCTATAAGTTATTCATGGATATTTTTTAATTAAACATAAATCTGCATTTCTGTTGGATGCATACCTAAGCATGAAATTTCTAGGTTGTATGTTATTAAACAGTTTTCCAAAGTATTTATAGAAATGTATACTCCTAATCAGCAGTGTACAAGATTTCCAGTTGTTCATACTTGACTAAAATTTAGTATTATTTTCTTTTAAAATGAATCCATTTTGACAGGTATGTGGAACTATTTATTATATTTGGCTTTAATTTTCATTTGTTTTATGACTAAATGTTGAGCATCTTTCCATTTAACTATTTTTGTAAAATGCCTTTCAAGTCTGCTCATTTTCTTATGATTGTCATTTTATCAGTTTTGCTTTCTATATTTTAGACAAAAGACCTTTGTCATATATGTATTGCAAGTATTTCTTGTACTAGACATCTTTCCATCTTATTCTCTTAAACGTGCTTCTTAATGAACATATGGTCTTAATTTTAATTTTCTAATTCAGTTATATTTTTCTCTACCAATTTTTGTGTATCTTCTTTATAAAAGCCTATCTCAATTCACCAATAAATTCACCTGTATTTTCTTATAAAAACTTTATTTTTATATTATATTTATGTCTGCAAATTACCTATTTTAAGTTAATATCTGTGCATGGCACAAAGTATCTAATTGTCCCAGTACGATTTACTGAGAAGAAACCCCTTTCCTCCACTACACTGTAGTGTCGCCTTTGTCACAGGTTAGTTGGCCATGTATGTATGGTCTGGACTCCCTATTTTATTTGTCTTTATTTATCCATGTATCAAAACAATACTATTATTATAGCTTTGTAATAAAAATTGACACTCATTAATGCAAATCTCCCAAATCTGTTTATCTTCAAAATTGCCTGGTCATTCTTTGCTGTTTGTATTTCCATGTAAATTTAGAGTCAACATTGAATCACACCCACTAAAACTAAGTTGTGGGGTTTTGAGGTTCTGACTGACATTGCATTTTTAATCTATATGTCAACTTGTGGGAAATTCACATTTTTATACTTTGTATCTTCCGATCTATAAATACTTCATTACATTTCTTTAAGTTTTCTTTCATTTTGCCTATAACATTTTGTATAATCTTGCATATTCTTTGCTATGTCTATCCCTAACTAAGCATTTTTATGCTACTGCAAATAGCATCCATTTAAAAATTTATTTTTAAAATTGCCACTGTATTTCAACAGAATTAACCTTTATTGACTTTGTGTCCAGCAATCTTACTACATTCATTTATCAATTCTAATACTTTGTAGAATTTTTAGATTTCTTACATACGAAATAATATTATCTGCAAGTAATGATAATTTCCCCCCCTTTTCCATGCTGATGCTTTTTCTTTTCTAGTTATAGTCACTAGGACCTCCAGTGAAGTGTTGAAAAGTACTGTTTATGCAGGGTGTTCTTATGTTATGGGAAAGCTTTCATTAATCCATCATTAATATGATACTTGCTATATGATATTTTTAAGATTTCCTTTACCAGGTCAATGTAATTGTCTTTTATTTTTAATTAGCTAAAATTGTTTATCATGATTACATAAAGTTAACTTCCACTAGCACTTACAGAACTTTGCAGAATGCAGTATGTACTTTTACCTCTCCTTTGGCAGGTTTCCACGTGTGGAAAAAAAAAAAAAAAGTGAACAAAATGTATAAATTTATGACATCATGAAGACTTTTTCTTATACTTTACCATCAATAGTTTAGCAGTCCAGAGAACGTGTCCCTATTTATTCCTGTAGAGATCATTTTAATAACTTTAATTGTGCCAAAGTATTATCTAATTCATTTTTCTAATTCTTATTACTGAAAGGATTTCAGTATTTTTCCAATATGTTTTAGTTTCATCTGCATTGTAATTAAGATCCTCACTGACTAAGTTTTCCACGGAATAAAATGGCAAAAATTATTTTCTATATAAGTGTAGTAAATCTAGTTAAAGAAATTAAAGAAAGTAATAGATATGAAAGACATTCAGATTTTTTGGAGTCATGAAAACAAAACTTTTGCATTTTAGGTATTTTTAAAATTGATTTAAATAAACAGACAATTTTTGTGTGACTGATGTAACCTAAATAAATTATTGCTGTGAGATTTTTTTCCCTAAAGTAATTCAAAATTTAAGGTTCACCAGCATATAAACTTGCTATATTGGTTCCTTGTTGTGTACTTTAAAATCTGTCATTCAATGAAAATGACTTGAATTTCAATGAAATTCCAATTTGCTCTGAACTTACCCTGGTGATTTTCAAAATTACCTTGGCTTCATGCCATCCTAAAAATGCTTATTAGTGACACACTTTCCTGCCCAGCAACACTAAGTGTAAAAAGAATCATTTGGTGATAGATTGTTAGGTTAAGAAAAGACTAGATGTTTATCATGTCTGGATTCCTTTATATTTTATAGTTCTTACAAACAAAGTAACAAAGTACCAGAGAGAACAGCTGACCTCTGCAAGGTCACAAAACTTGTAATAATCTTCATTTAACTTAGCAAACTGATAGCACTGAGATTTGTTTTCTAAAATTCTACACTATAGTGAGGTGAGGAGGACCTTTGGGCTTTAAGTTGCCAAACCTGAGAATCTTGATGTTTCAAGAGAAATAAGAGTGTGAATGTTTATTACAATCCCAGACTCAGGACTTCAACTGTGGTTATTGCTACTACTGAAGCAATGAGTAATATATGTGAACACATATATACAGAAAAATCAATTAAAATTGTGAAGTAGAGGGGGACAATGGAAAAAAAGGAAATGTGGAAAAATAATAGATTTTAAAATATTGAAATAAATTGTAGTATCTAAACATGTAAGCCTCATTTCTATTCTATTCTATTTTAATTCAGTGACATAATTACTAAAGTATTTTCCTAGTTTATCTTCTCTTAATTGGCTTTTACAAAATACTTCACATCATTGCTCTAACAGAAGAATGTTCACTGGGTAACAGCTTGCCTTTTACTTAGGCAAACTTCAAAGATGTGCTGTCCTAACTCATCTGGGGGGACAATTGAAATCTTAATTATTCAGGATTGAGGCAATGGGTTTTGTGGAGAAGAATGAGATTTGATGGGGATAAGATAATCAGCAGATCAAGCATTAACAAGTATTTGAATATTTTATTATGTATTATACTAAAACATTTCAATAGGAACCACACTTGCTAAAATTTCTTCACATTTATTTAAGCTATTTTTTAAACAATTGCTTCACTGACTCTAATTGTTGAATTGATTATTGACATTCTCTCCCCTGAGAAGATCTTTTGAATGATTTTATATAAAGATAATAACATTCTGATGAATAAAAGGCTAATGAATAATGTAACTAAAGTGTCAATTTCTCAATTGGTTAAGGCCAATTCTTTCTACTGACTACCCCTAGACCTAGTGGCTTAATAATAGAAAAATGTTTACATGTATACATATAGTAACTATAGTGAGAGACATGGTTTACAATGGTAATATTGTCATGGATATTTTAATAGAAAGTGATTAATTCTACCAAGAAATATTGGAAGCTAAGAGGCACCATTAACTTGAAAGTGAACTTCACAATAAATCAGAGAAGAAAATATTTTCAAATCATGTATCTAATGAAGGTCTAATATGCAGAATACATAAAGAAATCAACACAAAAAGATGAATAACCTTATTATAAAATGAGTAAATTATTTAAACGTTTTCCAAAGAAAAGGGACAAATGGCGAATAAGCACATGAAAAGATGTGCATCATTACCCCCTGGGGAAAACTGCAATGAGATGTCACTTCATACTCACTAGGATGGTTCTAATAAAAAATAGGGGTAATAACAAATGTTGATAAGAATGTGGAGAAATTGGAACTATCAAATGTTGCTGGTGGGGTTAGAAAAGGGTGCAGTCACTGTGGAAAACAGTTTGAAAATTTAAAAAGTTAAACAGAGTTACTATATGACCCATCAGTTTCACTCCTAAGTATATACCCAGGGGAACGGAGAACCTATGTCCACCCAGAAACTGACACACACACGTTTATAGCATTATTCATAATAGCTCATAAATGCAAACAGCTGAAATGCTGACTAACTGATAAGTAAATAAACTAAATGGGCTTTATAACTAAACAATAGAACATTATTCAGCCACAGAAAGGAATGAAGTGCTGCTACATGCTACAACGCGGAAGAGCTTTGAGAACAGAATGCTAAATAAGAGAAGCAATGGGCCACTTACTGCACTATTGCATTTATATGAAACATTCAGAATCGGCAAATCTATAGAAACAGAGAGTAGATTGGAAGTTGCCTGGGACGTGGGAGACAGGCGAATGAGTAGTGACTACAAACAGGTACAGCTTTCTTTTCTGGGTGTTAAAAATGTTCTGGAATTAGTCAGTGATGATTGCAGAACTCTGTGAATCATGCACCTACATGGAGTGAATATTATACATGAGAATTCAATCTCAAAAAAAACAGTCATTAAAAATAGATGATATGGTGATTTGACAAAACCCTAATACCTGAAACTAGGACTAAAGCCAGTCTATGTGATCTAAGTATAATGAAAATACTTGAATAAAATCACCACATAAATAATAAATCTAATCCAGGGAGTCCCACTGCTGAGCAAAAATGGTAAGCAAACCTTATAATTTAGAAGACTTATCAACTATTTCTTTGAATAGGAAATAAATCTACAATTCTTCTTCAGGTTGGCAAGAACTCCCAATTAACTAAGATAAAATTGGCCCGAGGAATAGACTCCGTTAGTCTTTTATATTATTAAATTTTTATTATATTTTTGGATCTTTGGCAAACAAATACAGGTGGTTCCTGACTTAAGGTGGTTTGACTTAGAATTTTTCAACTTTATGATGGTGTGACAGTAATATGTATTCAGTAGGAACCATACTTTGAATTTTGAATTTTGGTCTTTTCCTGGGCTAACAATATGTGGTATAATACTCTCTCTCAATGTTGGGTAACAGCAGTGAGATAATTTGCCCATTTGTGCAGTAACATAAGTGTTCGAGTACATTTAGGGTGGGCTAGGCAGGCTAGGTGTTTTAAATGCATTTTGGCTTATGATAGTTTTAACTTGGAATGAGTTTATAGGGTTGTAACACCATTGTACATTGAAGAGCATCTATATTGTATTTAGTTTTTCATTGAAGCCAACTAAGACGTAAAAGTTTATTCTAATTTTCAAACTCACTCAAACTGAGAACCTTCAGCTAAGTAGTAAGAACAAGTCACATTATGGCCAATTAAAATTTTAAGGCTCTCAATGGAGTCAACCAAATGGCAATATAGGAATCTTCTAAATTTATTTCCTCCCAAGAACATACTAAATGTACACCTACACACAGAGTGATTCACTCTAAAAGAAATCAAGAAACTAGCTGAGCAACTTCTACACACAGAGAGAATGAGACAATACCTACATCAAAACAGGCAGGAATGGGGACAGTTGATTAAACCATTCACTCTTGATAATAGTATGTAAACTGGTTTCTCAGAGAAATGGAAACTTTAAAAATGATTTTAATAAAGCACACTCATCTCAAAACTGAAAAACATAATGAAAGAAATTAATCATAACATCATTCCAAAATAAGCAATACTACAATATCTTCTCACATTTTAGGCGTATTTAACAGCTTCTACCTTAGCACATATATGATTTGCAACTCAATTCTTTTTCGCTTTATGTTATATTGAAAAGCATTTCCTATGTTTCTAAAGTTATCTTAAATAAATGCTTTAAATATTTAAAAAAAAAAAAAAAAAACAGGCAAGGAAGACTGAATCATGAAGAAACAGAAAATCTGAATAGACTAATTACTAGTAAGGAGTTTAAATCGGTAATCTAAAACCTCCCAACAAACAAAAATTCAGAAACAGATGGATTCACTGGTGAATTTTACCAAACATTCAAAGAACAATTAATATGACTCCTTTTCAAATTCTTCCAAAATATAGAAGAGGAGGGAACACTTCCAAACTCATTTTATGAGGTCAGGATTACCATGATACCAAAACCAGACAAGGCACCTAGAGAAAAAAAATTGCAGGCCAATATTCCTGATGAAAATAGGTGCAAAAATCCTCAACAAATAGTATCCAGCCAAATTCAACAATATATTAAAAGGATTATACACCACAATTAAGTAAGATTTATGCCAAGGATGCAAGAATGGTTCAACAACCACAAATCAATCAATTTGATACACCATATTAACAAAATGAAGGGGGGAAAATCATATGATCATCTCAATAAATGCAGAAAAAGTAATATTTGACAAAATTGAACATTCATTTTTTTATTTTAAAAAATCTCTCAAATTGGGTAGAAAGAGAATATACCTCAACATAACAAAAGCCATATATGACAAGCCCACAGTTAACATCAGACTCAAAGGTAAAAGACTGAAAACTTTTCCTCTAAGATAAGATAAAAGACAAAAATGCTCACTCTCACCATTTGTATTCCACATAGTACTGGAAGCCCTAGCCAGAACACTTAGGCAAGGAAAATAAATAATAAATAAAAAGAATCCAAGTCAGAAAGTAAGAAGTAAAATTGTCTCTGTTTGCAAATGACAGTATATTAAATATAAAAAATCCTAGTATATCTACCCAAAACTGCTAGTACTAATAAATAAATTTAGTATAGTTGAAGGATACAGAATATATATATGAAGATCAGTTGCACTACTGTATACTAATAACAAACTATCAGAAAGAGAAATTAAGACAACAATCTTATCTGCCATTTACAATTGCACCAAAAAAATAAAAAAGTTAGAAATAAATTTAACCAAGGAGGTGAAAGATCTGTACACTGAAAACTATAAAATATCGATGAAAGAAATTAAAAGAAACACAAATATATGGCAAGATATTCCATTTTCATCGATTGGAAGAATTATATTGTTAAAATACCCATACTAGCCAAGTAAATCTACAAATTCAATGTAATCCCTAGCAAAATTCCCACAGTATTTTTCTACAGAAATAGAAAAAAACAATCCTAAAGTTTATGTGAAAACACAGACGGCCCCAAATAGGCAAAGCAATCTTAAGAAACAAGAACAAAGCTGGAGGCATCACACTTCCTGCCCTTAAACTATAATAGAAAGCTGTAGTAATCAAAACAGTATGTGTTGGCATAAAAACAGACACATAGATCAATGGAACGAAATACGGAGTCTAGAAATAAACTTGCACATCTATGGTCAATTTATTTAAGACAAAAGAGCCAATAATATACAATGGGGAACGAACAGTCTCTTTAATAAATGGTGTTGAAAACGCTGGACATCCACATGCAAAAGAATAAAATTGTATTCTTATCTTGCACCAAATACAAAAATCAACTTAAAATGGATTAAAGACTTGAATATAAGACCTGAAACTATAAAACTCCTAGAAAGAAAAAAAAAGAGGTAAGCTTCTTGACATAGGTCTAGGCTTTGATACTGATAGTAAAGGAAACAAGCAAAAATAAAGGGACTACATCAAACTTCTGCAATATAAAGAAAACCACCCAAAGAAATGAAAAGACACCTTATGGAACGTAGCCCCTGTGTGGATTGGGATAAGAGTTTTTGCAAACCACATACTAAATAATGGGTTAATATACAAAATATACAAGGAACTAATACAACCCAATAGCAACAACAACAAAAAAATCCAATTAAAAAAATGGGCAAAATACATAAATAGACATTTTTCTAAAATAGACACACAATAGCCAACAAGTACAAGAAAAGTTACTCAACATCACTAATATACAGGGAAGTGCAAGTCAAAACCGTAAGGGGATACATCACCTCACACCTGTTAGGATGTGTATTTTCAAAAAGATAAGAAATAAGCTTTGGAGAGAATGTAGAGAAAAGGGAACCCTTGTGCACTGCTGTGGAAATGGAAATTGGTACAGTCGCTATGGAAAATAGTATGGAGGTTTCACAAAAAATTAAAACTAGAACTGTCACATGATTCAGCAATCCCACTCCTGGGTACACATCCAAAGGACGTGAAACCATTATCTCAGGAAGATACTGCACTTGTATGTTCACTGCAGCATTATTCACAGAAGCCAAGGTATGTAAACAACCTAAATGCGTGTTTGTGGATGAACGGATTTTTTTTTAAATGTGAGGTATGTATATGCAAATGTATTATGTATATCTGTCTATATCTATAGCTACAGTAAAATACCATTTAGCCTTAAGTAAGAAGCAAACCTGCCATTTGTAACAACATGGATAAGCCTGAAGGGCATTATGTTAAGTATAACTGGCAATATGCTAAGTGAAATAGGAAAGGAAGACAGATACTGCATGGTGTCACTTCCCCCTGGAATCTTGAAAAATAAAATTGAACTCATAGAAACAGAGTAGAAAAGTGGTTGCCAGGGCCTGGGGGGTGGGGAAATAGGGAGAGGTTGGTCACAGGGTATAAACTTTCAGTCACTAACTGAATAAGGTCTGAGGATCTGATGTAGAAGATGGTGACTACAGTTGATAGCAATGTATTGTATAACTGAAAATTGCTAAGACAGTAGAACCTAAATATTCTCATACAAACACAAAAAAGATAAGTATGCGAGGAGATTGATGTGTTAATTAACTTGATGGGGGAAGCCTTTCACAATATATGTGTATAGCAAATCATTAAGTTTTACACTTTAAATATCTTACAAGTTTATTTGGCAATTATAGCTCAATAAAGTTGGGAGAAAAAAAGAAAGGCCAAAAAAAAATTTTAATGTTCTCTACAAAGTCAAATTTCCAGTAAATGCTGATGGGTTTTGCAGCAATTCAATTTAATTTTTGTAATGCACTAAATTAGCAGTGGCCTGGTGGCCCCAGAGCAATTTATGCAGGATTTTCCAATACCCTCATGGGGTTGCAGGAGGCTAAGGATTCACAGACACCCGCCTGCGGAACTGCGGCCTGGTAAGCAATGCACGCAAACCCCTTGACAAAAGCGTCCGGACTCTGACACTGGAAAACTTGAAATATTTCTCACAGAAATACCCATTACTTACCTATACTTTAAAAACTATTCAACCTCCACATCTGTACCTGAGTTTTGTTTTGGTGTGGTGTGTTTTTTTTTTGTTTGTTTGTTTTTTCCTGGAAAACAAATCTGATCAGTGCAGGATAAATGCAGAACAGATCAAACCCAGAGCCCCTCAGCTGTATTGCGTTTCAGTTTCTACCTCTTCTGTAGCTCCATTAAGAGCCCTGGGCTCCTAGCAAACCAGGTTCCCTCTTTTCTACTGGATTTCTCTTCTTCCTTTGTCCCCACCCAGGCTTGATGCAAACTCCCCTGCCTGAGAGGCCCAGGGGCAGGCGGTGTTGAGCATTTTAACACTAATCTGTGGACATGGGGTCTCCCCTGTAGTTCTCTGCTTTTTTTCCCTCCAGTGAAAGCTGGTGTTCCGTTTTTGCTTTTGTCTCGCTGAACTGGTAAATTCTCACATTTTGGTTTGAACTTATTGAGAAGAAAACTGCCTCAGACTCTAGGCCAGATAAAGAAACCACTCTGGGATAAAGGAGAATTTACAGAGCGCAAGGGTGTGGCGAGCCAAAGGCCTACCTAACAAGAAAGTACCTCTTTACTGGCCTTTGTTTCCTTTGTGCATTTCTTTCCTTCAGGGACCTTAAGAGGAAAGAATCTTTTTGGATAAGGGCAGACCTAGCATTCCTAACATTCCTTTTCTAATAGCATTTAAATGCTTATGATCATCATAATTGTAAATGCTGATTCCACTCAATCTCTAACACGAGCCCTTCAGTGAGATTTATGGAGCCCGATTTCTAAGCATAGCATTGCAATCAGAGATATGGAGAGATGTAAGGGGTGGACTTTATAACGTCCAGACTCTTCCTGCTGCTTGTCAAGATCTAGCCTATCTAATTTTAAAGCTCCCTCCCGTTACTCCTTTATACGGGAGCATATGAATGTATTTGTGTTTTCCGCCTCTGCCAGAGTTTTTCTTCTGAGGATTTGCTCATCCTGTCCTTTAAAATGCTTCCCCCAAATCTGATGCACAAGGGCATCCAAAAGCCGCCCCACCATGATTTCCTGTACCCAGCAAAGGGAAATCATTTATATTTCACCCAAATAAAACGTTGTTTGTAACTTTTTGTAAAAAATGCTACAACACAGCGACAACAAATGGTACCCTTTCCAATGTTGCTTCTATTTAAAATAGCATGCGGCTAATGAACTTTTGACGTTAGTATTTTAAATCTTTATTTTTCATGAAAGGAAAAAGAGAACAAATGTTTCTTAGCACGTGTCTGGCAACGACAGAGACTCAGAAGTCAATTCTCTGAGTGCCGTCGCTCTTGCCGAGCTGGTGTGTGACCTTGAGAACATTTTCTAATGACCTAATTTACTCATTTGTACAATGGATGATTTGCTCCCCTCAGTCCCTGAATGTTAGAGTTAGTTATGTTACGCAAAGAGCACATCATGACGGAAAAGATTCTCTTTAAATAGCCACTGTTCACCCAGAGGGCTCTGGGCGCCTAAATAAACCGCTTTGTTGGTGTTGGAGTTGTTATTCTAAGCGGCCTTCCTAACAAGAAGTGAATCAGTTCCTCCCACAGCCTTTTCCATACTCTCCAACCTGCCTTTGTTTACCAAGGTAAGGAACTAAGAAAAGCAGACAAGCCCTGGTCTGTTTGCGCAGTGGTTAGAGCCCCCACCTGAGGACAGAAGGGCCCTGGGTTCGATTCCAGCCTAAGGGCATGTACATCGGTTGCAGGTTCGATACCCTGCCCCATCTGGGGCATGTGCAGGAGGCAGCCAATTAATGTGTCTCACATCAATGTTTCTCTCTCTCTCTCTCTCCTTTCTCTCTCTGAAAAGCAATGGAAAAAATATCCTCGGGTGAGGAATTAAAAATTATTTAAAAGCAAAGCAAACAAACAAACCAACCAAAACCCCATAGACAGACACAGCAGTATGGTGATTGTGAGAGAAAAAAGAGGGTGGTGGGGGAGGTAGGAAAGGTAAATGGGGGATAAATGGTGATGGAAGGAGACCTGACTTGGGTGGTGAAGACACAATGCAATACACAGATGTTGTCCTGTAGAGTTGTACTCCTGAAACCTATATGATTTTATTAACCATGCCACGCCAATAAATTCAACAAAAAATAATTATGCTCCCCGGCTCATCCTGTGCCATCCCTAAATCCACCTGAAGAAGTGAATAATTCATAATAGTCTATGGCAGTCAGTGCCTGCTACTTAGGGAATTCACTAATAAGAGCAGAGCCCTTTCCTTAACCTTCCCTGTTTTCTCAAGAACATTTAACTGAAGATCTTAGCATGGGAACTCAGTACTTGTTTGCTGAATTGAATCACATTTAGATTGATGGTTTTAAATAGCGAAAGCTTTTAATTAATACAGAGGCCGATTCTTTATCTTAAATTTGCTCAGTTAGCTGAGGAGGCAAACAGGCTTGTTTGATATTCACACCCGCTTGAATTGTAAATCCACTGATTGTAAATCACCCACGGTCAGCTGAAGTACAAAATCTCCTCAGATTTATTGACATCTGTGAATAGAAGTTGGGGCAAGTAGTATGGGATGAGGAAAACCATTTATCTTTAAAATGGAAAGCCATGAAAATAAAGAGAAAGGATTTCTGGGGCCTCCTAAAATGGAAACCAACTGTTGTAGTTAATAATGATCCACTTTTTCGATTTCTGAAATCAGTATTTTTCAAGGTGTGCTACCTGGTCCTACAGCATAAGCCCCACCCTAACCTATTGAATAAAACAGTGGGATGGAAGCCCAGCAATCTGTGTCTTAACAAGCCCACCAGATGGCTCGGATGTACATTCAAGTTTGAGAACCGTTGTCCTAAATCACAGAGGCAAAACTAGTTGCAGAGTTAGAACTTGAACCTAGACACCCAGTGCCAGAATATTTAAACAGATAAAGCAAAAAATATACTATATATTGTTCTGTGCCACCTGAGCTTGTGCTCATTAAGTAGCACCTCTCCATGAGGCATCTCTGGAGATATGCATTTGAAATAGACCATTTAGAAAGAAAGAATACTCTAGCATCTATGGTCTGTGTGCTACTGAGAAGGTGACTTTTTAATTTCCCCAGAATAAATGATTAGCCCTATTTCTCATTCCTCCCTGCATTCACACCCAGGTCCTCGCCTCACCGTGGACAGGCAGTGCTTCTCTGCCCCTTGACTGTTGCCCTGGCTCCATGACTTGCTTTAGCCAAGAGAACATGAGTAGAGGTAAAAGCATGCTCTTTATGAGCATAGGCTTTAAGAGGCCTGTTTGGTTTGGCTTGATCCCTTCTGCTTTCACCCTTGCTGTGAGAAGAAGATGTCCAGTTAACTTGTTGGTCAACTTAGAAGCATAGAACAGAGCTGCTCTGCTGACCTGCTGACAGAGGCTAAGCAGAGCCAGGCCACCTGCCACCATGTGTGGTAGATCTGAGTCAGCCAAGCTTCAACCAACCCAGGGCTCTGAGCATTATATCCTACAGCAGAAAAGGCTATGTGATGACCCCAGTTAGAGAAATTAGGGGGCAAGTAAGACAGTGGTTTTCAAAATATCTCTCAGCTCTTTCATTAACTGTGAAATGGTCTTTAAAGAGTGAATTTAGACATTCTAGTAGAAGATAAATAAAATGGCCAGTGTTTAAGAAAGGTATCTCAGGGAACATAAAATTTCATGTTTACTTTCAAAACATGCTATGAAGTTGGCTTTGTTTCTAAGAGTACAAATGAAGTCTTACTTTAAATACTATTAATATGGATGCTACTTTCTAATTTAGATACATCAGCATATCTGAAAGGGTATACTGGGATCTTTTAAGATGGAAAAAAATGTATAGACTAAGCATAGTAACAGAAAATGTTAGCATTGACCTCTACAATCATTTGTTTCTTCATTATGATAATAAATCTAGAATTTCATGGTACTGTATATGCCCAAGGCCATCAGTAGATGACTATATGAGGGGAAAACGTTATGCTAGCAACTTCTCCAATTTAGCTCCTATCTGTTTTCTCAGAATGAGATAACTGCTGTTTGTAGCTTGCATTTAAATTAAACACATTTCTTAAACTTTCATAGAGAAAGATGGTTAGAAATATATTTTCTAGCTTTGTGACTTTACAGTTCTTAGTTGATCATGAAAATATAAAAAAGTAGGGTAAGGCCTATCTTCTGAGAATTGACTACTTTGCTTCTCTTCCCTACCTTTGTTTTCAGTTATTCAGGTTATTATACAAATTTTTCTTCTTTGATCCATTGATGTGTTTAATTAAATTGTCTGATGATTTAGTGTTATAACAATTTTGCATTCCTAGAATAAATTACATGTGGTCACAATGTGCTATGCTTTTTAATTTTTTACTGGATTCAATTTTCTAATATTTTATTAAGAATTTCAATGTCTACAGCCCTGAGTGATACTGGCCTGGAATTTTCTTTCTTGAAATGTGTGACTCACATCAGGTTGCATTAAAACACTGAAATGTTTTAGTTTACTTTTACTTTAGCATAAGTTAGTCTCAGTAACGTAGTATTTAATACAGAAAAAAGATATACTTTCACATTTTTACTTTCACATTTATTCTGTGAATAAAACAATGTTATTTGAAAAGAAGAATTATTTTCAAAATGATCTCTAGATGTAACATCTCTACCCATTTATCAGCTTTGCAGTTGAATCATTAGCCTGTGATTTTATGCAGAGCTTTTATTATATCCTATTTGTTTCAGATTGTTGAGTTACTGCTTTGATTTTTTTTTTTTTTGGTCCAAATACGTTGAGTGTTGGTTGGTTGGTTGATTAGTTGGTTAGTTGGTGTTCCCTGGAAGAGAACAGAGTATGTTTACATTGTATATAATCAGGCTGAATGGAAAGACAAATTCCAGTAGGAAAACATTTTATTTATAAGAAGAAATCATTGCATCAGAAGATAGAGAGTAATCAAAGTCTTTCTGATCAAATAATTTCCTCTGAGGACAGAAATATAAGGGGAGAGATTCTGTTCAGAGTTTATGTTAATGAGCAGTGAATCATAGCAGTGTCAGTTTGGTAAGCCAAATTTGGAATATCTCATTACTGGTTTGTTTTTGCAAGGGATTAAAAATATTTGAAAATTTTTACCTCAACTCTGCCACAGCCAAGTATGTATCTCCCACCAAACAGACAGGCTTACAATCTGGGGTGGAAGTGTACTTAGTCCAGTGACCTAAGTTTCACTGTCTCTGAACTTAGTATTTGGGTGCACACTGCTTATGTTTTGCTTCAGTGACTGCTTTTTCTAGATTCTGTGACTAAGAAGGACTCACCCTGAATCACAATTTTTATTTAGATATATTTAATACCTTAAAGAAGATGACATATATTTTGCTGGTTTAAGAAAAACCCTTCCTCTTCCAAGTGGCTTCATGGGCCTATATAGTCAGATTCATCAGATAGGATAGTTTCTTTTTAATTCTCAGAGACCAGACTTATTTTCCACATCTTCAAATTTACAGAAGTACATCACAATACCAAATTCTAAGAATCGTATATTCCTTTAAAATCTTTTTAAAGTTATGGCATAGAAAAGAAATATTTAATACATAGTGTTGAGAAAATTATTTAGATGCTTGAAATATGTGAATCTGGAGGCTCAATCCACACCATACACTAAGGATGTTCCAAGTGGATTACAGAGATAAAAACAAGCAAAACAAATTTAAAAAAACACGCACATATGGATAGGCTTCTTGTGTTGCAAGTAACTAATTAACTCTGGGTCACATAAAAATGTGCCTTAGATATTGTTGAATTTGGAGGAAAAATAGATTATAAAGGTATTGGCTAGAGCTGGAACCAGAAGAGCTGCAAATATCTCAGTAAGGAGGTGTGAAATAATGTCATTGGAACACTGCAGCAAAATCAGGCGCCCCCCCTCTACTTTTGTTCCTTTGTCATTCTTCTCAATGTTCATATTCCATGGACAAGTAATTGAGCATGTTTGGCTTTGTTCTGGGTACTCTTTCTTGAGGAGGCAGCATGTTAATTGAACAAATGCATTCTCCGATCTTCCATGTTCTAAGTTCAGCAATATTAGAGAAAACTCAAGTTCTTCAGTAGAAAGGGTTAGAGGGTTTAATTCTATATGTTTAATTCTGGGGAGTATTTTCACAGATTTAATGTCACATTTTCTAGCCTAGATTTCAGTAGTAAATAGAGTCATTTCATTTACATCTACTTAATTGCTATGCCTTCTTGCTCGATTGATTCTGAACTCAGGAAAGAAAGAAGAGTGTCATATAATGGCTTCCTAAACCCCGAAATCTGCGTAAACATTACAAATGTGAGAAATATGACCAGTCTTCGTGAACCCACTCAACAGTGCTTAAAAATCATAGTATGACCCCAGTGCATGTATTGAGCTTTAAGCCTTAGTGAAGGGACCCATTTACTTTTGTTGGACAATGAAGTGATTTATATAGTGTATACTACTTGTTGATGCTCTTTACAATTTGGTGGTTGTCCGTTAGGTATTGAATGTCACATGAAGATACAACAAAAATTCACTTCAGATTTGTATGTAAGCTTCCTCATCTTACTTGACCCAGACAAGATTAGCTCTTACCTCAGATGACTTGCCTTAAGTTGATTAAAATGATTTTTTCATAAAACTTACCTCAAACCAGGCATCACATATAACAAGCTTTAAGACACTGATGAGGAAAACTTTGGCTGGTTTTCTTATGTTTCTCAGGCACATCTAAAAGTCGCAACTTTAAATTTCAGACACAGCTAAGTTCTGTGCCACTATAGTGCAGAATCAATAGGTAGTGCTTGAACAGCAGCCCAAAATTATATTTCTCCCTATGCTGTTTTTATTTGCATCCATGACCAAGGACTAAGGAAGAAATGGTAGATGGAATAATCATTTACACACAGTAATTATACCCCCTTCTAATATGTCTGCCTGTTGGTTCTGGCTTTTTTAGTTGCATAAGATTTATCTAAGTGATCTTGGGTTTAGATTTTGGTAACCAGTGTATAGCGCCCCTTCAGCATGTGGGTTTATTTTAAAATAATTAATCAATTTATGGGAATATCACCTCTTATTCAGTTTGGATACTAGAGAAAGTGACATCAGCCAGACTGGTATAAAGCAAAATGTGTAATCACAAGAGAGTAGAGTCTCCATTACCAGATAAGCCAATACCCATTGAAGAACCAGAGTGCTGGGAGTCCATAGCTACTCAGCCACTTTTAGAGAGAGGGGAAAGGCACACAGGTGGATTTCCTCCCAGATAAAGTACATGCATAATGCCAACATGAAACTCATGATGAAAAATTTCTCCCACAGGTCAAAGATGCCTGGTTAGGACTGACAAAGATTGGTGAGGTTGAAACCAAGATTTGCTTAGCCAGTTATTCTTTTCAAGATTGCTATCAAGACTTTACTCTAATAGTTTGCAAAAATAACAAGGACTTAAACTGCAGTGTGCTCTAGCTTCTGGGAACATTTGGTTTGGAAAATCACTCTATAGGCTGCATATTGGTTTGTTTCTGAAATTCTATGGGTTTGGGACTGAGAGTGGTAAAATTTTATGTGTGTCCTTAATTTTTGGACTCCTTAAAAGTAAGGTGCGAAGACAAAATTAATTTATGAGATCCTGCATGATTAAAAATAATTATAGTGGAAGATGACCAGTTTTTAGTGATAAAAAAGACCAAGTTTTAACTAGACACCAGAAGGAGATGATTCTGATAGAAATCAAATGGAAAAAGAAGTTTGAAAGGAGTTTATTTTCTTCAAATTTTAATTCACAAAAGCAAGGATATTTGATTTTGTCTTTAATAATTTTGAACTTTGATTTCTCTGAACTTGTAATAACCAAGTCAAAGTTATTTAAATTTTTGCTACTTTAAAGCCTCCCTGGAAATTTGATAATGGGAGTAGTTTACATTTAAATTGAAGTGCCCCGCCTTTCCCTGCTGGGTCAGCTTAGCTCAGTGGTTGAGCATCAATCTATGAACCTGGAGGTCACCCTTCAATTCCCAGTCAGGGCACATGCCTGGATTGCATGCTCAATCCCCAGTAGGGGGCATGCAGGAGGCAGCCGATCAATGACTCATCATTGATGCTTCTGTCTCTCTCTCCTTCTCCATTCCTCTCTCTGAAATCAATAAAAAACATGTTTTTTATAAATTGAAGCATCCCTACTGTGGTAGATTGATACATCCCTGTATTGTTTTCTCTCATATAGACTGGGCCTGGGTATGAAACTTGTCCACAGGATATTTGCAAATGTGACATAATCAGAGACTTGAGAAGTACTTGCACATTGGAACTAGACCTCTGTCTCTCTCTCTTCTTTTAGAACCTAGATCACTAGGTGAAAAAACCCAGCCTAGACCACTGGGGACACACAACCCAGCTGACAGCCAGCACCAACTACCACACATGTGGATCATGTTAAAAGATAAATTGCCTGCTAGTTGACTCAGTGAAAACACAAATCTCTTTCCACTTAGAGATAACTCAATTAGCATAACGTCTGGCCTTTCTCTGTACTCTACTCAGGGGAAGCAGATTGACTTACATAATTGGCAAACAGGAGAAAAATAGGGCATATTTGACTCAGCTCCAACCTTCTCACTAGGTCAGCCTGACACAAGATGCACAAATCCTCTTTGTTCCTCCAGGGGAAGTTCCTATCCCACATGGCCAGCTTGCTCTGGTCCACCCACATAACTAGATGGTGACTTCTTGCATAAGGCTGACATTCCATTAGCAGGGCCATTTAGCTTTCATACCAAATTATGCCCTCTAATAATTTGCAAGCACAATAGTTCTAATTAATATAGATACTTGAAAAAAGTCAGAGGGGTATTGTTAGAGCCTAGATCTGCAAGGAGATAATGACCTCAAGAACCTGGCATTATTTCAGAGGCAGCTTCCTGAACCCCCCTTCCTCTCCAGCACCAGTGCTTTCCATTTTTGTGCTCCAGCATATGGCTCTCACATTGGTGCTGGGTGCCTTCCTCTGCATTCCAGCCACTTCCCACACCTCTCCCTTTATCCCATCCAGGCAGCTTATGGTATTGGTAAAGGCATAGATTTAGAAGATGGATATGCTTGGGTCTAAATTCCTTGCTGTCTCACCCAGGGCATATCATTTTGCCTTTTGGAGTGATGGAGATCTTTACTTTGCATGTTATTGTGGGGGTTAAATGAAATAATATTAAAATAAACTTTTAATCAAAAGGACCACATTAGCTCTGCTTTCTCAGTACACCTAGATTTCTCTAGTTTTTGGCCTTCTCTTACTCTCTTTTTCTGCTTGGAAGATCTTTCAAATTAAATCACTTCTCAAAATATTTACTACCTGGAAAACATTTTAAGCTATCAAATCCTAACCATCTTCTAAAATTCAACTTATGTTTCACTCCATGACCCATCTCTGCCCTACCACTGAGGAATAAACCTCCCTCCTGAATCCACTGGTACCAATTCTTAGCACTTACCATCGTCTGTCTTGGATGAAATGTTTGACTTCATGGAGGACCCAGACCTTAGCTTTTGTCACATTGTCCTCCTTGCTCTGTCCACCAGAGCCTTGCATGGCAATTGGTTTGGAATAGATGCTCCACAGAAGTTTAATGAAGTGAGTTGTTTAGTCTTAGGCCATTAGAAGCTTGATATTCTGGGCAGATACACACAAATTAGAATGTGCTTACCCCCTACCAAGACTGTAGCTGACAGAATCAATTGTTGGAAGACAGCTCTCTACTCTTCTGTCTCTCTTACTTTGTAAACTATAATAACACAGAAGAACACTGTCCACATTGTATTATTATCCATATTTACTGTTCTTGAGAGTCTATATAGAGAGAAAAGCGAAAATCAACAATAAAATGGTTTATACACAATGAGACCTAAGCTTGTCATGACCAACTCACTCAATCATTATTCTGAGTATTGAACAGAGTCTTCCTGCCCTTCACGAAGTGTGGGTACGCAGCCTGTTGTCTTCATAATATCATTTGCATTTGCAGTACTTGCTAACCAATGCTACTAAGTGTTTACTTTGAAGTGTGTGTGTATATGTGTGTGTGCCTGGAGGATTTGCTTTGAAGTGTGTTTTTGTGTCTGTGCACGCACACGTGTGCCTGGAGGATGTTATTGTGATAATATCTATGTGTTTGTGTATAAGACCCATAAGCTTTGGTAGGACTTTAAGTCTCCTTAATATTGTAAAGTTTATGTGACTGAATATCATATAGCAACCTGCTTTAAAAATGTAGACAAAACTATCCAATATCTAAGAGACAGTCACAATTAGGTAGTCTTTGAGGCAGATTGACAGACAAGGCCTTCCCCATACTGGTCTTCACATTGTCAGCTCCATTCTTCAGTATTTCCTACATGAACTCCATCCCCCCAGAAAATGCAGTCTTGACGGCTAGTTCTCCTGCCTCAAGTCTTTGAACATACTGCCTAGAATGAGAGTCAGCACCTGTCAGAAATGAAAAATCCTATGCCCAGTTCAATTGCTGCCTCTTGAATCTCTCAACATTTGGTAATAATTGTGGTCCTCTTCCTGCAGCACTTTAAATCACCATTATTATGTCTCTCATAACAATAAAATAGTGAAGTGTTAAGTACTTTACACAGATTTTCTTATTTAATACTTGCATTGACCCTAAAAAGAAGGTACTGATACTCTATTTACAATGAGAAAGTTGAGGATTAGAAAGGTTAAATAACTTGCCCAATGGAACTTAACTTGAAATCGGTAGAGGTGTGATACAAGCCTGGACTATCTGTCTCTAGAGACCAATTTATTAACACTGTTCTACTAGCAACCTTATAGTGAGTATTATTGTGATTGGTATATTTTATTCCTACTGCTAGTCTCTGTGCTGCTCTGCAGAACCTGTATTTTATTTATTCTTCCTTATATATAAGTAATTTTTATTCTTAATTTATATACAAACACGATATGTCCTCTGTACTAAATACTAACTATTAGAATTTCTTCTTGCCTCTCAAAGGCTGAAAGGGGCAAAAGGGACAAATAAAAGGAAATATTCATTAATTAAATCATTGAATCATAAACAGAACACCCTGGCTCCTCCAGTTGCTAAAGAGAAACCCAGTTATTGCTATTCATTCTTATATTAAATGTTTATTAGCATGATTAGAAATTTAATTATCCAAAAAGATTAAAAAGAACAGAAAATAACTTGAAAACAGATTCAGAACATGCTAGCTGAACCCTGCTGAAACAAAACTTGATTCAAATGGGCCTTGATATTAAACATATTCAAATATGTGTATTTACTATATTCTACAAATAGTCAAAAAACATGTTAATGTTATGTAGAGCATTTTAATTTGAAGAATTATGGAATAAACATTTTATTGGGAAATCAGAATTATAATAATAGAAGCATATTACACTAGACTAAGATATTGTTTTTTTATACTGTACATGTTGGCATAAACAAGTTGGAGAACACTTTATCTAAGGACATGAGTAACAGATGTATGAAAAAGCAAATAAAGCCTATTCAAATGGAAAGAAATCAATATCCTAATTTACTAATATTAGGATATCATTTGAATACCCTGGTGTTCTGTGTAAAAACAGAACACAGCAAACTAGATAGATTTTTATCCAAAAGAGGTAACTTATCATTGTTTTAGGAAAAATAAAGAATTTACCAGAACTAAATACTAAAATACACTTTATTGAGTATGTTATGGAATTGATTTCTGAGAGTTAAAATTCTCAATTACAAATATACAACAAATACAAAAATTTATTTATATAAGAATTTTTAATGTTTTCTGTAAGGCTGAAGAATACAGTCAAATATCTCTGTGGTGGCTTCTACAAGAAATATAAGCTGAGGGCAAAACACCAACATGGTCCAGGCATGTAAACATACAAGGTTTTATCATATAATTTGAATCAAATTAAAACTTAAAATGGGCAGACATGAGAAGATCCCTTATACAATTTTCTCTGAATATCATAGTTCTCACTTAAACTTTTATTAGAAGTTTCCCAATTTCTGCTCAACCAAACTTTCTAGTATCTTATACTTTAACCATTGTTTTTATAAATATGTGCAGTTCTCTAAATACACTTGTTTTCATGCCTCTATGCTATTTTACATATGCTTGTTTTTTGTAGCAGAAATGTCCATTCTCCACTATTACACTATGGAATAGTAATTACAGTCTCTTTGAAAATTTCTGTGATCCACAGATAAAAATCAGTTTGTTCCTCCTCTTTATATATCTTAAGGTGATTTATTTCATCTTGGTTTCCATAAAATGATCTGTAAATTCAGGTGCATGCAATATATTTTGTTCATTTTCAAAGAGTATTTTATATTTAGAAGATATTCACAATTGCATGTCAAATAAATAAATCTATTTAAGTCCATCAATAATTGAACAAATAAGAGAATGCATTATTAAAGAAGACTGGACATAAAGTTAATCTATGAAGGAAACATTAGGTGAAACCAAAGGTTCCGAAGAATGGGTGCATAGAGACATTTGATAAAACAACTGAAAAGGCCAATTCATTTCTTATAATATTCCATTCGACATATATCTATTAAATTCCTAATGTCATACAGTCTACTTTTAGGAATCCCCCAGGCCACACCAGGGCAAAGTATGAGCAAAGAATAATTTTATAACCTACCAGATATAGGAAAAATGGTCAATGCACCTTGCTGATTACCTAGTCTAATCATCAACCCAACAAAGATATCTGCTTTACTCTAAGCAACTAAGGATAGTTAGAATATGCTCTGAAGTTTGTTAAGGGATGACCTCTATAGAGCCTCCATATGCCCACCAAGAGGAAAACACTGGTGAGAAATCAAAAAGGCTTATTCAAGACAGACTTTTAGAAGAAAGCAGCTTCCCCAGGCTCCTGCCTATAAACACTGCAAGGAAGACGAAACAAAACCAAAAAATGCAATTAGAGAATGAGTGAAGAGAAGAGTTTCTTCATGTTGCTTGAAAACGCTTGGTTCATCTGTTCAGTGATTTCCTTTGCTTTGCTTACATTTACCTTTATAAGCATTTCTCTCCCAAGTCAATCTGCGAAATAGGCCTTTTATCCTTAGCTTGTTATCTGCCTTCCCAAGGACCTGTGCTTATGGAAGCTGGAAAAAGCTCTAGTACATATTGAGATTAATGGATTTTAGCCTTCATCTTCCCCACGGGGTACCCTCATGATTAGAAATTATTGGTTAATGGCTTTGGGTGTGTCAAAGCACTTTTTAGAGATGAGTGTTTGTTAGTCACACACAGCAGATGCTCTAAAAATGTTTTCACATATGGGGAGCTTGAGGGAGAAGACTCAGAAAAGTATTATTTCCTCAGATTATTCTGAAGGTCACATCTAAACAGATACTATTTAGAGGATCTCTTAAATACAATGGTTTGGTTTGACATTTTAAGATAAATCTTGGAAATAGAAGTTAATAAAAATAATGATGTTAACAATATCATTTTTTTAATAAACATTGCAAATGATTAAAATTTTATAGAAAAATGTTCAAATTTCTCATTACTTGTCCTTCATTGATATTTAAAGTATTGATATTACAATAATAAACTGCTAACAATTCATACAAGTTGTCAACATAGTCCCAGATTCCAAGTAAACATAAAATTTGAGTATGTGTGCATATTATTATAACTGTTTGGAAATGTATTTCCGATAATAGTGTTTATGTGTATATAATAATATAAAATAATTGGCCCTACAGATAAAGAAGCCACAAAACAAAAATGCTACCCATAATAGAGAAGCCAGTTAGTATAGACTTTTTTTTTAAATTTACACTTTTTATAGAACCCTACAATGTTATGGTGAAAGGGAATTTGGGCTCGCTTTTCCAGGCCATAATAGTCAAAGCAGAAAGTGTGAGACCCCAGATGGCAAAAGGTGAATGTCACTCAATTGTCAGGCCCAGCTCTAATGTAATCAATGCTTTATATAGTTTATAAACCTTGCCACAATCTACCTCCCCAGTGCCTGTTTCCATGCAAACAATCTAGTATGCTTTTATTTTCCTTATTTGAATAACTTCCCATCTATTCCCCAATACAGGTTTTAAAACTAGTTCTACTGACCAACGTGTAGGAAATGGCAATGTTACTTTCCACAGATACTTTTCGCCAGTTCCATAAAGTATTCAAAGCATATCCTAACCCATTTAATTTGCATAATTTAAAGATATCTTAACTTCTGAGTGTGTTCTATTCACCAGATGCTTATGCATATAATTAAGGGTAATAAATCGCTTCAATAGTCTTAATCTTGTTGCGAAAATGCCTTAAAAAGAGTCACTGGTTCTTTGTTATTTCTGCACGTGATCCAAAAATACTTGCTAGACTAAACTTTCCTCTGCCCCGCACCCTTCTCTAACTTCCGAATCCCATCAAATGTCAGAGGAGACGGCAGAAGCAAGTGTGTTGTCTGCTGCCTGGAAGCCAAGCTGCTGGCAGTGCCGTGTTCCTCTTCTCTCAGCTGTGCAGCCTGGGAACCAGGAGTAACAAATAAACAGGGAGGAGAGTTATGTGCCATCATGAGAACCCGCACATATGTTCCAGCCCCACGGTGACAACGCTCTGAAGAGCAAGGCCGTTCCAACAGGAGCAGCAGGCTGCGGGACGTTCATTGGCTTCCCTAGGACGGATTCTGCAGAGTGAGATTTTGCAGGATCTTGTCTGATACTTGGTGGGAGACTCTGCGGTCAGTAACGAGCGCCTATCACTGATCGTCAAATCTGCAGCTCGAAGATCCACACAAAATATTTCACTGCACATAAAAATTCCTGTTGCTGGAATGAATACGCTGTATTTATTTATACCTTGGCCATAACATTTTGAAAGCTGCAGATTCAGCAGTGACATATGGTGCATCCAAAAGGCCTAAAAATCTTTTTTTTTTTTTTAACAGAGATGTTCCTTGGATTTTTCTCACCCTTCATGTTACTAGAGGCTGCTGTGAGAAGCTATTTTTATGAAATCTCAAAATAAAAATCTGAGAAGATACTACATGATTTAGGAGTTCCCATGACACTATAATCTGTCTACTACTTCTGGGAATGTGTTTCAAATGAAAAGGTATATGGTTTGGTGTATACCTGCATTTCTCAATAATGAATACATTTAAATGCCTTACTTCTTTGCTAGAGTTTGCAGCTTCCACTCACTGCCCTAGTTCCTCTCTGTAAACACTTCTTAGGTGCAGTAATTTTGAGAGCTATTCCGCTGAGATCTCAGATGATCAGAGGGGCACATCTGGCCTGCGATTACCCCTTCTCATCTCCCTCTCCCAGTGACAGCATTCTTCTGGCATCTCTGAGTCTTACAGACCTATAACAGTTCAGCCACCCAAAGCGAGTCTCAACTTTAAAAATATATCTTTTTAGTGCAACGGGAGAGTGCCCTGTAATTTAGAGTAGAGGCATGCAAACCATTTTCAACAAGGTCATTTCAATGAAAATCATCGTGAAAGTGTGAAGTCTTTTTATCAGCACAAAAAAATCTTCATTTTTATGGTTACAGTGTCACAACATATCAATTTCCTTTTTTATCCATTTAATAAGCTTTAGTAATTGTGAAAAGCAACATCCTCCTGAAATTCCAGAAAAAAATACTACATTGGATAAGGGTACTACTCTGCCTCAAAGTGGTTAGTAATCTGCTGTCTTCCTTGTTTTCTGCTATTTACTTGCTCACTTTATTTTAAAGTGATTTTCTTAGAATTTCGGCATGTTAGACTGGAAAGGAAGATTGAGAGTGTCATGCTGCCGATGAGACTGAAGCCTAGAGATCTGGAATGGCTTGGCCAAGGGTAGCCAGAGCAGTGGCAGAGCTGTTTCCTCCTGGGTATTGCTGCTTTCTACTACTCAATGATATAACATATATGGCTATGATCAAAATAACTTCTAGATGTTAAACAACAAGCTGCTATTTCGTTACTAAAAAAGCTACCCAAACATCCTCAAGCCAGTTGATTTCATCAATGATATGCCCCCCCGCCCCTAAATTATATACCTAATCCTCTATCCTTAGCAGTTTTTAAACACCTCAGCATTCTGTTCTGTCATTCTGAATTTCTACAAGCTAGTGCTTTTATTTTTTTGGATTTTGGCATCATAGGCCTATGAAGCAATGTTTTCCTTTATCTCTCTTTTAGTAGAGGTAAAGAACAGAGAGATTTGTTGATAGCAGACTATGTTAGGAATTATGACATTTGTTTCCATCCTAGTGTAGCCACTTCCTAACAGTTTCCAGATAGGACACAGCACACTATAGCAAACAATAACTTGGGAGGAATTTTATTATTATTATCATTCATTACTCTAATTCTTGGTCAGTAAATAGGAGGGACCCCCATTTTCCCTTGTTGACTTTTTTTTTAAATGGATATAATGATACCACTTTCCTTACTAAATATTTGAAGATTAAAAGAGTTAGTGAATTTTAAACTCCTGGAAATTTTAAATACATGTATATTTCTAAAGCCAATATTTTGAGATTTGAATTAAGATTTCCACATAATTTCTCAATTTTTTATATTATTTTCTTTTTAGGAGACTTTTTTTATACTTATTTCATATATCAGGCAGAATAGTCATGAGTTAGAAGAGACAAAATTCAATAAAATATGCTTTCTACTCTCAAAAAGGTATAACCTATGCTTCTAAATGAGAGATCTTTAAACAAATAAAAATCAAGTGTTAAACAACTGATGATACCAGCAGAATACTACAAAAAAAAAAGACTGTGTTATAATTATGTGAGTAAAACAATGTGACTGTAGTGTGTGCTAAATACAGAAAATTTTGCAGATAGAACACTCCAATAATCATAATACCTAATATTTACTCAGCACTTTCTATATGCCAGATAAAGTGCTAAGCATTTAGTAAATAATATTTTCTATAACAATAAGGATGTCCATTTTGAAAAAGGAGAGACTAACAACTAAATATATAATTAGGCTCCTACCCATAGGTTATAGAATTTATCCAAGATCCTACATGTATACGACAGAAGAAAGATTGGGACGAGCACAGCCTTATTCAAAAGGCTGCATACACAACTATGTTTAGTTAAAAAAAAACACTGGTTGGAGGTATTTTATAGAAGGTGTGCATTGGATCTTGTATTAGGAAATTTTAAATTTATTTTATAGTAAAAACAATATGATATACAAAATCATTTACTTGTTATATGATCAAGTTACGGTTCAAGTTTTGGAGATCTCAGATTACCTTATAAAATACCTTCTATATCAACTCAGAATTTAAAAGAGGTGTTGTCAAAGTAATAAAGCTGCAAAGAAAATATAAGCTCAAGTAAATAATTTTTCATAATGAATACAGATTTATGAATTTAGAACATGTCTCAATTTTGTACTGAGGTAGGAATTTACCTTGTTTGTACTACCCCCCATTCACTTCAAAACCAGTAACTATGTCACTAGGCTAAATGTCTTGTCACTTTAACATTCAGATAATGCACCCAAACCCTAATTTATCATTTCATCGCCCATAGACTCCCATCTGCCTCCCTGTCCATAGACACTCAAGTGGCTCTCCATTTAGTAAACATCCCCGGTGGCACTTTCCAAGCTCTGTCTCTGATACATTTATTTTTACATATTTAGAGAGATGATTATTGATAAACCATAACCATCTTTCAAGATTTGATTATAGATCTTTACTAAAATTTGGCGACCAAATCACATTATTTATATTTTATGGTAATGTTAATAGTCTTCACTAAAAAGTTAAGATTTGTGCCAGAATTATCCTTCTTTGGATCCAAAGTCACAATTCCTATACTTCTCAGTACTTAACACCAAATTTTTTAAGATGTGAGTTGTCTTGAACTCATTCCTAAGTTTCCCCAAGCTAGCTCTAGGGTGTTCTAAGTGATTATGAAGAGAAAAGAAAAAATAGCTTACTTTTTAAAGACTTACAGTTAAACCACCTGTTTTCAGGACCACGCGTTACCACCATCGTCTGGCTCATCAGTCCTTTCTGAGCCCAGAGCCTCACTAACACCCAACAGACCAGACTGAGTCCTTCAGCCTTCAGTTCACCCTGGGCTTAGTCCATCTTTCACCTTTTACTGCTACTTATCAGTAGACATGCTTCCATCTTTATTTTGTCTGCTACAACATGCTGTATACCGAAATCTTCTGTTTACTAATTTTCTCACTATTATCATTTATTTTTAATTCTTTTTTATTTTAAAGCAAAAGGAAAAAATGTGCATGCTCAGTTCACCATAATGAATCAGAACTAGTGGTAAAATTTTGATTAATTAAAGGTAACTCTCTACTCTCCTGCTCTTTTCATCTATAGCTTCTCCACTTTTTACTCATTCTATAGTTAAAATTTCCTTGAAAAACTAAACACAGAATTTCTGCATTAATTCAAATAGTATTGCTATAAAAAAGAAGAAAAACAAGAAATGCTTATAGGTTTTCACAAATGGGACTCACCATTCCCCATCCTTCTTGTTCCCTCCTTTCTCTACAGTCAGAGGAAGAGTCACAGGAGTCATAAAGGCTTGTAATTTGTCCCCCTTTTAAATAGAATTTATTTTTTAGAGCAATTTTAGGTCCACAGCAAAAATGAGCACAAAGTACAGAGTAGCCTTCTATGCTCTACCCCCACACATGCAGAGCCACCCTCACTATCAGCCTTCTCCCCAGAGTGATCAATTTGTTACAATCAATGAACCTACACTGACACAGTATAGTCCCCTAAAGTCCATAGTTTACATTTATATTTCACTCTTGATATTGCCCATTCTGCCAACTTGGACAAATATATAACGAGCTGTATCCATCCTTAAGGTATCAGACAGAGTATTTTACTGCTCTACCTATTCATCCCTCCACCAACTCTCCAACAATCTTGGCAACCACTGATCTCTTTACGGTCTTCCTTTTACCTTTTCGAGAATGCCATGTACTTGGCATCATACAATATGTAGCCGTTTTAGATTTTCTTCTTTTATTTAGCAGCATGCATTTAAGTTTCCTTCATGCCTTTTCATGACTTGATAGCTCTTGAGTATTCAATAATTGGATATACCACAGTTTATTTACCTATTCCCCTACTGAAGGGCATATTGATTGCCTCCAAGTTATGCATAAAGCTGCCATAAACACCCATGTGAAGGTTTGCAATTTCTGTAACTTTTTCTTGGGCATAAATCAGTCAATACATGAACATTTATTTATGATAGAAAGTGCATCCAAACTCTGAACATGCAAGTCAATAATGCTGAGATATATTTGAAAATCATAGGTTTGGAATGTCTTACATATATGCAAATATAGATATTTTCAACTTGTAGATATTCTCATGGTCCCCTTCAACAATGAAGTGAAGTTTTGACGATTCTCCCAAGGAATATCTGGTAAAAGAGTTCAAGGTGGCATATATAAACCCCATTGATACCACTTGGAAATAGTCAAAGTAGTTGTCTTTTTGTTAAAAAGACCAGACTCGTTCAAGTTTGATAATAAGTTTAAATTTTTAATTCATAGATTAGAATAATTGTATGAAAAAACCCAAAGCTAGGCTATCTCTCTTTCAAAGTCTCCTTGAGTATGCTCTTTTAGCTATTCAGCCATTTGATCAATACTTCAGCTATAGGCTGACAATTTCACTTGACATTTTCATTTATCATCCTTGGTCCATTTCCTCTGGTTTCTGACACCCTTACACATAATCACTTAACCAAGTGGGGGATTGCAATGGTGTGTCTGAAAAAATAATCCACTTTTATTATGTTGCCACTGTGTCTACAGAATTTGTAAAGCTTTTCATATTTACTTCCATAGGGTAGATTGGAAGATAATTGAGTCTAAAATCTAGAATCTGTCTAGTATCCTTAAATTCCTCAAAATAATGGCATAGTATTCCCTTGTCCTGTGGGAATGGTTTGTAACTCCAACCGGTTATGTAAGTCTAGCTCACTTCCTAGAGGTCTTCCAGTGTGATTTGGTCTTGGAAACACATTTTCAGATACTTTTTAACTTTATTATCCAAGACTCCCCACAAATGTCAACTCCTCAATGAGAAGCACCACAATATTATACCACCATACATTTTTTAAGAAACAGCCAACTATTTCTCTTTACTCTGTCTAAAAATATTTGTAAAATAAAATAATAGTCTCCTTATCTCTTTCAAACATAAAATACCTAGAGCCATAATTCTGCTTCTTTGTTAACTGATAATTACCAAGTGTTAGAGCTCTATCTATATAATATAGCTTCTTTGCATGACTGAGCTAAAAAAGCTGTTTCAATATTGTGAAAATAAAAAGATAAATGTAAACTAAGCCCACAGTTTCTTTTGGTCACACTTAGCCTTCCTAAAAATACTACTGATTCAGGCTGGGAGACCTTGTGTTTACAGAAGTTTCTTTCAACTCAAGAACAAACTATTTATGCTCCAATTGACATAATGAGTTTCTGGACCCAATCGAACCATACTTCCTTGTGTGGAATTCTGCTCTTCCTTGGTACTTTTGACAAAGTCTTCTAAATCTCTCAGAGATGAGTGCACATCATTCTATAACACTAGTAAATTAAAGTGTTAATATCTGCCCAAACAAGAAGTATGAAAAGTCACCCAAGCAGGATATTTCTACCCAGGAATAATGGATGACCTAAATTGGCTGAATGACATAGACATTCCCTAGAGAGATGAGCTGATTGGACAGACATCTGCTGAAATGCCTTGGCCAGTTTTCCCTTTTGGGGAAATGAAAAGTAAACGTTCATCTGGCCCATTTTCAGACACATATTTAAGCCCTGAATAACACAGATAACCAGTACCCCAAATGTTATGCCTATTGCCTTCCTAGAAAATTCAGGGTCTCCTTTGCAAAGACAACCAACCAATTTAATCTGAAAATGTACATATGTTCAGCTATGGAAGAACAGGAGACCCAGCAGCAAATACAACATGGTTCTCATTGAGTGGAACAACCCCCACGCTGAAATAAGTATACTTAGTATAAGTTTAATATAAACGTGTAAAATGGTATAGCATTATGTGCATTGATTTCATGTTACAAGTCCCCTTGGTGGATGAGAAAAGGGGGTTAAAAGTGGTTTGGTGACCTCCTATTAGTAGAATTAGAACCTCCTTTTCTTAAACTTAAGTCCAGTGCTCCTCCTCTAGATGTTACTGCTATTCCCTCAAATCTTGGAACACTGACATTGCAATGACTAGAATTAAAATATTTCTACCTAATGATATTTTTTAAATATAGAAACAGATAAACAGATAAAATATAAATGCCATATTTCTTATAAACTATGAGTTTTAATTTCTCATAAACTACTTAAAAGTTTAAATTTATGGATGTTATTTATAACTGTATAAAGCACTTTTTTTTAAAAGTACTAGATGAAATTTAATAAGAACATTATAGGGATGTCCCTAAAATTATTTCCCAATAAAGTATACAGCTTTTTTTTTACGGTATACATAAAAATTGTCCTTGATCCTAAATACCCTGTTACCTTAAGCTCAGTATAATATACAAAGGAGCATTCATTCCTTAGAAATATAATGAATGGAATAATGCTCCCTTATATATTATATTGCTCCAATAATGCTCATTTTAGATGGAATAATATTCCATCCAAATATAATGAATGGAATAAAATTCCTTCAGAATTGTAGCTTTAATTAACAATTCTGAACATGGGAACAAAGGTGAAGGAAGCACAGGCATGAGATGCTAATTCTTTGGCTTCACTGCTTTCATTTGATGTTTGTACCTTGAAAGCTAGATTCCCCTCTCCTTTTGCCCTTCTTGGGTTGAGTGATAGGAAACCCTTGGTCCAATACACCCTTTGTTCCCCAAATCATCCTGGGATTATATATTTTTACTTAGTTTTTATCTGCTAAGGTGGTATAAACAAATAGGAGTGTCAATTATTTATATGAATTTGTCTAGAGTTCCCCGCACCCCCCAAAACTGATGCACCTTTGGTCCTACTGTATTCAGAGTGTTCCAGAGAGGTAGGTCATTTTATGATCCTGTTCTCTGTTCAAGACAAAGTGGGTTGGCTCACCAGGAACATGTACCGTTTCTCTCACATTCAAGTTGACCCCCTGCATTCTCCTAATTACTGTGGGTTTTCCCTTTCCTCTGCTATAGAATGGTAACATTAACATTTTTCTCAAGGTTACATGGGGATATTTCTATTTATTCAAAGTAGATTATGTCTTATTACCACTGAAAAGTGCAAACACATGCAGATATTATAATGGCCTCCTTACTGATTTGCTTTCCTTCCAGTTTCTTCTCTAGGGAATATATCCTAGATTTTATAAAAGAGAACTTTTCCCATGTCAATACCCTGCAATGAGAAGTTTATGGGCTGCTCAGTATATATAAAACCAAGCCCGCGGTTATAAGTGTGGCTCAGCAGGCTCCCTGCAGTGTGTATGGTTTCCTGTATATTGCCCCACTCTTCTTCAACTTTCTCGAAGACAGAAATGACAAATTTAAAACCTGGACATTATTATTCATGCAGACATGTTCAACTCAAGAGGGTGGACCACAGACTCCAATGCTCTTCATGTACTATTTGCATATAAATAAAACCAATAAACTTCAGACAATGATAATTCCTCATGGATTAGACACGATGTTCCTTCTCAAGTAACTGAAATCAGCAATCCTATACCCCCGAAGCTTAGACATAACTATCCTTTGAAATCAATGAAATAGCAAGTAAATGATTAAGGATATGGTCTAGTCATATATTTTCTGTGTATGCTTAAAAACAGTGTAATATCACCCTTTTCTTCATTGTACAGTGTTGGGGAGCACCATTCCTATTTTTGCCCAAATGCGGCCTCCTTTAGAGCAGTGTGATGAATTACCTACCCAACTGTCCATGACAATCTTTGTATTTTGCAGCTAGCGTGTGCAGTATTTTATGCATATCCATCAAGTTCATTCTGTTGATCACACTGTTAACAATTTTAGTATCTTCACTAAAAGTTTTATTTGCTTATTTTATCTATTATTGAGAGAATTGTGTTAAAATACTCTCCACTATGATTTGTCTATATTTGATTTGTAATCTTGTCAATTTTGGCTTATATGTTTGAGGCTATATTTTGGAGAGTTCACGAATTTAAACTTGTTACTATATCTTTCTGGTAAAAGAAGTCTTTATTATTACATAGTGATTCTCTTTATATTTAAAAATGTTTTTTTTTCCTTGAAGCCCATTTTATTCAACTAAACAGCCTGTCAACTTTCCCTTAGGTATTATTTGCATGGGAATATTTTCCCCATGTTTTGGTTTCAGCCCTTCATGACTTGATATTATGCATCACCTTTTTATAAATAGCATTTACTTAGGATTTGAATTTGTTTTTCAGGCCAACCTAACAATTTCATTATTAGAAATAAAATATTTTCACTTCTAATTATTGTAATGACCTATCTAGGTGGGTTTATATTTCTAATCCTACTTTGTTTTTCTTATATACAGCCTTCTGTTTCATTTCTTGTTTTTTTGCCTTTCTTATATTTTCTGGATTGATCATTTTATCATTTTTATCCCATTGTTTCATGTCCCATTGAAACTTATGCACTTACTAATCACTCAGTGGTACACTAGAAATTATAGCATATAATTACCAATTACAAATTTAATTTTTTCAACAATATGAGGACTTAGGATACTTTTATTCCATTTACCCTCACTCCTGACCTACTACTGTGCGTTTTCATTCTGTAATTCTTATCACCTAAAACAACATTGTTTTATGTGGTCAATGCAGACTTAGTTTTATCCACATGTTTATCATTTGTTTGAGCTTTATTTCTTCTTACATCTCAGATCATATGTCCAAGTGTGGATATTATTTCTTATGTCATGCGTGGAATTGCCTAGAATTCTTGATATGTGGATTAGATTCTTTCATCAGTTCAGAAAAATTCTTAGCCACTCTCTCTTAGCTCTGTTCGATTCTTTATTTTTTTTTTCTTTTCTTTCTGAAACTCCAATAAAAATAGTTTGGAGCATCACACTCTTAACCTTTCACATCTCTCCTTTTATTACCGTCAATGCTAAACCAATTCCGTCATTCTTTGTTTACCTGTGTCTCATCTATCTAGTTCTTTCTATTGAGTTATATTTGTTGTTCTTGAAGTTTGTTTTTTTATTTCTGGACATTTTAGTGGTTTTGTGATCTTTAAATAATTTTCTGTAAACTTACCATTGCTTGTATGTTTGTAAACTTAATAAACACAACTATGTCGTTATCTGGGCCTAAATATGAGAAGTATTTTGGAGTCTGTTTCTGCTACTTTTATTTATGGTATATGTTTTCCCCGTGTACTTCATTATATTTTACTCTGAGATGCTTATTTTGCTTGAATATATTTATGGAACTACTGGGAAACAGGTAGCTTCAGAGATGAAAGGTTTTCTTCAAGTGCTTCACTGTGAGCAGATTCACCTTTTTTTTTCTGTTTCTTTCCTTTTTTTTTTTTTTTTACCATCCAGGTCATGTAAATTTGAGTTGCAATTCAGCCTCATAGTTGACTAGCATGAGCAATGTTCCAGAGACGCGCCTTGGTTTTGCTCTTTCCCCGGGTTTAACCGGGTGCCAAGGCAGTTTTCTTTGTGTTGTTATGACTGGACTGGGGGAAATGGTAAGAGACTGATGTTGTGGCTTTTGGATTCCCAGCGTTGTGTAATGGTGTACTTAGGGGCTCCCCATCACAGGCTGGCTTCCTAAAGGATAATTTAGGATAATTTGCTGGCTTCCTTCGGCAAAATTCCCGAATTCAAAATTTTATTGAGTACTCTGTCTACTTCAAGCTTTACGTCTGCACTTACATTAGTCTCTAATAATTTCTATACTAACTGGGAGCACTTTCCCATTTAAAAAGTCTGTAATTCTCCAAGTAACCATAAACTCTACTGTGAACCTCTGCTTTTCAAAGTATGGAAACCTGGACTCTAAGAGTGGAAAGGGAACTCACAGTTCTTTTAGTACAATAATGCTCTTACACTTTTACATTTATTTTATGTTTTTTGCATGCACATTTTAACTTTCCACAGATGTCATAAAGTGCCTCAAATGTAGAGGAATTTCCTCTTTCATCTCTGTTCTCATCAATAGGGTACTTGGTGCATAGCATGTACATATTTTGACTTATTTGAATTTGATATTTTGAGTTTCCTAAAGACATATTTTCATACTTTGTGACATATTTCTTTCCTAAAGATATATTTTTCATGTCAGAGTCAATTTCAAAAGGCCTGAATATGTCACAATTAGCTTTTAAGAAGTTTGCTTTAATTAACAAAATGCAAAAGGAATTTGACATTTACTTTAATCAAAGGAAATGGCACACTTTCAAAACTGGTTCTGCGTTTTTCTCTGACACTTGAACAGAACTCATTCAAATATTTCTAAATTTCCATCTTCTGGGTTAAGCACATGCTATTATTTAAGTGTCTCTTCCCTATGTGCCCCACTACATGGTGCACTATAACCAAATACACACACACACACTGTTCTACTTAAAATCAAGAAAAGAACCTTATCTGGGTCAAATCTGTTATTTCAGAGAACATGAAAATTTCCTGAATGTGAAAATGTAAATGAGAAGACAGCATAGGTAAGCAGACTTGAAATTTAGACACTGGAAATTTTGACGCCAGTTATTTATGTCCCTAAGATAAATTACTAATTTGCTTTGATAAGCAGGGAGATGGAATATCATGCAGTGTTTTAGGAATAATGAATAAAAATTAGATAGTAATTTATGTTTGCAAAGTATTATATAAAGGTTGAAATATACAAATCATCTAAAGAGAATCCTTAATATGCATTTAAGAATATGCCCTAAATATTTTTTGCCAAGCTATAATTCTTGCCTCCTAACCAAATACCATATGATAAAAATTTCCACTGGATGCATGGCCCACTTGAGAAGAGTCTTACAGTAAAGAACATCTGTGGAAATTGTCAGTTTGAGTTGTATTGACTTTCAGAAGTTGGGAGAAAAATCTGACCTTTGAAGAACTTATCCTAATGGAATGTTTAGAAGGACACTCCATGGAACTCAGCAAAAATCAATACCAAACTCTACTGCAGTTTCTTTTCTCCCCACAATGACAACTTATTTCTGAATTTGAGAGGAAGACACCATAATGTCCAGCCCCCAATGACTACACTAATCTGAATTCTCGAAACGTGTTTCAAAGCTTCTTTACCTTGCTTTTGAGACTTTTAATCTACCATGAGTACTCATGATCCTTAATGCTTTGCAGTCAGAGGATGAGTCATCTTGACTAATATCTTGCCAACTGAAAGTTGCTAGTAAATTTAGTCTATATGTTGTGAAGAATAAAAAAAAAAAAGTCAGTTAAACCCACTAAGTGGAAGCTTTGATTAGATTTAATTTATGTGCTATTACTTTTTAAGTAATTGTTTTATTTTCTGGGTCCAAAAAAGCAATAATGATAAAATTGGTCTTAAAATTTATAGCCAGCTGATCTTCAGATAATAGACTAATGACAGTACGCATGAAGTAATATTCTGAACAAAAATTTAGAATGTGGGTTTTTTAAAATGTGTTTTTTTTCCCTTCCTTCCATTTTTCTTTTTCTTTTATTTTTAATCCAGAGTAATCCAAAAATCCAAAACCTGAGTCAGTTAAATGTCTGACTTCCCTCCACACTTGGAATCAATACATTAGATATGGCCTTGTACAAATCCTGGGAAGAACATACAAGTCCTGTCCTTGAAGAGCTCTGGTTGGTGAAGTGTGTGTGTAATAACTATGACACACAGATGAAAGTGACAATGACCCCAAAACAGGTTCTGTAAACTTTTTGAAAGGTCAGAGAAAATGGCTTGCTTTCAGGGTTACCTTAAATGTGGCTTCAAATATTAAAATGAGAACTAGAATAGGGAGTGCTTTGTAGTTAGACTAAGTAGCATGGAAAATCTAGAGAACTAGAAAAATACAATTTGCAAAGGCAACACATGTCCTCAGGTTTTGAGTGGAGAGTGATGCCTAGGAAAATTGTTAGAAAATTGGGCCAGAAAGGAGAATGTCTCTGTGTTACCCTGATAAGTTGAGGAATATTATTTCTCTCCTGCACTTAAAATTATGGTTCTCGATATTTTAAGAAATAAAGCCTGTGGACCCTGACTCTTTAAAAGGTAAGAAGGCAATCATAATAGGTTTTCCTTTTTTTCCTAAGATTAATTTTAATGAAAAATGCAATTCATAACTTTTCATGTCTAAGTTTTCAAGGCTTTCTCCAGCGAAAATAGGGGAGAGATTGATTTAGTATCAATCAAAGCATTAAATAAAAATGGTTGGTGTTGTGGAGCTCAGGAATCTCCCATGAGAAGATCACTGAGAACTGAAGCCCATAAACGTCTGGTGAAGGTCAAGGTTCAACCTTGGCATCAAAGCGGGAAGGATTTGGAACTGACTTGCACAAGGCAGATTCTTCAGGGGAATGCTGTGTGTGACACATGAAAGTGTCAAACATGGTCTGCTTTTGGCTGGCAACAGACAATCTGAAACAGCCTGAAGAATCAGTGTCAATTGTTTCCTCCACATGAAAGGGTAACATTACGTGGGGTGGGTCTGTATTGCAAAGCACAAGGAGCTAATGGAGTGCTCACAGGTAGGCAATGGTCAGCAATAAACTTCAGGTGTCATTGCAAGAATAGTGGAAAGAAGGCTAGGCATGGGATGAAAAACATATAAAAAAATTTGAATGACAACCACAGCTTAGGTTTGAACGACAGATCCATCACTAGCTGCGTGACCTCGAGCAAACCCTGTGAATCTTCTGGGCTTCAATTTCCGCATCTTTCAAATAGGGATAATAATTCCTGGCCTGTTTATCTCGAGGGGTATTGTGAAGGTCAAAGAAAATAAGAGGTGCAGAGTGGTTTGAAAATGTTCACCTGTTAAAATAAGTAATTATGTTGCTGTTATTGCAATGGAGCCTTCTATGTAAATTTGAAGGTCTCTTTTTATAAATACCTGGCTTGTGCAATTGTGATGTGAGAAAGTTTCTTAAAGTATCGTGCTCTAGTTTTCTCAACTATAAAGTGGGAATGATAATATTATCTACTTCTAGGATTGTTATGGAAATGATATTGACTATGAATTGTACAGTGCTTTCAACAGTAACAAATACATAATAAGCTCCATTTAAGTATATGTTACATACATACATACATATATATACATACATACATACATACATACATAGTCTCATTGTGTTTTCAGTGGGGTGTAGAAGAGAGAACCTTCTGTTGTAATAGAAGTGTTTGAAGGATAAGATAAGTAGGAAGTAAGGGATTGGTCTCCATTCTGTCTGTGCTTCATCTTTAGCTTAATTTTTCCTCTTTGCCTTTGAGAACCCCCATTCTTTTCATTTCTTCTCATTTATTACTTCTCTAGGTATATGTGCTTTTCTTTTTTCAGCTCACAGAGGTGACCCAATTGAGATCAGTGGTTATAAGAGCATATTTTAACTCCAGGTGAGGGGGCCAGCCAATGGGTCTTTAATACCCAGTGATTTAATTAACTTTTAATTTGATAAGGCTCACTATAAATTTTTTCCAGATTTAACAACCAGTATTCACTGAAGCTGAATTTCCCTGAAATCAGCATTTCTGGGCTGCTGTACTATGCTGATGATTCATCCACGCTAAAATGCAAGAAAAGATTCATCTTTCTGGCCAGTTCATAAAAAAATAGTCCACATAAAGCTTTCACTAGATCCCCATCACATTATTAAAACTCAGTACTGGATATAGGGCAGTGTTCTCAAAACTCAGCCATGCTTTCCAGCAAGAGTACAAATCATATTACCCATTCTTTCTAATGTCTGCGATTACTGGTTAGTCCATGTCTCTAATGGATTTAACAGTTGAAAAATAGGATGGATGCATGTCTTGTGATGTTTTAGCCCAGAGAGAACAGTCTCATGTGCTCTTCTCTTCTTTGCCCTTTTAGCAAAACATGTGCCAGAATACCTTAGTACTGTTGTCTGATCTGCAGTTAGAATGGTTTTCATTTTAAATCTGGTAAGTATGGAAAACAGGAGAAAATGCAAAGAAATTTCATTTCTAAAATCTGCTATTTTTTAAGCAACATCAAAGTAGTAAATTTTAAATCAGCGTTCTGGGCAAATTCTCTCCACGCTTTTATAAAAACTATTTCATGCAAGGCCTTTGGAACACTTCCAGCCCATCTGTTTCTACTAAGTTGTTATCGGCCAAGATTTCCTATCAAATTTATAACAGGTCTGACTGTCTGAAAAGAGCACATTTGATGTAAATACCACATAATACAGAAAGTAATGACTTCAATTGTCTTTATAGTTAATTAAAAATGACTTAATGTCTCATTTATAGTTATATGCACATCTTGATTTGTTTGTCTTTGTTTCTTAGGGTTTTTTGTTGTTGTTAGACGGCAGAAAACTTGTACTCTTGAGACAGAATATTCCAGAGAGTAAGTTCATATTTTGGTATAGTTAGATGAGAAATATTCACCCTTTTACCCCAATACCCAAATTCTTGTATTCTTGTTTAGAAACCATAGTTTATATAACAACTACTACTGAGAGCCAAGATTTAATAGATATTTGAAATGAAGATATTAAGGTAAAATTTTTCAGCATCTCTTTCTAATTAATCTGGGTCTCCCTTCCTGTATCTTTGCTACCCATGCTCTGGTTCCGGTTCAATTGCTTCTCATGCCCATGATTGAGGCCACATCCTAAGCAGCATCTCTCCTCTCTGTCTCCACATCCACGGTCCCTTCAGCCCACACAATGCACTCCTGCTAGGTAATTATCCTAAAACACAGCCTGTGCTCATACTTCCCCAGGTACAAATGACTCTTCAAATTCTTCCATTTGCCTGGAGAGCAAGGCTACATCTCCCTGACCTGATTTTAAAGTTACTGTTTTCTTGCAAACAGACTGAACTATTCACAATTTTGTAAACATCTCTTTTACTTTAATGTCTTTCCTAAATAGGACTGCTTATGGTTGGTTTATCTCCTTTATCTCACAATCCCTCATTCTTTCTTGGTGAAATCCCACCTAATTATCAAGTGATTATTCAAGTGCACTTTTATGGCACCTTTTTAGGTGCTTCTCCACACCTCACAACCTATGATATATATATGTTTCATCTTACACTGCATGAGCTTTATTTTTACTTCTTTTATACTATATGGAATGTTTCATGTTGTCATTATTTGGATTGTAGACTATGAAATTCTGGGGGACAGAAAATCTGTCTTGCCTTCATATGAAAACACAATACCATGAAGCTTAGTGTTCATTTATTTATTCATCCGTTAAAGGCGTGTTGAGAATCTCTTGAGTTAACTACTGTGCGAGGTCATGGGACTAAAAGATTTACAACACAGAATAAGGGCAGGTAGCTTATGTGATAAGAATTCATAGGCTCTGAAATCAGTTATGGTCTCAAACCCTGACTACTACTTACTATCTATTTGTATTAGGGATCCCACTTTGACCCTTGGGGTGGGATTTGGGAACAATAACAATCTCATGTTGCTGGGATTTATTTATTGAAATAGTCCATTTAAAACTTCTAGTACCTACACTTTGATCATTAAATGTAACTTATTTTTTCATTCTTTCTTTTTTCAGTCTCCTCAGATCTACCAAAGAAAAGGTTAGAAAATAAGATGATTACCATAATAAACCTCTCTAAGACACAATTTTAGAATCAGAGAAATGGAATTTTAAAAATTCTGATCTGAGTTACTTCTACGTTGTAAACGATGATTAGGAGCTTACAGGACAGTGGGGCTGTCCCAGACATGGGTAGAAGGTAGGGTAGGTCCCAGCATTCAAGCACAAAGGAAAGCTTTTAACAAGTTAATGTGGAAAAAGGATAGCAACACTTAGAGGATTACAACAAGTCTGCACATCTGGAATAGCCTTCTACAGCTAGGAGGGACAGGAGGTCCCCTGGGTGGAGCAGCAAGCTTGAGGAATGCATTTCATGTGTGTCTGTTTGTTTGGGGATATTGTAAGTTTTTTAATGCATATTTTCCTTTATTATTTTTAATTACAAACATAAAACATATTCAATCAAAAACATTAAACACAAAAATATAGAAAATGAAAATTACACTCCTCAAAAGTAACCACTGTTACCAATTTAATATGTTTAAAACCAGAACTTAGTTCTAAGTATGTACACATATACCTCTTGAATGAGATTAGTGCCCTAAAAAGAAGAGACATGAGAGAGCTTGATCTCTCTCTCTGCTCTCTACCTCGTAAAGGTACATATATGTGTACATACTCATATACCTATAGGAGGTTTTTTCTCCCTCTTGGTTAGTTTGTTAAAGTGATTATAAACATATTCTTTAAGTATTTTCTTAACTTACTTTTGTCACTTAGAGCTTCAAAGAGATCCATACATCTTAGCCCAGAAAAATGAACAAAAAAACCTAATTCCTGCCAAAATATTTTATTATTATATTATTTTGAATTACATGTGTATGATGATTTATATAATTATTTCATATCTGTGGACATTTAAGATATTTGTAACTTTTCATTATTACTAAAGTGCTTCAATATTAACTTATATGTATATATCTATCCATCCTTGCACTTGTATCAGTATTATTATTGTAGGCATTTCTAGATGTAGAATTTGAGTGTCAAAGTTTGTTGGGTTAAACTTATTGGATTTAACAGATAATGCCAAAGTGCCCTCTGTAATGCACTGAATGATTTGGGGCTCCTATTCCCAATGTAATGTATTAGAAGGTGGGACCTTGGGGAGGTAATTTGGTCTTTAGGGTTGATCCCTTTGGAATGAGATTAGTGCCCTTAAAAGAAAAGACGTGAGAGAGCTTGATCTCTCTCTCTGCTCTCCACCTCGTAAAGGCACAAGGAAAAGACATCTGTAAACCAGGAAACAGGGTCTCACCTGAAACAGGATTTGCTGGTACCTTGAATGACTTCCCAGCCTCCAGGACTGTAAGAAATAAATGTGTGTTGCTTAAGTCACCCAGTCTAAGGTAATTCATTATAGCTGCCCAAACTGATTAAGAGACCCTCCAAAATATTATAAAAATATTATCTACAATCTCATATAAATGTCTATGTCTATTTGATTATTGTATCTTTTCCTCTATGTGACTTTTGTTTTTTCCCCCAGAGAGAAATATGTCGATTTAGCCTAATGTTTTCTGAGTTTTATATATTGGTTAAGATTTTCTCAACTCCAAGATTATGAAAATAGCCTTACAGATACTTGAAATAAAAAGCTTCTTAAAAATAGTTTTTACTTTCCTCTCTGAAACTATTGAACAGACAAAAAGTACAATACACAGAGTAAAAGTTCAAATATTTAATGAAATGACCAAATATTATTCCAAATATACCCTTATAAACTGTGATGTGTTAACATTTCTATGGCTACAAGTCAATTGCTTAATCCCTATTTAAACTTACAAGTAAAAATTGTAATGCTACTGAGGTGTCTTAAGACTTACCTAATACCAGCAGCACTAAAGTTATTCCAGGGGAGGCGGGGGAGTTAATCTTCAATCATCCCTATTTCTGGACATTGTACTGGAAGAATATTTGCCTTACCTGATTATTTAATATAATCACAAACTTATTTTATCTGTCCAAATAATCCCAGATGTAAGACTCAACAAATCCAGTATTACATTATAGTTAAATAGCAAACTAGATTTATAGAGATTTCTAGGTTATGTGACCAGGGAATTTGGTAGAGCTCTGCTCTTGATTCTATCAAAATGCGCATCAAAAGAAAAAAAAGAAAGAGAATACCAACAGAACGATAAACTAAATATAGAAGAAAAACATATGACAAAATCCAGAGGGACTTTATCCTAATTACATTAATTTTGAGGAAAAGCTTAGAAACACTCTTATAAACTAGTAACAATATGTTCCATCTTTTGATAGAAAATATATGGACGACATCAAAGAAGTTAAAAAAAAATTCATTAAACTTCATTGTTCCTATAATTTTGAGATAGAAAGGCTTAACTAATCTGAGAAATAAACTGCAGTTCTCAAATTGCAGAGAAACTCTCTAATGAGCTCTTAGTAACCAGGGAATCTCATTTTCCCATCTCTCTTCCTTTATACATCATCACCCTTGTCTTTCAAAATCCCAGTAGCGATTTCAACTATCTAAACAATGATGAACATAGAGATTTAAGGAAGGTAGTAGATTGGATCTCCCAAGATAGAACTCAGAAAAAAACAGTTTTATAGCTGGGTCTTTGACAGGAAGGATTATAGAGTAAGGCACACTAAAAAATAAAGTTGAGGATCTTGAGTCCAAGTTCCAAGTGTGCGCTCTTACAATTCCATTTACAAGCTACATTTTTTGATATTTCTTATATTCTCTATGTCACTGTTTCTTCATTTAATAAGAAGATGAAGTGAAACAAAGCATGTTAAAGTTTAGCACAGAAGGTTGTATATAGTAAACATTCAGTCAGTTTAATTACAGTCTTATTGTCATTATCATAATAATCATCATTGTGGTCACCATCATCATCATCATTTTCCTACTATTATTGTACGGAAAAATTAATAGCAAGAACTTAGCTTGGTTTGTGAAAGGGCATGATGTAAGCCAACACACAGAATATTAGGTTCAAAGCCCTAGCTAATAACATAGGATTAGCAATTACTTGAAATATTTGTTTTGTATATTTTTCTCAGAAACTCAAAATAGCACATAGTTCCAGATATCTCCTCCAAACAGATATAGCTAACAGTGATAAACAGAAATTTAGTAAGATTTAACAACTATTCCTCAGTAAAATTCTGAGTATATTGAAAACAGGAGAATATTTTCTTCATGTAATAATAAAGAATGTCATTCCAAAATCTACTTAACAGTGTAACACCTGCCATATTCTCGAGTCTGGAATAAATGGCAGTAAGACAAATAAGTAAGAGCTCTAGCTATTGGAACGAGACACCACTATCACTTTCCAATATGCATTTTCTTTACTTTAAGACCCTGGAATTTCTTCTGAGAAGATTCTGGAATTCATAAGGGACATAAATGATATACTAACTTAGACCATAATAAATTCCTGGTATACTTAATTTTGAAAATAAAATGACTTAACTGAAAAAAAAAAAAAATCTAGACTAATTGTCTCCAAGATGAGGAAACACATCCTAAACATAAAAGCAGTGAGAGAAGTTAACAAAGAAAAGATTAAACTATTTTATGAAATTAAATTTTTTAAAATCTGTGTCATAAAACAAAAAACCAATAAAATAGGAGATACAATTGCAAAACTAATTGCCTAAAAGAGTTAAATTTCTTGGTAATTAGGGAGTTACTATAAATTCATAGGAATAAAGATATCCTTTATATCAATGAGAAAAGCATGGATTTCTGGCCTATAAAAATAATACTATTAATACATATATGAAAATAAGTAGCATTCAAAGAAATAAAAATTGAAATGAGAATATAATTTTACTTAGGATATTAGTAAACATTTTATAAAATATAAATTAATGTTCACAGGGGTGTACTATTAGTACAGTACACTCATATTGTTACTGATTTATCAAGGAGTTATTGTATTAAATCTTTTGCATACAGCATATTTACACAAGTTATATCAAGCCATTAAATATTCACAGCATCCCTATGAGGCTGGAAGCTGCTTTTGCACTGAGATTAACTTCACTAAATAGGAAACTGACTTTTGTAATGAGAAAAACAGAGTCCAAAGCCCAAGATCGATCCAAATTGAGGAATCTTATAGGAGATCCCCTAAGTGAGAAAGAATTGTGCCTTTAGGACAAACGTAAATCAGGAAAAAAATATTTCCAACCCAACTGCACACCACTGTGGAGGGCTGGTTTGGCTCCCATGCATCACCTTAGTCCTAGAAAGAGAGCTTATTCAAGGTAAAACAGCAAGTCTGGAGCAAAAGTGAGTCTTAACCAAGTCTTGCTATTTTAATCTTAATGCCATTTGTACTAACCCAAATTGTGGAAACTTGTATTTTTTGGCTTTTTATTTTTTTATTTAATATCCCCTACAGTGGCATTCCTGCCTGTTCCAGATGGAGATAAGTATAGCTCAAAACTAAAATAACATCTTCAGAGAAAACACAACTGGATGCCTGTGAAAGGGTGGCAATAACGACACGGGTGTTATTAATCATAGTGGCACCTGGATGCTTTTTTCCTACCTACATCCTTGTATAATAAGTAGAGTCTTTTATCTCTGACAAGGAGGATTTTACAGACATTTTCCCAACCAAAGAATATCCTTCCAAATTAGGAAAGAATTATGTATAACAAATCCCTACTAGCACTCTCTCAGCACTCCAGTGATCAATGTCTTTTCTAAAATTTCAAGTCTAATGTAAATTCTATTTGCCTCAGAATGACAGACACGGTCTTTTGAACCTAAAAAAAAAAAATAGTAAGGTAATACACTTGCAGAGACTCATGCACAATTACCTTAGAAAGATTAAAACTTAGATCCCCAAGGTGACCAAAAAGCCATGGTCATAGCCTTCTCCATTTAGGCCAATGATTCTCAATGGGAGGGAGGGGGGTGATGAAATTTCCCAGAAGAAATCTGGCTGCGTGTGGAGACATTGTTGGGTGTCAAAACTGGAGACGTGATATTAGCAGAGGTCAAGGGTGTTGTTCAACATCACACAATGTACAAGAAAGCCGCTACAGCAAAGAATTATGGTCAAATATGTCGTTAGTGCTGTTTATTTCCTATAGACTAAAGTTAAACAGAAGCCATTCAAGGATGTTTTTGTTTACTTATTGCCAAGTCTGCATCTTTCCCTGTGGAGGAACTTTCCTGGAATCATCTTCTCGCCAAACTTTGGTCTCTTTCCACACCCCTTATTCTCCATTCGACACAGGGAAAGAAGTAATTTCTGATTAGCAAGTGTGGAAGAAGGAACTGAACATGCTTATTTTAGCCCCAGCCTCCCTCCTTTTTCAGAAACAGATTGCTCACAAATGTGTGCATTCTAGGCATTCCCAGCTTCCCCCTGCCTCGTTACCAAGGCGGCCCACTCCAGGGATGCCTAAAATTATCTAGTCGTGCCAATGACTCAGTGTGTAATATTGTTTAATTCAAATACATCAAGCTGATTGGCCATAATCTGGCTAAACTACAAACCTCAGCCATTAAGCAGACTTATTTATTGACATCTTTTAGACTCCTGTGTCTTATTTCATAAATGCTTCAGAACTCAAGTAAAGGAGTTTATCATTGTATTCTCTCTAATCTTTACAATCCCTATTTCCACAAGTCTTTTAACAATTTAGCCTTCTCTACATTCACACTGCTTCCTTAATGGTATTGTTTATCGTTGCTTTATTTTCTAAACTATTCCAATCACGCAGGTAATCTCTGCCTCTATTCCTGTTTATCTCGTCTATCCTCATGCCCCATGGTATTGATCTTCCAGAGCACAGTTCTGATAAGGAGATTCTTTTAAGAGCCTTCAATTTTTCCTCCAATCCTACCATTAAAATACCCAAATTTCTTAGCATTTATATCAAGTGTCTGTTCAACCTGTTCCAACCTACACCTCAAATCTACACTCTGATCAAATCGGAACAATCATGATTCCCCTTACATGCTCTATACATGCCCATTATTAGAGTAAATATAGTGTGAACTTAGATCTTTAATGTAGTAATATGCCAGTGACCTATGCTCTCTCTAACTCTATTTTCTCATTGATAATAAAGGACTAATTACCCCTGGCTTTCTTTCTCACAGGATAATTATGAGAATTAAAAATATACAAGAATTTTGTGTTAATGTAAGAGGCTAATATAATAATATGAAAATGTACATAGTTCAAATATGCATAGACAAGACTGTCGATGATTGGAAAGGTCATTAAATGTAGATAATTTCCTACATTTAATTTGAAAGAGGTTAACGCAAACTTAAAGACTGAATTCTAGTACTTTATAATCATGTCAAATTCTGTTACATTAACTTTTTGTCTTTGCTTTTACTTTTTATCAGAAAAGTGAAAAAATATAAATTGTTAGTGTTTATGAAGTGTGCATTTAGAGGGTTCATGTAGATTTTGAAGTTAATACTTCCTTTAAGATGAATGTATCTGGGATCCTTGAGCATTCACACATCAGTGCAGTGAATAATAATGTCCCTATTTGCATAATTTTTTTTCTCTGACAGCTCAAGGCACTTTATATATTACAAAGTTGTGCAAATTAATACCTATATACAAAGTCAGAAACTAAATACAATCAAGCAGAAATGTTAACTTCAACAAGAAAGTGGGCTGACAAAAATATTATAATTTTTTCAGTGATAATGATAGCTAACAACTATACAATGACTACTATATGGGGAACGAGGGGCCCTCAAATCTTCCCCAAATCCATGCAAATTAATTATTATTATCCCCTTTATCTTCATTCATAGATGAATGAACTAAGATTCTGAGAAGTTGTTTGGTATGTTCAAGGCCTTCTGGTTACTAAATAGTAAGCCTAGAATTCACATAGTAGGTTCTTAATAAATAATAGTAATAGTTGCATCATTATTATAATTATTGATATATTTATTAATTAACCACTTTAATGCATTTTCTTTCTCTCCACATTCAGTTCATTATTTCTCTACAGTGCCCACCTCATACATCTCAGGCTATGTGTCTTTTTCTATTTCTACTGTCATCCCGCTCTCATTAATTCTCACCTATTATTTCTGAATTTCTCCACCTATATTTTTCCTTGGATTCATACTCTGTATTTTGCTTTATACCATGGCAAAACAGAGCTTAGCACAGTGCTTAAGAGCTTGGGTTGTGGAGTTAAATTGTCTCAGTTAATATCCCTACACTATTACCTTTTATTCAGACAGGGAACTAGCCATTTAACTATAATCTCATCTGCAGTGTGGTTATACTAATAGTGTCTACTTCACACATTTGTGGTTAAGAATTAAATTAGGTTATACTTCTGCATCACCTAGAACAGGGTCTAACACTTTGTAAAAGCTTTAAACAGTTTCCAAAAATAACATTAATGTTTGGAATGGACCATGAAATATTAATGTACTGGTTGTAATAAAACCATTGTAAATTAGAATTATACTAATTTACATGTTTGCTAATAGTTTAGAAATTTGCCATCTGAGAATTATTTATTTAATATTTGACAATTTTAATTTCCTAAATTCACAGAGACTTGGATATTGAAAAGCCAATTCAGTGATTATATAATTTCTACCCCATATTAACAATAAGAAACTAAGGCCCAGCAAAGTGAAGTTAGGAGCCAAATGTAACACAGGGATTTAGCGAACTCAGGTCCTCCTCTCCTGGGGTTCTTTTCATGTTATGATGCTGTTGTCAACTATATTTTTCTTTAACCATGTTTATATCCCCTACTTTATGCTGAGTGTTTTCAGAGAAGAAAGATACTCTTTCCTCCCAGTGCTCCTCAATATTGATTTCATAAGTAAATGAATCACATGCAGAACAGTGCAAAATAAATTCAGAACCATTGAACAGGCCAGGTTTTTTTCTTTCCATTCTTATCATTTCATCACTCTGAAGTCACAACATTGGTTTGAAGATATGTAGGAGAGTTTGCTACTAAAAAAAATGCAGGGGCAGGGGGCCATGTTTTGGAATTTGGGGGGACTCCTTGTCCCAATTTAAACCACCATCACATTCTGCTAAGACATGATTGTTTCTCTGGAGAACTGGGTTTAGGACCAAGGTCAGATATCCCCAATTTTCCCTCTCCCTAATGCAGATGAGACATTCAGGAGTAGAAAGAGCCCTTGAATCTGTGCTCTCTGGGCACTTCTTTCGTTCAACCCATATTTGTGGAACAGCCGCTATGGAACAGAAATGCTACTAAACTCAGGGACAGAACAGTGTCTAAGATAAACAGTTTCCTTGCCTCTGGGAGCAATATTCTAATGGGAGAGAAGTACATTACATAAGGAAACAAAGAAGGTAATAACAGGGTCATGCGATAACGAGGAACTAGGGTGTAAGTGGGACAGGTAGAGTTGTCAAGAAGACCTTTCTGAAGAGGTAATATTTAGACTGAAAGCGTGTGCAATGAGATGCTAACCTCATGGAAGGGAGCACTTAAGTGCAGGCTCAGAAGAGGCAAATAATCAGCCAGTTTTTAAAAACCTCAACAAGTTCAATAAAGCTGGAGCTAAGCAAATTGCTAGAGGAGTGAAAAGAGATGATACTACTAGTGAGCTAGGTAGAGGCCAGAGCAGAAGACAGTATTTCAAGCTAAGGAGCTTGAAATTTATTTACTGTCACTGGGAAGCTGTTAAAGACTTTGTAGACTGAGGACAGGTTAGGTGTAAGGCATCTGGGGCTCAGGCCTGGGGCTTTGTAGGAAGCCCCAGGCTCCTCAGTAGCCCCAACTGCATCTGCCCTGGCACTTAATTACAAGGAATAAAATAAAAAGTACAGTACACAAGGTCACATAAGGAGGAAATGTAGATTACACTCATACCACTTTTATCATCTTGCCATATAAAAGTTATGCAAAACTCTTTCTTTTGCATATAAATGAAGGTTAGAATATTTGGTCAACTGGAAATGTTGCTAGGCACAGCTGTCTGCAACTGCATGAAAGCACAATGCAGAGATTTATGATGAAACAAAGCTCCAGGCTGAAGAAGCACCAGAGATGCACCCTCGGGGGTCTCAGCCCAGGAGGGGAACCTCCAGCCAGGGGTGGGGAGAATCACACACCTGATTAAACGGAGGGTTTGGATATTGGCAGACCCTGAAGCTGTCATGCCAGGCACATGATCCCTAAGAGAGGCTGTCCCCTCAGTCCCCAAACGACTACGCATTTACTATTGCAAGAAGGCCCTGCCAGAACAGTGGGTTTTAAGGCACAAGAAAGCCTAGTGGAGGTTTGGAAATGCTCACCCCGCAGGTTGCAGAAGACGCAGGCAAAGGGCCAGGGAGGGGCAGGCATACTGTCCACGAGTTACCAAGACCCTGAGGCTGGCACCCCATCTCCCCAAGGCGAGCAAGGTGAATTAGATTTATTGTTTTTAAAAAAACAGATCAACTAATTTCTCTTTTAAAAATAAAATCTCTAGTTTTTTAAGGTCACTTCAGCTGGCTATTTTCTGGAATGCTGGAAGGTGTGGCTGGGACTGCCCTGCAGGCTGGTCCTTGGTGGGGGAGCCTAGATGGTGGACATGGAGAACACCCCCCCAGGTGGCAGTTCTCGTCCAGGTCATAGCTGTGCAGGTCTGTGAGCACCTGGCTGGCCTCCTCCACTGAACCCATCTGGATCGGGGCCACCTTACAGTCCTTCCGGAAGAACTTGAACCCTTTGACAATTCCACCATTGCTGGAGAAGAGAGTACTGAGATCATCCTCTCTACTTTGATTCTAATGAAGATCTTAAAACTGATCCTTGAAGTTTCCTTTCAGATCCTGTAGTAGCTCATTTTCAGAAGTTATGTGATTCTTTTGAGTCTCCTGGGTGCTGTGTTTGCTCTCTTATTTTTTAGAATTTTCTACTAAAGTACATGATGGGGTTTTCTCTTCCTTATTTTCATAAAAAGGCCAGGCTTCATTTCTCTCAGTCCCCTCAGGAGGTGGTGTAACGCTCCTCAGGTCCTCAGCTGAGGAGCAGCTTCGTGCCCACAGCCTCTGCTCCTCAAGCTGCCTCTCACCCGGTGCACCCACTGCAGAACTCAGGTAGCATCCTCCTCCACCTCTTCTGGCTGATTCTTCATTCAGCTAAATGCATGTAACTCAAGAAAAGCACATTCGCTGGCAAGCACTGCTACTTGCGGCCTGCCCGTTTCTGCTGACTTCTGTAGTACCTTTCTTGTGAGAATTATCCCTCCTGATTGCCACATGTCATTGCCAGATTCCAATAGCTATGAGAGGCTGAAACAATGAGTGGGTCATATCATGGCCAGTCTATATATAAAAATAGAACTGATCCACAACCTGCAACAACCAGCCCAGGAAGCCAACCTACTATTTATAGTAATCAGTCCAGGAAAGCAGACTACTATCCTTAGCAACCAATGCAAGAAGTTGAACAATAACCCCAGCCTGAAATGGCCAGGACTTGATGAATAACTGATAGTCTCCTTAATATTTGCTCTCATTTCCAATTTAGGATAAAGCAGAGAAAGCCAAATACAGAACTCACATAGGATGCCCTGCTTCTAGGTAGCCCCCCTCTGGCCTCCTTATGGCAACAGCACCCCATTCAGGGCATACCTGAAGTCTTCCCTTTTCTTTGCTATGCAGCGTTCCCACCCCTCTGCCTGCCTTTAAATCCCTGCCAAACACAAATGGTGGTGGCTGACTGGCTGTAGAAAGCTCTGAATAAGTAGCCTTTGCTTGCTCTCCTTTAAGTGCTATTCATTTATTTTCACACTAACTGCCCACTTGAATTCTGGCCTATCTAACTTCCACTTAGGTAAATGACTATGAATCAACTAATATTTTGGGAACAATGCGTTTTAAGAAAAAAGCAAGATGAACCATATGCTAAAATTTGGGTAGTTTATTATTATTATTATTCATTAGCTTCTGCCTCATAAATATACCATTTTGGGTTTTTTTTTTTTAATCAATTTCAGTTTTTAATTTTTTTATCTTGCTGTAAGAAGGTGCTTAGTGCTGGCATCTTATAGCAGGAGTAGCCATGCTATTCTTTACGGGTATTAAAGAAAACCCCACAGGCCCCATATAATGTCACTAGTGTGAAAAGCCCATGATGCCAAACCTAGATTTAATATCTGATCTAATTGCAGTTTCCACCTCTCCCAGAAATGTAATCTTAATCAACCAATTTGAAATTTTCTGGTCAAACACCAGCAAAGTAATTTGTCAGGTAGGCCCTCTCTATCACCCATAGAAAGAAGAGATAATCTGCATGACAAAAACTCTCCCCTTTCTCTTCCCCCAAAATAATTCTTTCTTCCCTTTGTTAATATCTCCCTTGCTCCACCCTTCTTTCTATAAAAACCTTCCATATTTATAACCCCTCTGAGTGCACTTCTAGTTGCTGAATGGGATGCTGCCAGATTTGTGGTCACTTAATAAAGCCAATTAGATCTTCAAATTTACTTGACTGAATTTTATTTTTTAACACAGGTTTGTTTTATTATAACACAAGTTCTGACACACTAACTTCAAGGAGAGTAATGTGTTTGTCAGGCTGAGGACTTTGACTCTGTTCCATCCACACGGACAAACACACACAAACAGTTCCAGTGATTAATGAATCCCATTAGCTAGATAATTTTGTTTGTATTTTTTTAAAGTCTGCCCTCAAATGTATCCATATTTTAGACAGCAGAATTATTTTCTTTGAGTTAACCATAAACTGATTCACTAAAACACCTGCTGTCTAATAAATCTTCTAATTAATTGGATGCCTTCTTATTAAGAAAAAAGTTTAATTCCCATATTATGCTGCTAATAGCTTTGTGGCTTTTATAAATAAATGAGGACCTAGTACTCACACATACTATGGAAATTATCGGTCCATGGGCCATGTGTATGTATATAAGGCCCAAGAAATCATTTGGTTTGGCCCTGCCAAGGCAACTGCAGATGGGAATTGAAATTCAATAAATCCAGAAGCTTTTCTCATAGCTAATTTTTAAGTTGATAATTTTGTATGGCCCACCAATGATATTATAAATATCCAAATGGTCCTTGGCAGAAAAAAGGTCCCCCACCCCTGCTTAAAAGAAGAGAGGCATCAGGTGATTTAAAAGCAATGAATAGGTCTTCTCTTAGTTCTTTCTAACAACTGAGAGAAGTTGAATTTCACAACTTCTGGTTGCTTTGCGAGTAGTCTGTTTTTCTTTTATCTGCTTTCACCTTTGCACACAGCCTTGTGTCCTTGAGACACAAAGTAATTTAGAGTGGCTCTTTGCTATTCCTGGTAATTCAGCCTTGTTTTTCTATTGCACACTCCCAAGCTCAGTGTGAAACATTTATCCTACTTAATCATGACAGTGTAGATGCCAGAAGGAATGGAGTAAAGTAGCGGTGCAGCAGGAATCTGGCCTCAGTGACAAAGAATCCTGGCTCCTCCGCTTCCCCTGGGAACTTCCACTGCATGTGCCTCTTTCAGTATCTTAATATTTTCTTCACATATTTTCTTTCAAATATTTTCTTAATATTTTCTGCCTCAAATTATAAATTTATATTATGATCCGATCTAAAATTATTTTTCGTTTTTACCAAATCTCACAAATTATTGCACATATTGGTAAAGTTCATGGGATGATTCACACATCTCCAACAGCTATAGGTGAATTCTGTGTGACTTATTTAAATTAATTTGGTGCTGTAAACATGGTCCATGAGTCATTTGACTTTGAGGATTTCATGGAGACATACCTTATCTGAGCTCACACTAACGCTGACTCAGAGAACTGATGTCTCTAAAGTACCTATAGCTTTGAAGTCAGATGTTTCAGCATCATGCTATGTCCTCTGTTATTTGATTTCTCCCTCAATATTCTTTTTCCTCTACATAAGGATACAAAACAGAAGTGTGAGCTTTACTAAGCAATAACAGTTAAGTCATTTGATTGTTATGAATAATAATAATTACTGACACTGCAAACTCTGATAATTATTATTGCCAGTGTTTGCTATGTGGCAGGCACTGTGCTAAGGCATTTATATCTCACAGCAACTTCATGAAGCCGGTGCCATTTACTATCTCCATTTAACAGAAGAAAAAACTGGTCAAATAGTTAAGGAGTTTGCTAAACGCCACTAAATTTCAGTCCACGTTCTCATTTTGAATGGGCTGTTATTTCTTCAATAATTCTTTTAAAGTTTTCATCAGACAAGGCAAAAGTCTTATGTTAATTGCATTTCATAATCTTTCTTTCTTAAATCCAAGTTTTAAAAAATAAAGTGGAAAAGGTATGGTAGGGAGACATTACATTGCATTCATGTACTAGCTATTTTTAAAGAAATCTTTTTAATTTCAAATTTGATATTTCTCTATAGAAAGGATCAAAATGTAAATTGTAAAACATCTCACAATTCAGATCAAACCAGAATAAGGAACCAAGGTTAGCTGCCTCCAGAATCTGTTTCCTTAAGAGTTTCTATTTCCTCTCCAGAACTCTAGTTCTGTGATTTATCATCTCTGCTTCCTGAAGCAAACTACTTAGATTCCATGAACATTGGTTTCTTTGTCTGTTAAGTGGAAATACTGAAAAGGTTGTGGAGATTAAAAAAGATATGGCTGGAAAGTGTTTTGCAAAGTGCCCAGCACTTTCTAAGCTTTCCATAAATAGTAATTACCAGCTGCTATCAGAGGGTGTAATAAAGTGGAATGTTGCCCACACTGGCAGCCCATTCCTGTGCTTGCTTAAATTTCTTTATCACAGTTCTACTGGGAAGATGAAGATTAAAATCTGAGTTGATATCTATCATGGTTTAACAAAGAACACTGGGATGAGGGAAATGAATCCTGACTCTCATCCCAGGTTGTTTGTTAACACAGTATGACACTGGGAACATTACTGAGCCTCTCTTAGCTCAAATTCACCCTTACAGAAAGACAAGGTAGGTACAATGATTTCTGACACCAACTACCTAGAATTGGGCTAAATTTTATAGGTTAAGGTCGTGGTGCTCTGTAAGACTGTCCCCACTTCAAACACTAGCCACAAGTTTCGATCGCCCTCACTTTCAACCAGCTGGCTACAAATTTAGAGGCTGCCACTACCCCTCAGGTTTAATAACATGCTCAAAAGACTCACAGAATTCACGAAAGGACTAAACTTAAGAGTACTGTTTTATTATAGCAAAAGGTTATAAATCGGAGCCAGTCAAAGGAAGAGATGCAAGGTCTTGGGTGGTCTTTTATCTTTTTTAATTGATTTTTTTTAGGGAGAGAGGAAGGGAGAGGGAGAGAGAAATATTGATGGGCTGCCCCCTGCACACCTTCTACTGGGGTTTCAGTCCTCAACCTCGGCGTGTGCCCTGACCAGGAATCAAACTGGCAACCTTTGTGTGCACAGGATGATGCCCAACCAACTGAGCCACACTGGCCAGGGGTAGGATGGTCTTAAATGCAAAGCTTCCTTAGTTTCCAGGCCACGTTACCTTCCCAGAGCACTGATATTGTTCAGAGCAATAATAACCAGGGATGCCTGTCTGAGCTCTGGTATCCAAAGTTTTTATTGGGGTTTTTCTATGTAAATATGATTGATTTAATCACTGACCATACAGTTGAACTCAATCTCCAGCTCTTCCTTCCCTCCCAAGAGATTGGGCTGGTATCACATGGCTCAAAGCCCCAACTTTCTAATCACATGATTTGTCTTTCTGGCAGGGCCAACTCTCATTCTGAATCATCTCCTTTACATAAACTGATCAGGGGCCTACTGTGAGTCACCTTGTTAATGTAAACTATCAGATGTGGTTCACCGTGAATCAGAAAGACACTCTTGGAAATTTCAAGGATTTAGAAGTTACCTCACTGGAAGTACAGACAAAGGCCAGCCCCATACCTTATTATAAAGTAGGTGATATAAAATATGCTCTTTAGGAGTCCTTTGATTTAATCTCCTAAATAGTCTAAGACTATTTTTAATGGAAAAGTCAGAAAAAGGAAAAGCAAAGGAAACGTGTGTGAAGGAAAACTCTCTCTCTCGAGACTGTGTTTTCACGAAGCAGGCTCAGAGGGAAGAGATGACTCTGGCTTCAGAAACACGTTCTGGCTAGGGGGGCAAAAGTGGCTAGAAAACTGGCAGTGATGTCATGAGTCCAATAGCTTACTGGTCTATTATCTAAAGCTTCAGCCACATTCTATTATTAATTCATGTGTCAGTCGTATTCATATCCTATATCCTAGGGAACTTTTAATTGCATACCAAAGGCCTTAGAATTAGAGTAGATTGTGAGACTTTATTTCCCCCTGCTCACCTTTCTTTCCTAAACCTTATGATCTGTCATCTGTTGCACGCAAAAGCTATTGGACATTAATGGTACTTTCCACATATTAGACAAAAAATGGTGTCAATACAACACACAAAGTTTAAACACCTTGCTTTGTTTGCGAGCCATTCCTGAAGGAACAAGCAGCTTGATAAGGGAAAGTAAGTATGTTAAGCCATCAGAGTCACTTATGCTTTACCCCATACATTCGTACGATTAATAATCCCCACTCCCTACCCTTCCTTAACAGAAGACATCTTCTCTGTTTTTCTTCCCAAGCAGGCAGGTGGAATATCATCCCATTTTAAGCCTGCGTGTATATGTGTGGAGGGGTACAATCTTGTGACGAGACCTGATTAATGCCGCAATGAAAGTGACCCGTCGCTGAGACAATTAATGAAAGTGGAAAGCGTTCCCATTTATATCATTGCGTGTGGTTGCCTACACAGAGGTGCGAGAGATTAAAGAAGTATTCTCTGTACTTTTTCTAATGACAGAATCATCTTTGGATATTATATCCTCAGAAGCTGTTTGAATATCAGTTTTCAGTTTAATAGACTCTTTGTGAGGAGAAAATATTCCTAAGATATCATATGGAACGAAATAAGAATGAATCCTCAAATTCCCTTTTCAATCATTTATTTTAGCCAATATGTAGCCAGGCTAAGCCAGGCTAGGTTCTAGCAGCACAGGAATGTGCAATGCCAGTCCAACCAGGTTTTACTATACAACTTTATTTTCCCTTTGTTGATGTACCCAGGTAAGTTACTGCTTTATGAGCAATAGCCTATTAACAGGCATTCCTATTGAATGACTTCTTTTGCATTAGACATTCCTAGGGAAATACAATTACCTGAATGTTATTAAAGCAGCATGGAAATATATCACTCGAGAAAAGGAAAACCCTATACCAACTACATTCTTTTGGCTCCTTGTGTCAAATGCCTTCTCATCAGTTAAAATCTCTTTCTTAGCAAACTGATTTCCCCCTTTGTTTTTCCCTTTATAAAAATGTATACAAACATCTACAACCCTAATTTGCTATTTCTTACTTTGCATTATAAAGTTCATAGGAAAACCTGTTATTTCTGTCTCCAGTTCCCTTTATTTAATGTGGTGATGAATTATTCTCACTTTTCATTATATAGGAGATATACTCCTTAGAAACACATATAGATTACCTTCTGTTTAAGCCAAAATTAGAAAAATCAAAGAGATGGATGGTAATTTATAGATCTACCAAATTAAATTATCTTCATAGTGATTAGTTGCCCCACTGTAGAACAAATATGATTAGCTTTCATTTCAGAAACTTGTGTATTTTACATTTTAATATCATGCTCAAGCTTTTCTGGTAAGAATAAGAATGTGACAAAGAAGGAAAAAACGTGATTAAGCAAAGTCAGAAGAGCTTGATACTGCTGTTTAGAATCCATGGGTGTGAAATTAACTTCCCCTCTTTAGTTTCCCCAATTCCAAAAGGAGCTCAGACCTCACGAATAGGGCCCTGCTCTACCTGAGCACTCTCTGATTTCTAGGGGATGGCTTTTCTTTAGTCCTTTTAGCCACAAGCCATTCTAAATAAGCCTGGTTTTCAAACATCCACCTGATTCTTTATACTTCCCTGATAAATTATTTGATAGTTGTACACAATTGAGAACCTAAATTTATTTTTAAAAGAAATGGCTATTATTGTTTTACATATCTTAGGCAAAACTTTTCTTTCAAATTATTTGTTCTGTTTGATCCATCCTAAAGATCCATCTTCTAGCCAGAGAAATAAACAAATAGATATTTAGCAAATGAGTAGTCTCCTCTCACTTTGTCTGGAATCTTCCTTAAATAAGATATCTAAGACACTTAGTTCATTTTTTAAAACTTCTAACAGTTCAAAAGTTCTCTTTATCCTAATATAGTATGAAAGTTTTACAGTATCCTGCTGACTCATCAGTGCCTGACAGATATCTATATGTTAAGTGTTGAACAACACTGTCAGGCCTCTCCAGACGATAGATAATAATGAAATCATGTACTCATCAATAAACCAAGTTTCGGTTCTTTTCACATATACACCACCCCTTCCTGTCCGGACTCCTGCTTCCCTCACTTCCAACACACAGTGTGCACAGGTGTGATCTTTAGTTCCTTAAAAAATCTCCATCCTTTGTCTCACAAAAAAAGTCAGCTACATGCCCGGCCGGTGTGGCTCAGTGGCTGAGCATCGCCCTATCATCCAGGAGATTCCCGTTTAGGGCGCATGCCCCGGTTGGGGCTCGATCGCCAGTAGGGGGCGTGCAGGAGGCAGCCAACCAATGACTCTCATCACTGATGTTTCAATCTCTCTCCCTCTCCCTTCCTTTCTCTGAAATCAATAGATATATATTTTTTAAAAAGTCATGTACAATCATCTTGAGATGTCCTGCGTGTTTTTATTCTCTTGCTTTATATAACCCATTTTCATATCAATCTCTGCCCTCCAAGATACTACCATGAAAAAAGTCTTCTAGGAGACCACTCTGGTAATTTCAATGCCACAGTTACGTCTGGCCCCATGTAAAAGCAGAGAGAGCGCCCACATTCAAATGAGGAGTCATATGTTGAAATATTGACTAGGGATTATAGTCTTTATGCTCAGAAATTTATAGAATATTCTATGAAGGTATATTATTCAGCTTCAAAACTAATCTTTTTCTTTCTAGGTCATTAGATCCATTTTGAGTGGGGAGGCAGAGCCTCCATCAACTTTCCTACTATTCTTTCCTCTCCCCTCTTGTGTTCTACAACAAGGTCAAATGAAAGTAGAAAAAGTGGAAACCTGCTCTCTTCTCCATTTTTAGTCCTAAAACCAAAGGCCCTGCTATGTGTAAACTCAGTTTGGGTTCAACTAGGAAACCCTGCTACTGGAAATCATTGTTTTTGATAATTAATTATCAAAAAGAATGTGTTTGAGTCCCCATGAAGATAACACTGGGGAACTCCATCTAAGTTCATTAAGCATCCATATACCACATCTCCTAGGAAGATGGTTAATAGGCAAGATGTCCAAAATTATCTATTTTATAGCTAGTAGAGCTAAATTGTAATGTTTGCTGGAAAAAAAACAGCAGAGTAACCACTCATCTTGTCAGTGACCATACTTCTGGAGATTTTCCCCTTCTTCAAAATAGCTTTGAACCTAAGCCAAAAAAAGATAAGGCCATTGAGAACTAGAAATCACTTTCACAAAGTCTTGCCTGCTACCCCCTGAACTCTTTCTCAGAGCCTTGTCAAATTACTGGCAACTATACTGTAATGCAAAATGTATCGTACATGCAACCAAAAGGTTTGGGTTCAAGTTCTATAGTTAAGACTTACTGACTATAAGGACTTATAAAAATATAATCTACTGATCTGGCCTGCCATTTATGTATTTTAAGGGGTAGCTAATATCTACCCCTCAGATTTGCTTGGAGGGTTAAACAAAATAATATTATATATATAAATATATATATATATATTTATAAATTGTGAACTGTCATAAGCAAGCATTTTGCCCTTCTTATATAATATACAATTCTTGATTTCCTTGGCCACCTGTTTTTCTGTTCACAAAAATAAAGGCAGGAAATGAGATAGAAATGAGAGAAAGATAAATATTCTTAAATGAGAAACAAAATTAAGAAATGTTAGCTACTCACCCAACATTAGAGGAGAAAATATTAAAGCCACCAATAATAAACTATATTGCTCTATAACAACATAATGGATAATTATAATGATAACCCCTCACAATCAACAACAACGAAAGGACCAATGCCCTATCCTATAGAATACAAGGGAAGTTCTTCTTTTTCAAAATACTTTTTTAAAGAGAAAAATTCAGAGTGTAAATCTGAATTATCTGAAAAATCCAATTATGTGAAATACCACAGTTTCAAAGCTTTTGACTAAGTGAGGTCTCATTGAATCTAGTTCCTGGTGATGAGTCACCTTTCAATACTCCTCACGAGAAGGCAGTTTGAATCTCATTAAAATCAGAATCACTTATGGGATATATGGCCATTGACACTGTCTTACTTGTTAGAAATTACTTCCTTGTGCCACAAAAAAGTGAAATCATTAGACAGATATAAAGGCCTAAGTGAGTATTAAAGCAGATGAAAATAGAGAAATTGAGCCCACTCTGTCTGTTTCTCACTTTAGCTAAAGTGGGCATCTTCACTTTTGCCTGATATATTTAATTGAATCATGACAGTGACTACCATACCATGGCCAGATGAAACACCATAGCTTAAAGAAAACTTATCTTTAAAAAAAGTTAAAAATTAGTTCAACTCACCAAAGAGAAATTAACACATAAGCACAGAGTTTGTTTTATTCTTACACCAATAAATATTTGCCAGAGCTAAAATAATCTCCCTTAGTGTGTGTTTATAAAAAAAAGGTTAAAATTATGTTTAAAAAAGGTTTAGTATTTAAATGTGGGGTTTTTTTCAAGGTTGTTTTAAAGGTGGGGAGGTTAAAAGCCTCGTGAAGACTGCACTAAACAATGATACCTAGTGTGAAAATCTTAGAGACTCAAGGAGAATTGAATATAAAGAATATTAAGGGAATGCTGGTGGGGTGGAGGGGGTGGATTTGGAAAACAGAAGGGCTTAGGGCCAGGTCATGTGAAACCTGAGTATCAGTCTAAAGCACTGGGACTCTGAAATTATTGAGATAAAATAGAAACAACTGGGAAACTGAACAAAGCCAGAGCAGCATCCCATCAGTATTATTGAAAAATTAACCAGCTGGCCAAAAATAAGTAGATTAAGAAGAGCTGGGAGAAATGGGAAACTGGATGGAGCTTTTGTAATTGCTCAGGGGGAAAATAATGGTACCTCTTTTTTAAATAACAGCTGAGGAAATGGACAACAAGTGACAAATTCCCTTTCTGTACTTTTCCGCCACTGCTGCCAAATCAACAGGATTTGACAACTGATTAGATATCAAACTCTGAGGGAGACGATAGTCAAAGATCACATCAGTAATTCAAGAAGGGGTGACAGAAATGGTAATGCTGCTGCACTTCACAGGACCCCCATTAAAAACTTTGTGACTGATACGAAATGTATGATTCCTGAGGAGCTGCAAAGTAAACGGCATCTCTGTGGTAGCATCATATTGATTATTTCCAAGGCATTTACATGCATTCGTTGCAATGCAAGTTTGTTTGAGCCTGCCCTTCTCTAGTGACTGTTAACTTAGGGTGTAAACTGGCATGTGAAGGGCCTGAATGAATTGTAGCAGAAAGCTCTGTGATTTCCTAGTCAACCAAAAGTGATTTCCTAGTCAACCAAAACAGTGTAGTTTGGGTTGTAAAAATTCATTCTGAGAAATATTTATACCCACTGTTAATATTTATACATTGCTTATAAATGTTAATCTGAAATGTGAAAGATTTCAGGGCATCATTTAAAATAGCATCGGTCAGCTTAGTTGAAATTTCATATTTCCAAGTTATTTCTTTTCTAAAATCAAGTGTTTATTTAAGATTATAGTCACAAGATTCTGTTTCTCTCTTTGGTACAGTGATTTTTTTGTGGTGCCTTGACCTGTTTTTACTTCTTTTCCTTTGGAACTGAGTAGATTGAAACATAGAACTTAAGAGCAAAGGAGAAATAAGGATTTTGGGGGCAATGCATGAATTGTCAATTCTCATAAAAACCAAGTTACCCTAAAGAGTCTGTTCTACAGTTCTGTCCTGTCAGGATAAAAAGCCTCTGGCTCCTGGATGCTTTTGGAAATATTGGGTCACTTATGGAAAAATAATTAGAACTGTCCAAAAAATTAAATAGCCTACATTTTAGGGAAGTAAATAGCAGAAGACTGTGAGAAAAGGAAACCTTTCAGTGGATGTGCTTAATTTATTATTTAGAGGTTGTTGTTGATGGGAAGCACTTAGAAATAGCAGTAGAAACAAAGGATCTTGATTTGAAATCTGCACAAATACGAACTGGCGTGCTATTTTGAGGAAGTCACTTCCCCTGTAAGAACTTCAGTTTCTATAAAATGGAACCTTAAAAATGATCAAATATGAAAATAAAAATTAACTTGTTAAAGCACTAATAGATATAGAGGTATAAAATATTAAAAGGCTATTATTTTAAACAAGACAGGCACTGGATTTTTCTCTCTAAAGAATAGAAACATAAACAATAAGAAGGAGAAGTTATGCACATGACATAGCACATGCCCTACACATTTATACATATACACAAACACTAATTATTAAAAGCTAAAACTAATGTTGTTTCATCAATGGCATCGTTAGGAGAGTGAAAAGGCAAATCACATACTGGGAAAGACATTTGCAAATTGAATATCTGAAAAATATTTACTCAAATTACATGTAAAAAGCTTCTCCAATTTCTTAAGTATAAAGCAGTCTTTCAATTTATAAAATGGACAAAAAAGCTGAATAACTATATCACAAAAGAGGGTACTTAAGTAGTCAATAAGTATATAGAAATACTTAATATTATTATCCATTAGAGAAATGCAAATCAAAATCACAATAAGATACCAATACATGCTCAATAGAATAACTTTTTTTGTTGTTTTTAACCAACAATATAAGTGTTGGTGAAGATGTAGAGCAACTAAGACTCTCATACATTGCTGGTGGGAGTGTATATTGATATGAATGTATTAGAAAACTATCTTGCAATATCAATGAAAGCACATCAACCCCATGACCCAGCATTTCTACTTGGAGGTACATTCCCAAGAGAAACTTATGTGTTCATCAGGAGACACAGAAAGGATATTATTGGAAGTTTTTTTCATAATTGCCCCCGAGTGAAAGGAATTCACACATACTTCTGAAAAAGAAAGACTGGATATAATCATACAACGGGATACTATGCAATAAAAAGGAACAAACTACTGCAACAAATAGATTCATCTCACAGACTAACACTAAGAAAATTAAGCTAAACACAAAACACTATATTCTGTATTATTGTATTTATTTAAAGTTCAAGAGTAGACAACACTGAGGATTTCTACTATGATTATAAAATACAAAGTTGCAGGAGATAATTTTCCCTGCCTGACAATAAGAACAAGCCATATAAGTGACAAAATTATAGGTTTTTATAAAGCCCACCAGACTCACCATACAGGTATATTCATGCCTATGATTTACTTTCATAGAAAGATACAAAGCCAGATCAGCTAAGGAAAAATACATGAGTGAAGTCAGGAGGAAACCAGAAGTAAGCTTCCAAGAGTCCTCTCCCAGTGCAGGAGTACAGGATGTTTACCTCCCCCAGCAATGAGTTGTGGTAACACGTATGGACTGTCTGCCAGGGAAGCTCATTAAAGACTGTTTTCATGGTTTTTGTTGGATGCTGGTCACATAGCATGTGCCAAAATTCCAGACTCCCAGAAGGAAAGCAGGTGTTTAGTATAAACCATATTGTTTCCATAATGAGTTTAAGCACAATGAGCCATTAGTATCAGTGGATGGTAGAAAACCTCTTGAAATCCAAGTTCTCAGTTGTCAGCTGAGGACCAACTTTGAAAGAAGTTCTATAACAAGACTGCCATGTTATCTCCTTTCTGAACACCCAGAAACTGGAAAATTTGGGGGATATTGCAGAGGGGGGATCTTTGGAAAGCAACCCAATAAAGTTGTTTGTAAACTCCTGGGCTTACTCTTGACCTGTGCATATGTGAATCTGATCCTAATCAGCATACCGGGACTTAGAGAACTGAGCCAATCTACCCAGACTGACTTCTGGGAGGTGAACACACAGGACAGATCTGAATAGCACTGCAAAGGCTTTGAAAGCTGAACTGACATCAGAACCACAGAGAGGAGAAGGCAGGTTGGAACATGTGACATGGGGTGAAACAGGTCAATTGCCTGCTAAAGCAAAATACAAACATTTTTTCTAGAATTTACCATACCCAGAGTCATATAACTTAATATTCAGAAAGTCCAGGATATAATAAGAAAAAAAGTGCTCAGCATATAAAGAAGCACAAAAACCTTAACTGGGATGGGAAAATACAGTCAACAGACAGCAATGTAGAGATGACACAGATTTTGGACTTTGCAACAAAGTCTTTAAAACACAACTGCTAAAAAATGAATGAGTAATAGCAAATGCTCTGGAAACAAAAATTAAAATAGAATGTATCAGCAAATACATAGAAGATATAAAGAACCAAACTGAAATTTCGAAATGGAAAAATGCAATAACCAAAGTATAAAAATTTCCCCAAAAGACTTAATATCGGAATGCAGATGAGAGAAGCAAAAGTCAATATGAGAGTTAAATTTAGTATATGTCAACTTGGTTTGGACAAAGTGCCCAGAGATTTGGTCAAACTTTATTCTGGATGTTTCCATGCAGCTGTTTTTAATGAGATTTACATTTAAACTGGTGGACTTTGAATAAAGCAGGTTTTCCTCTACAACATGAGTGAGTCTCATCCAATCTGTTAAATGTCTGAATAGAACAAAACACTGACCTCCCCCCAAAGACTTCAACCCTCAGACTGCCTTCAGACTACAGCTGAACATTGGCTATTCTCAGAGTCCAGCCTGGCTGCTTTAGATTCAAGCTGCAACACTTTCTTGGGTCTCCAGCTGGCCAGTCACCCCCATCAGATTTTGAGCTTGCCAAACCTTCAAAATCACATGAGCCAATTGCTTGAAATAAATCTCTACGTCTATATATACACTTCCTATTGGTTCTGTTTCTCTGGGGAATCTTAACTAATACAATCAGTAAACTTGAAGATAGATCCATGGACATTAGCCAGTCAGAACAACAGAGGGAAAAAATGGGAAAAAATTAACAGTATATCAAAGGGCACTGTCAACGAAGTGAAAGAAAGCCCACAGAATGATAGAATATATTTGGTACTTCTTTAAAATATTAAAAATAGAATTACCATGTGATCCAGAAATTTCACTTCCTAGCATATACCAACAGAATTGAAAGTAGGGACCCTAACAGACACTCATATACTCATTCATATCAGAATTATTTACAATTAGCAAAAAGTGGGAGCAACTCAGTGCATTAACACAAAAATAGATGGGCAAAATGTGGTATATACATACAGTGAAATATTATTCAGCATTATTATTATTATTTTGTTTTCAGTTGATGTCAGTCAAATTTTGGGAAGATTTGGCAGTCTGGAGGACTGTGTCCTGAACCTTGAGTTTGGCTAAATCTGTTTAATAACTATTTAATTTTTTTTAAATGTATTATTATTGTTTTAGCAATCTCTTTTACTCTCAAATACCTCTACTCGATAATAGATGGTCATTCTACTATTAGGCACCTAGAATTTTTTAAGTCCCTATAGGCTCTATTTACACAGGCTGTCAATGATCGCATCCTTTACTTTTACAACATTCTTTGTGCTATGTAACAAAATAAAATTGGGGGCATTTCCAGCTGTCTCTCTCTATCTCTCTCTCTCTCACACACACAAATCAGTTCTCAAAAATACAACTGAGAAAAGAGTCTTATTAAGCAGCAAACTTAAGCAATGAATTTAATTGAACCAAGAATAACTTTATTCCTAACCTTAAAAACCCTGTAAAATAAATAATTTTCATATCAGAACCCAAGACCATAAATAAAAATAATTTCCAGTGAGACATAAAAAATATAAGTTTCCTCTAGCACAAGAAACTTTTGGGCCAGGGCATTTTTTCTATTGCAGTAAATTAATTTATTGCTAAATTTTCATAGTTAAATTTTTCATATACTCACATAGCTCCAGTTATGTTTACCATTAAATCTTGTCTAAAATATTGTTCATGTCTTTAAGACTACAACTTTAGAGGATTTATGACTAAGCATGGGTGTTGGATTTATACACCAAATTATCATTTAAATGCCTATGAAGATTTTAAAAATTAAAAATTAAAAAGCTAAAAGACAGACTTCATTTGGCTTAGAGGTATTGGGTTGAGAAGCACTTTCCTTAACAGTATATCACATGAACCAGATGAAGGCAGATGATCTCCCAGAAGGTAGCAAATATTTTGACCCACCCTCAATCTGAAATATTTTTCAGCTCAAGGAAAGAAAAACTGGTCCTGAAGATTCCAAGAAAGTGCTTTTCTCTGAAAATATTGTCCTATATTTCAGAGCTGAAAATGTGTATCCTCTAAAAGTAACTCAAAGACTTGGAGAGTATATTAAATATAGGGAGCCCAAATAATGGGGGGGAAAATCCAGGAGAAGTATACCCACCTAGGATTATGTGAGTTTCCAGTTGTAGAAGGGGTAAGCCAGGTACTCAGCAATAAAAGGAAGGTCTATTATGTATTCTAAGACCTCCACAAGGTTAAGGAGAAAAAATAACAGCATTCGGGAAGCAGCATGCTTCAGTGCCAACACACTGGAATAAAAAGATTCACTATGCTACTCGACTGCTACATTTATAAAATTAGTGAAATGGGGGACTAGGTTGTTACCAGATTAATACGGAGACAATGAATAGATTTTAGTGGCCTTCATTAAGCTTAGCACTATTATCACTTAGCAACAGTCTCATGAGAGTTAGCTGTGAAGATCGAATAGGAAAGCCTAGGAAAACCATAAATGTGATGAGATATTTAGAAAAATGTGCAAGAGTCGTTACTCAAACGTACGAAGCAATGCCATTTAAAAAAACAAATAAAATAGCCCTGCCAGGGTAGCTCAGTTGGTTGGAGCGTCACCCGGTACCAAAAGGGTTGCGGTGCCATTCCCAGTCGGCGCACACAGCCTAGCTTTGGGGTTCAAGCCCTGGTGGGAGCATGTATGGGAGACAACAGATCTCTCTCTCTCCCCTTTCTCTCTCTCTAAGAATCAGTGAAGACGTATCCTCAGGCGAGAATTAAAAAAAAGAAAGAAAACAAAACAAAAAGTTGCCAAAATGTCATAAAATTAAGTTTTATTGAAAGTATATTATCCAGCGCTGATAATGGTATCTGAGAATTGATACATTTATGCATTGTGAGTGACAATATTTAGTCACTTAACCTTTTTGGAAAGCAATTTGCCAGTATGTTCAAAAACTTTAAATATGTTCTTATCTTTTGGCCCAGGAATTACCATCTGGGAAATTAGGTTAAACAGAATAACTCTAAATATGGGAGATTAATGCCAAAGTATGCTAGTTACTGCGATATTTATAATAACAGTTTAGATTAAAAAATAATGATTAGACTACATATAATCCATTTAAATTATTAGGAAGACCTAGATCTATCTAGTCTGTTAGATAGAACTTTGCTTCAGTTCTACTGTTGATTTTATTTTCATTTGGCCAGTATTACAAAGGTAAAGAACGTCAAAGCCACATGGAAACAGTTCTGTGCATCCTGTTCAAAATTCTCTCGACAACACAGTGAAGAATAGCTCAACAAGCCCCCAGTACACACAGCAAGGGTGGAAATGATCTAGTAAGAGTCAAGAATTTCAGTTGTCCTCTCAGACCTCTCTGTGGCCACAGTAATTCTCAAGTAATTTCCATGTTTTTCTCTTGTCCCACTGGCACACCCTAAAAATGAACAGTTGCATTTTCCTCTGCCAGGAGAGAACGAAGGCACCAAGATTCAAGAGTGATGTATGCAACCCAGGGCTTGTGCCTGAGCACAGGAACGACAGTTTTGTCTTTTAGTTAAGACAGCAGGGTCCTTCTTTCATCTCACTTTACTTGTCCCAAAGCCTAGAAACTACAGATAAAAAGCACTGACAAAATGGAATCTCTCCGTCTCCTTTCCCTCGTGCCCCATCCCAGCTACAGCTTTCTAATTCGTTTCAGCCTCTTTGCTGCACAGAAAGGTGTAGAAGCTTCAGTAAGACTCGCAGTAGTAGCCGCGGAGCAGCAGCACTTTCAAGCCTATGATGCCTACTGGCGCGGCCTTTCCCAAAGGCACTCCATTGGGGATCAAAATACTTAGCCCAAAGCCTGCATGCTCCACAGGGAATCAGATGACAGAGCAGAGTGAGCCGTTTCAAAGGCTCATGTGTGACTTTGGGAAAATCAAAGTTTCTCTCGAAAGTCTAAATCTAGAGCTTAGTGTTTTTGACAAGTCAATTCAAACCCTACATTATAAATCGCAGCCCATTTGGAATACAGTTGGCTTTAAAATTTCTGGATAAAGAAAATGTTCTACAACATGAAAACTAGTCTTTGGCAATAGTGTTGAAACTTAATGAAGATTGTTTTCTTTTTGATGGTTACTGTGTGACAATTGAATCACAAAGCCAGAGCTCTCTAGGCAGACTTGGTATCTATGCAACCGCTAAGACCTTTTGGAACAATTCACTGACAACTGCCTCGGGTCACTTCATCTTTCAAGGAAGCTTATCAGAAAAATAAAGAAGTGAAGGCAGAAAAGAGTCAATGATAACTAAATTATATTTTCAAGAGCTGTTCCAATTCTCAAATTATATTATTTTTGAGATGAAAAATGTTATGGATCATGTATGGTATTGAGAAGAAAAAACCCTTTAAGACAAATTACTTAGATTCAAATTCTTCATCAAATATTTATGTGATCTCTAGTGGGTCAAAACATATCTCTGTTTTCTATTTCCCTCATCTGAAGAAATTATATTTTAAACTAACTTTATGATAACTTAAAATCCTGAAAAAGTTCTTGTAAGTAGATGTGGAAAGGTTGCTTCAGTGTATGGAGTATCTAACCCTTAGTTAAAGACTCAAGGCCATAAAGAATTAGAACCTGAGCACCTGGAGAAGGATGGAGCAGTAATGAAGCTTCAGGCTGAAGTATAAGCCAGGATGCTCACAGTTAGTAAAAGTAAGGTTTTGTGTGGGAAATGGTGAATGTAATGTCAAGAATAATGAAATGTCAGACAAAATGACAAACAAAATAGCAAACAAAAATAATAATTTGGCGTCAGATCTTGGAAGGCCTCAGTTGCTGTGGTGTTTTCAGCCAATCCCAAACTTTTACATTGTTAAACCCCAGGGTCACTTTCCAGGGTGTGAGGTGCTTCTCTTTCTTTGCAATGGGCCCAGGAAGTCAGACTGCTCTCAGGACAGCTGTTACCATACAGCTCATTCCGTTCCATTCTAGGCTGACTGTATTTGTATCCCTTACCCTTTCTTATAACAAAGAGAAGCCTAAAAGAGCCTTAGTATAATCTCAAGCAGGCACAACTATTATGCTTTTTATTTCTTTGTTTTAATAAAGAAGTTTTCAAGAACATTCCTTACTGAATCAAAATTTATGTTTGATCACACTGAAAATAGTATAAATTATAAATCAATTATCACTATTAAAACTTAGCTGTCTAAATAACTTAAATTATTAAAAGGCAGTATAAACATTGATTTTTGCACACAAAACTAGGGTAGTTCTCAAGGTTAAAATGTTATATCTTGACTTTAAATCAATGTTAGTATTTAAAAAATATTAGTATATTTTTAAAAAAGAAAAGATTTGTTGAAAGTACCTTAAGATTGCCATATGCAATCTAGATCAGCATATTTGGCAAGTATATATAATTCATATGACAGGGTTAATACCAATAAGCAAAGTTACTATGAAATATTTTAAATTTTAAAGACAAACTGCTAACTTTTCAGACAAAAACAATTATTTGATAGAATGGGGCAACAGAAAAAATCTTAACATATTTCTTTTTTAAAAATATATCTTTATTGATTTCCGAGAGAGGAAGGAAGAGAAATAGACACATCAATGATGAGAGAGTCCTCATTGATCAGTTGTCTCCTGCACTCCCCAGACGGGGAATCAAGCCCTCAACCCTGCATGTGCTCTGACTGGGAATCGAACTGCGATCTCCTGGATCTTAGGTCTATGCTCAACCACTGAGCCACGTCCTGTTGGGCTTAACTTATTTCTTTAATATCAAATTATAGTACCGCCCGGCCCACATGGCTCTGAGGTTGAGTATTGACCTATGATCCAGGATATGGAGGTTCAATTCCCTGTCAGGGCACATGCCCCAGTTGCGGGCTCAATCCCCCGTGGGGAGCACGCAGGAGGCAGCCAATCAATGACTCTCTCATCATTGATGTTTCTATCTCTCTCCCTCACTCTCCCTCTCTCTAAAATCAATAAAGATATACTAAAAAAAAAATTATAGTACCAATATTGTGGTTGTTTTATTACACAGTAGTAACATTGTAAGAAAAAAATATTGCCTCTTCTTGGATATAAAAAATAGGATTAGGTAAGAAAATAATTTCTTCAATTATGATGACAGATTTTTGTTTTTATATATATGTGTATATATATGATAAGAAAAAATATGTGATGTATTTCTACAGACCATTCATTATTGGGCATTTATCACAGAGAAATGAAAATATAGGTTCACATAAAAACTGCACACACAGGTTCATAGCACCTTTATTTGAAATAGACAAAAATAATGGAAACAGTGCAGATGTCCTTCAGAGGATGAATGGTTAAACATTCAATGACATGGTCAAAGATACAGAACTACTGATTCATTGGCCATGGCTAATGGTTTGAACCAATGGATAGGCACATGGAAGAAATGAGTGTGACATTACTGACAAAGAATTTGGAAAAGAGATATGAACCAAGCATCATAATATTTGTATCTCATGTAAACACTCAACAGAAAGAACCCCTCTGCAGGAGAGTTACAAAAATGTGAAAATAGTATTGTAGCTACTCCCTTTCTCCATTCATTCTAGTGTTTGCTCATGAACAAAATGGGTATGAAGTCAGAGAGAGAATTTAAATACAGGTTCGATAAAATGGTGTTCATCTCATTAAGATGAGGACATCTCATGAATATTATGTTTAATCTGCCAGAATCAAAGAAAAATGTTAAACCCACAATGAAGGAAACTAGTTAGGGGAACTAACAAACTGACTAGTGTGAAGTTGAATATGTTGGACTACTTCCACCCTGAAAGGGTCAGCGATTTGCCCTAAATAGAATAGGTACTGGTATTAGGTCTGTTTTTTCTCTCCCTGCTCTCTATATTCTGACAGCAATACTCTATGCTTAATGAATTCACTAATATGAGGATATCTATAAAATTGCTTTTGATCACACATCAGAAGCAATATAATAGGCCTATCTATATTCATGGCAATTGCTCTCTTACCATGTAGTCAATCAAACAGAAGCATCTGGCATTATAGAATGTGGAATTGCCTATTGAAGGCACAAATAGAGCACAAGCTGGAAGACATCACCATGCAAAGTTAAGGCGCTTTCTCAGAATGCAGTCCCCTCACTGAACTAGTGACTACTTTATATATTGGCTGTGTCTCCCATAGCCAGAATATATAGGTATAGAAACTAAAGGGTTGAAATGAAAGTGGTATTCATTAATTTTTTTTCTCCATGATTGTGGGCTTTGGTAGCTTAAATACTGTAATACGCAAGAAAAATATCTTTTTCATTAGGGTCAACAATAATGATTTCAATTAATTATAAGTTGACATGGACATGAATTCTTTCAGGCTCCACTTATCACTGAATGCACAGGCTAAAAAAAGCAATTGGTTCTGATTATCAAGGAGGAGAAACGTTGGCACTATGCAATGCAGGCAGGAAAGAATTTATCTGAAATGCAAAGTCCCTATAAAAGAGCTCCTTATTTCTTCTATGATCAGGGATAAAGATAATAGCAACCCAAATAAGCAGGAACCATGGGTTCAGACCTTCAAAATAAAGGTTTAGGAAACCTCCCTAGGTAAAGTGATCTACCAGGTAAAGATAAGGTGCTGACTCACAACACAGGCACAAGAGCGGTACTGTAGGAAGGAAGCCATTCATGAAAACTAAGCACAACAATATTGTGAGCAGTGACAGAAAAAAGACGACTAGAAACTATTCAAACTATTTTCCTATGTTACTTGTCTATTCAATATTCATAAATTATGTCATTTTCTTTCCATGTGTTAATGACAGTAACTTGTATTAGCTCTTTTAAGAGATAATCCACACATTAATTATAGATTAAATCAATGAACACAATGAAGATCTGATCTTTACTTGTATGGCCAGATACCAATGTTCTCTTTCAATCAGATATTTTATTTGGTGGTACTCCTCCAACCAGAGACTCAAGAATCTAAGCTGCTTTCATCTTGAGGTTCTACCACTTAGTGACTTCAAAGTTCCACTGTCATCTAACTGGTAGCTGGGTAAAGAACATGAGAAGTTGGAAGACTGTGCACCTCACACCCAAGTAATTCAGCCTTCAACAATATTCACACATTATCTGCTGAGAAATACAGAGGCAGAGGCACTTATTTTTTCTTAGGTGGTTTTCCTAGAGTTAGAATCATGATCAGCTATAAATCCCAATGTAGAAATGGTATATTGCTACAACATTCCCTCAGTATTCCCTTTGGATATGTGTTTTCTGGGCACACTGCTCCTATTTATTTAGCATTTCAAACTGGCCCTTGGCCCATACAAGTTTTCTTGTGCTATATAATAGGCTTCAAAATCAACGTTTTCATGCTAAAACTAGTGGAGTGAGTTCTACTGTTCACAATCACAAACTCTGAACAATTCATGTCTCAAAGGGTGAACTATCATGCATAGTGGTGATTTAGGGGAGGAGACATTTTCAAGCTGTGGAATTTTCTTATAATTTTTAAAAGCAAATTCAAATTTGGTGGAACTTAAATCCCAGTTATTACAGTAATTAAAAAAAAAAAAAATGAGGGCAAACAACCACTTTCTTCTCAAGCAAAAATCATTTGAGAAAGGCCGGGTCCATTTTCCTCATGAATGCCAGATGTGTTTTTTTCAGAGATTTTTTTTTTTTTTTTATTAATATCCTTTGACAATAACTCTCTCTATTTATCTAGCTTTTAACGTTTTTTCCCCATGCAAACAGGTTGCCACAAAATCTAATTTCTTTCTATCTTAACTAGGTTCTATTATAAAAACATTCTTTGGAATATTACATGTGCTGTGAGTCCAAGCTTTCTATCTTGTTTTAATTCATATAAAGATATAGCTGGGAAGAGCTTCAGAAATCACTAATTCAATTTCCTCAAATTACAGAAACACTGAGACCTAGAGAGCATATGTTAATTATCTATGGGCAGTAATGTTTGGTAAAGCTTAGCCCCAAACCCCAATCTCTTGGCATCTAACTCAATGACTTTTCAATGTCCTTCTTAAAATCAAGGTTCCTACCAGGATAGTCATCCCCTTGTAATTCCCCAATTATAAATGTGACATTATAATCCATACTCTCTCAAAGGCACAGAACCTAAGATTAATAATTAATGCAAAGTTAAATGGCTCTATGTTAAGAGGTGTTATATCAAATAGTTGCTAAAATATAACATTAAAAAGCTTTACCATATTTAGGTTCAGGTTTTTATTATTCTGGGTTCTAAATTTCCCTCGCCCCATTAACTCTCCTCTTCAAATACCATTTTCCTTGCATTCTCATTGTCATAGTTAAATGCATTGTGTCAGTATGAAGAAGGAAGCTTTCCCACTAAATTAATTAGTCCCCATAACATGTTTTTTAAACATATTTAATGTATTCGTAAGAGTGACTTTGGTTACATTTTGCTGACAGACATCAGGGTCTATCATGCATAGCTAATTCCAGAGATATATTAATTATCCCACTTAAGAAGCTTGCCCAGATAAATCAATATTCCTTTCCTCAGAAAATTGCTGTTTCCATGGAAGCTATTTATTAATATGCCTTTTTTCTCAGAACATGAATTCCTGCCCTGGTCTCATGCACTGGTAATTGAGTGATACAACAAACCATATTTAAATGTGAATCAAGTAATAGAGGTAATAGAACTAACTACATTTAAATGTGGTTAGCGACCATTAGAACAACAAAAATCAAGTTGAAAGGTAGGTTAATAATTAACAAAAAACAGCCCTTTTTCTGGACATTTATTGGCATGTACCTCATCCCACTGTATCCTCTTTGTCCTCCAAATGCTTTGCTTTTATGCACAAAACACTTTCTTCAAATGAAAATATACAAAGCCCAGTATTAAAAGAGATAAAAGTGGAGTTCCTCTGGTTGACGTGCCTGCTTGACAAGAATCTTCTGCTCAGTTCCCAGGCTGGACCTTGATGGCACTCAGAGGAACACAGAGACACCAAAGAACACAATTTGAAGGTACAAGAAACTTAATGTTGAAAAGCATCTTAGAGATAACCTTGCCTAGA